>NC_054699.1:24368976-24436476 GCF_016097555.1 Gigantopelta aegis | reverse complement strand
TAATTTTTAATTAACCCTTACTACTCGTTCAGTAACGTGTGATAATTTAGGAACGCTTCCAGGGGAACTTAATTAATAAAGGAATTACAGCTCTATTCCTAACGGGTTAATTTTTAATTAACCCTAACTACTCATTCAGTAACCTTGTGACACAGAATTAATATTGGTACCTATCACAATAAAGACAATAACCTACAGTGTACCTAGGTTGTCTAGGATGACTGGCTAAGCTTTATATTACCAAATACTCATATAATGTTAGAACAAAAAGTCTACGATTTACTTCGTCAGATGACCGAAGACACTGTCTAAAGAATATTGGTATAATACAGTATCAAAATATTTAAAGTCACATCAATCACATCAAGGTTATACACAGAGCAGAAATGATATTTACCAAAGTCCAAACGGACTAACGTTCCCGCGAAGCTTCCTTTTCGTTCTCCTCGATATCTCTAAAACACTAGCTATTTATTATAAATCAGGATTTTGCCTGGGGGTACAAGGCGGTACCTCACGTATCATCTCATATTCTACCTCTACTAGAGTCGGTATATTTCTCTCTGATCGTCAGTCTGGCTGTCGCCAACCGCGAGCAATCTCCTGGCCATAAACAGCACTACCGGAGATATTACGTAACTACTAGCCACATGGCCTCCGCACCTGGCTGGGTGTGTATTAGGCGTACCGATCGAGGACCGTCGCGCAGAAGTATTACGTAACAACTTGCCCATCTGGGCTTACGTGCAATGAAACTGCACACGGCCCTCTAACACAAGTAAAATCGCCACAGGCGAAAACAAATTAAGAGCATGTACCGTCACACATCCAATAGCCGATGATTAATAATTCAATGTGCTCTAGTGGTGTCGTAAAACAAAACAAACTTTAACTTTATCTTTCTTGAAAGGAAAACTGTCAACCAATTATTCATACAAGAAGACTCTAAAGGGACAGTCCTGAGTTTGCTGCACTTTTTAAGATGCTATCGAGTAACAGAGACTTTTTAATGATTGTAATTACATATCGAATATATTTTTTCTGCATAAAATATTAGTGGCTGTATATTAAACGTGTTTCTGATCGTTCTAATAGTTGTACTAGGATACATTTCATCTTATTTCCTAAAATGTTGTTTTTTCGTACGTACGAAATTACTTGAAGATAAAATCCAGTTTGGGCTTCTTACAAATATTGAGGCGACCAAAATCACATTCAATATACAAACTCTGATATTCTAAACTATAATATGATATGATATGATATGATATGATATGATATGATATGATATGATATGATATGATATGATATAATATAATATAATATAAGGAAATATATTTAAAGGGACATTCCCGAGTTTGCTGCATTGTAAGATGTTTTCGACTAATAAAATATTTCTACGATTAAACTTACATATTAAATATATTTTCTTGTTTAGAATATCAGTGTCTGTATATAAATATTTTATTAGTCGGAAACATCTTACAATGCAGCAAACACGGGAATGTCCCTTTAATATGCAAATTTAATCGTAGAAATATCTTATTAGTCGGAAACATCTTACAATGCAGGAACCTCGGGAATGTCCCTTTAATATGCAAATTTAATCGTAGAAATATCTATTAGTCGGAAACATCTTAC
Source organism: Gigantopelta aegis (assembly GCF_016097555.1). Lineage (NCBI taxonomy): Eukaryota > Metazoa > Mollusca > Gastropoda > Neomphalida > Peltospiridae > Gigantopelta > Gigantopelta aegis. Next base: position 24,434,835 of record NC_054699.1, on the reverse strand, counting down.
AATGCAGCAAACTCGGGAATGTTCCTTTAATATGCAAATTTAATCGTAGAAATATCTTATTAGTCGGAAACATCTTACAATGCAGCAAACTCGGGAATGTCCCTTTAATATGCAAATTTAATCGTAGAAATATCTTATTAGTCGGAAACATCTTACAATGCAGCAAACTCGGGAATGTCCCTTTAATATGCAAATTTAATCGTAGAAATATCTTATTAGTCGGAAACATCTTACAATGCAGCAAACTCGGGAATGTCCCTTTAATATGAAAATTTAATCGTATAAATATCTTATTAGTCGGAAACATCTTACAATGCAGCAAACTCAGGAATGTAGTCCATCCAGTGTTTTGGCAGATCAGCCATATTCACAGATGTATTGATCGTATCAACATCATAGACGCTCGTCAGTCCATCTAAGAACCGGTTTGACACTTGGTTCCTTCCTTCACATATTTCTTGGATCACCCTTATGCTGATGTTTTACATTTCGATTTTGTATGATTGAAGCTTAAAGGGACATTCCCGAGTTTTCTGCATTGTATGATGTTTCCAACTAATAAAATACTTCTACGATTAAACTTACATATTAAATATATTTTCTTGTTTAGAATATCAGTATCTGTATATTCAGTGTTTCTGGTCGTCTTAATATTTGCAAGAAGCCCAAACAGGATTTTGTCTTCAAATAATTTCGTACGTACGAAAAAATAATATTTTAGGAAATAAAATGAAAGTACAAATATTAAAACGATCAGAAACACGTTTAATATACAGTCACTAATATTGTATGCAGATATTTGATATGTAATTACAATTGTTAAAAAGTCTGTTAGTCGATAGCATCTTAAAAAGTGCAGCAAACTCAGGAATGTCCCTTTAATGCTTTTTTCTTATGCGGGGAACAGGCCACCCTATAGGGATGACGAAATATCTATTGCATTATCTGTGACCTCTTCCCGCACCGAATCCCTCCCTGACTTGAAATGAAACATCGTTTATATAACACGTTCGACCATAATGGTGGATTGGTTCACTCCCATAAGACAGACGTCCCATAAGGCAGACATGCCATTTGATAGACAAAACTCTTTATTGGGTTATGTAATGTATCCTGTACACCCCTGACTGCGTTAATGGTATTGCTCCAATCTGCTCAGCAAGCTATGCTGCAGTGCAACAGCAGTCTTAATTAATGAGCTGATTTCATGCAAACAACAGCGAGAGCTTAATTGTAATCTGGTAAATGCAATTAATAAATGTAAAGATACAGTGCTTGGTGGATTTTCCACTGCAATATCTCCATTCAATTCATTTCACTTCAGATTGACAATGTTTTGTTTTTATATCAATGATTACCGCACAGTTATGACAGTACCTATTTAAAAAAAATTGTTATATCTACCAATTCCACACAGGCAACTAGGAGAAGTTAATTGTAATCTGCTAAACAGAATTAACAAATGTAAAGATACTGTGTTTTATGATGTCCGTGTTTTTAGAGTTTAGCAACATCCGTATACAATTCATTTCACAATTGATAGTCCGATAAAGCATTCACCGATTTTACAGTATGCTGCGAGTGGCAATACAATCTTATAGGGATGTTCGCCGAAGCAGGAAATGACGCAGTGCGGCGCATGCGCGTAAAACTGGTTGGCAGAAACCATTTCTTTTATCATTGCAATGGATGACCAGATCACAAAGAAATTAGTTTTGAATGGCCCTTTGTCGGCGTATGCGAGTGCATTAACCCCTGAAGCAAAAGAACGGTACTACAGAAAGCTGCTTTACGATTCTGAAACGAAAACGTTGCCCGACCCGTACAGTTTAGGTGGGAAATGGAGCACAAATCCAAGCAACTGGCCAGATTTAACTTTTGGAGATATTTATCTCTATTTAATCGACACACCATCCATCTACAACAAAGATTCAATGAAAGCCTACAAATCGCTGGAAGCATACAAGTAAGTAACAATGTGAAAATTTATTTTTATTTATCCTATAATTACTTTGTCTTTTCATTGCATGCACACGCTATTATATAATAATAATTTATAAATTGGTGTACAATTATTATACAAAATAATATATATATATATTTTTTTTTTTTATATACCCTGTATATATATATATATTGAAAATCACTAACCATGGGAGTAGGGCAAGTGTATACATTAAAAAAAAAAATTAAGCTGTTGATTTTCATAATTTCATTTACATGTATATATATATACATGCATACATGTATGCACATGTATACATGTATACATGTATAATCATTAATGCACATAACTAAATTCTAGTTGATATATATTATTACTAATATTATTTTTTCATATAAAACAAAATATGCTGATATAGCACTGATATAATTTTTTCATGTCTACATGTATATGTATGTATATTTTTTGTATTATACAGGTATGTTGTTAGCGGACATGTGCAGGTTGTGCTGTCAAATCCAGTAGATGACAAGTGCCCTTTCATTGCATTGAAATCTAAAGTGACTCCTTCGCAGAGGGCAAGGGACAAGCCACATGAGCCATGGGTTTTCTTGGAGAAAAACAGCGGCACAGTTTACTGTGCACACTGTACCTGTATGGCCGGGTATGATACTACATATAGTTATCTAAATAAAGAAATATGTGTGAGCTATGCATACCTGCTAGTGCTGGTTATTGCTATTGACTTCCTAATCAATAATCAGACTTTGCAGATCAATTTATAATCGTTTTAGTTCCACATAAATGGAAGTCAACATAGCAGACGAATGAAAGTAACAACTTCACAGTTTATATAGTAACCTGTTTAGTGACATATGCAACAGTGACCATCTAAAATAGATTATTTTGAAGGAAGCTGTGACATCTGTGCTAATAACTGTCAGCATCTGCTTCCGTCATTTTGAGATGTTTCATCTTACGAAAAATAAGACGGTAATACTACTAATAGCAAAAATAGATTATAACACTTGTGAACTCAAGTTTATTAACGAACTAAATGTATGTGTGCAAATTTTGATAATCGATTAAGAGTGAACAGAACAGATTGATAATCTTTTTTATTACCTAGATCAATAAATTAAACGATTATATGATTAATCGCTCCAGCCCTATAATACCTGCATATAGCTAATTTGGCTAAAATTATAAAGAAAGCTAATTGGTTCTTTCCTAAATGTTTTACGACTTTAGGTTTAGAAAAAAAATTACTTTGTACATTTAACTTTTCGGAATGTTTGTACATCATTTACTTACCTGCATTCAAACCCAAGTTTTTCATATATATGCAAATTGTTTAATAATAGTTATTGTGTTATACATGTAGGCTAGGTGAAGTATGCAGCCATGTTGGAGCTCTTTTGTTCAAGATCGAGATGGGTGTTAAGATGGGTATGACCCAAACCAGCTCAACCAGTAAAGCTTGTCAGTGGAATAGCACTTTTCGAAAAGAGGTAATTTGATCAGACATATTTGTTTTCTCCAACAGAGGCCTTTACATATATGATTTCTCCCTTTAAATGTTTTCCTATTTACAATGTAGCTTTGCACATTTACTGCCACAAAACACACATTAACTGTTACTAATTACATTTATAATATTACATATATATATATATATATATATATATATATATATATATATATATATTAAAAGCATGAAAATGTGAAATTAGCACTTGTATGGGTCGACCCACTAAACTGGTAGTGGTATTTATATCTTGACCACAGAGGCAGCATGGTACTGAAATAAAAATGTATGATGTAGAGTAAGGACTAACAATGCAGCAGCTGTAGAAAAAAACCTGACATATACATGGAAATTATATAAATTTATTCTTTAAATGTTGACAACATTCATGTACAATGCATTAAACACTTCAATTTTTTTTTTATATAAACTAAGGGTATTATCTAATGAATGCTAGAATTGTTTTCTTTGATACTGGATGACTAAAATTATTTATTAAAAGAAAGCCTGCTTACACAAAGAATGTTTTTGCCTAAAATGATCTACTGTATTTTGTTTAACTTTATTATTGTATTATTGTTTATTATGGATCATTTATTTTTAGGTCGCTCCAACAACAATAACTGATATATTTCAGGAGATTAAAGGCAAAAGGAAGAAGGAAATTAAGACGGTTCAAGCCAGTGGATCTGCGCCATTGCCACCCTCAGAAGAACTACACAAGTTGTATGCCCTGGTACCAAATGCATCTTTTTTTACATCAGTCTCCATACCAGGACTAACAGATAACCTCCCCACTGATCACAATCTGCCATGTATCCAAAAATATCCAAAATTGTTAACAACATTCAGTGGAACACTGTTGGAAGATAATTCTAATTTTGAGACCTACAGCATTTCCAAACAACAAGCTGCTAACTTGGAAATAGCCACAAGGAATCAAGCTGTCAGTCCCCTGTGGTACCAACATAGGATGGGTAGAGTAACGGCATCCAAGGCCCATGACATTTTAACACGCAGAGACACGACATCTCCAGATAATCTTGTAAGGCGCATTGTTGGATATGTTTCGTATGACTTGTCAAAGAAAGAAGCTGTGAAATGGGGAATCGATCACGAAGACGAATGTAGAGTTGCCTATAGTAAGCATCAGACTGGGTCTCATGTAGATTTTCATTGTAATCCTTCTGGTTTTGTGATCAACACTGATCACCCATTTCTTGGAGCTAGTCCCGATGGCTATATTGACTGTCAGTGTTGTGGGAAAGGTACCCTGGAAATTAAATGTCCTTTTAAGCATAGGGACAAGACTGTACAGGAAGCAGCTGCAACAGATAAGGATTTTTGTCTTGATTCATCTATGCAGCTTAAAGCGAATCACAGATATTACAGTCAAGTACAATTTCAAATGTACATTACAAAATGCCAATATTGTGATTTTGTTGTCTATACCAAGTGTAAGCCTGCACCAAGTATGGTCATTGTACGACTGTCCATTGATGTCGACTTCTGTCAGAGTCTGATTGCTAAATGTGAACATTTTGTAAACAACTTTGTCAAAAATGAGTTGGTGTCTCGCAAACTGGAAAACCAGCCAGTAGTTACTTCTACCCATAAAGAAGATAACAGTGATCAAACATGGTGCATTTGTGCTGAAGTAGAATATGGTCGAATGATCAAGTGCGACAATGAAGACTGCCCATATCAGTGGTTTCACTACAAGTGTGTGAACATTCGCAGGAAGCCTAGAGGAAAATGGTTTTGTGCTAGCTGTGACAAATAAATAACTGTTCATAGTCATGAACAATGTTCAGAAATTGAACAAAAATTGTGAAATTGGTGGCCTTAAATTTTATTTATAAAGTATGTATTTTGAAACAATAAAATGGATATAGCTACTGTTAGCTGATGATTAGTGTAATAAACACCAATAAAGTTATTAAATACACTATCAGGGCTTCTAGAATTTTAAAAAAATCAGTTGTTTTTTTTACAAGCAATGGGGCATGGCCACAGTACTTAATTACTAGCCTGTTATTGAAATTCACTACCATATTATATAATTATAGAATCCCCGATAATTTAATCGTGGACATGTTACAAAATAAAAGACAGAATTATGTATGTACCATTTTGAAGCAAAATACAAGTTCAAAAATCTAAGAAACAAGTTTTGGTTGTAAATTACATAGAGCTGAACAAATGGTGACTATGCTGTCTGAATGGGGAACCATGTGCATACTCATACTACTACTCAGAATGTTCCAGTTTTTCAGTCTTTCAATGGCTCTTTCCACATGAATGCGTACATTAGCAATTTTTCTGGTCTGCTCAACTTCCCGAGCACTAAGCTGCGACTTTCCTCTGGTGAAGGCTGGTATTACCAGTGTCGCATTACGATTTGCCAAGTCCTCTGCTATCAAAAATCCTCTATCTGCCAAAACTTCATCGCCATATTCTAATTTGTCCAAATAACCACTTCTCTGAGTAATAACTTTATCAGATGTCCTACCTCCAAATGCCCTGGATACATAAGAAATTGCTCCTGTTGGAGTTATAGACACAAGAAATTTAATGGTATTGTTGTGTTTTGTAATTTGACCATGTTTGGGCCCTTGCTGTAAGTGGTCCAGGTCTCTGAATAAAAACTTCAAAACAGTCGATAATACTAACACATTTTGGATATGTTATTTTAATAATATTTGGCATATTGCGTTTTAGACTGTCTTTGTCTGGCCACTGAATAAGAAAGGCAAGTTTCTCTGCTAACTTTGGCAGCCCCTGATTAAGCATTTCTGAGATTGTGGTGACAGACACATTAAATCGATATGCCAAGTCCTGGTGCTGCAGATTTAATCTCAGTTTCATAATTAAGCACATCAAAACACATGTTGGTGATAAAACTTTACACGAAGGCAATGCCAAAGAGCAAAATGACAACAGCCACATAAACAGCGCTTTTGATGTTACACCTGTGTAGAACTGAATTCTACGGTCGCTTGAAATTGTCTGCTCCTCGAAGCTCAGCCGACTCGGGTTTTCTTTCAAAATACAATTCTCAGTCTGAAGCCTCCCCAGTTCTTCATACAGCTGCTGATTTTCAATCCGTAGGGAAGCTATTTTCCTTATACAAATACTGTGTGTCTCAGCATGGGGTTGTGACTCTGAAAATTAATTTTATTTTGCATATTAAGGGGTATCAAATTAATACATTAAATTTTATAAGTATAATCATGCAAACCTTGACATTCACCCCAAAACATATGTCTATATTATGTACATAAAAGATCGCTATACATTATGTACATAACCAGTGCCTTGATGCAGATCACTATGTGGCAGACAATTCATATGCTGACGAATTGTATTTAAGCAATATATACATGTAGATGTACCAAAATGAAGTGTAAATACTTGTCTGACTAGTAAAAAAAACATTGTAACTTAATTTGGTTTTAAAAAAAGTTTATTAATACCTACTCTTATTTATTACCATAATGTACATATTTTATATTTAGCATCTATAATTTGTTGTTGGGAGTGTTCACATTATACGTGATTAATATGTGTGTTTGTGTAATTAATTAAATTAATATTTCCCAAACTATGTCCAAAATATTAAAATTTGGATCACATATACATGTACATGCAAATAAATGATTGTCTACCTTCTGCTTGTGTGTCAATAAGATTTTCTGTGTTTGACAAATCTAGTAATGCAGAAGTGGCTTGCTTCTTCTGCTTTTCAGATTTTCGGACCTCCAGTCGCTGGTGTCTGGCATGGCGGATTGTACCACTTAATTTGGTGTCCTGGTAACCCATGTTGATGGAGGGAATGTAGTCAGGACTATTCTTGTCATTGTTTTTCTCTCCTGGAATGATAAAAATAGTCACTTGTATTTTACTGACAGGTTAATTATCAGATATATGTTTTACTAATACATGTGAATGGGTTCCAATCTAATTATTCCAGATTGCCCAATTTTGACATTGAAAACTACAAGTTTTTAGTTGTGACCGAGTCGTCAATTTTGTCTGGCGGTATGACTCCTCCATAATACACTTTAAATTAAAAACATTGCGAGAGAGAGAGAGAGAGAGGGGGGGGGGGGGGGGGGGTACTAAGAAAGATAGAGTATCGAGATTAGAAAGAAAAAGAAAAGTTTTATTTAACGACGCACTCAACACATTTTATTTACGGTTATATGGCGTCAGACATATGGTTTAGGACCACACAGGTTTTGAGAGGAAACCCGCTGTCGCCACTACATGGGCTACTCTTCCGATAGGCAGCAAGCGATCTTTTATTTCCGCTTCCCACAGGCAGGATAGCACAAACCATGGCCTTTGTTGAACCAGTTATGGATCACTGGTCGGTGCAAGTGGTTTACACCTACCCATTGAGCCTTGCGGAGCACTCACTCAGGGTTTGGAGTCGGTATCTGGATTAAAAATCCCATGCCTCGACTGGGATCCGGACCCAGTACCTACCAGCCTGTACATATATTTGAACTCTAATTTCTGATTCATGCTTACTTTAAATAAATTATGTGTAAAATTTTGAAAACATCCGATTCAGATCAAATGTATAAATATTTGTTCAATTTACCATACACATTTTAAATGGTGTCTACCTCTCCACCCCTGTTTGTTTTCTTTTGGAATGCTAATATTTTGGAATAGAAATATATGTTCATACAGCAGTGAGTTGGAAGCACCAGAACCCTTTTACCACTTATTTGCAAAAAAAAACTAAAGAAGAGGATAAATTATGGTGACACCGATAAAAGGCGATATGAACTTAGGGTACCCACATATTTTCCAAGGTTTCCTCTTTATTAATGTTATGAACCCTGCCCTCTCCTGATTTGGGGGTTTATTAGATACGTCCCTGACAAACACATGGTATTTTTTATTTTATTTTTACCTGTTATGAAGTGACGATGGCAAACGCGATCATAATCTGTAGGCTCCCATTGTTGACGCCCATCGGCTAACACACGCTTTATGGCTCCAATCCAACGATTTCTACGGTCGTCTGGTTTCTTTGGGATGCGGTAAAAGCTTCTTGGGTTTTCTTTGTCAAATCTACTTGTGCAACCGACCACACAACAAGACACAACCATTTTTAAACCGAGACAAAGAAACCAAAATAACGTGATCAGTCGGCCATGTAAATAACTCTTTTTGCCAACCAGTCCTGTCACGTGACTTTTCGTGACGTCACGGCGAACATCCCTATTCAGTCTATAAAAATCCTCAAATTTCAATGATGGTAGACTACGTTTTTGAAAGAGAAAAAAGATACCACTGTTCTATGAATCTACTGGCAAAATACTTTGAGGTTGAGTGATTTTATTTCTACCATTAAAAACCTATTCTCCTTATTGCACAAAAAGGAACACAGGACACAAAAGCAATACATATGTCAGACTTGGAGACGCCTATTAATTACGCCAAACGTTCTCAGATGACAGATATTCCGTAAATGAATGGTGTGATGTGAAATGTCGGATGCCGACCCAGGAGGTAGACATTTTACCTTTTGTTAGTAAGAAAAATATGGCGTAACCCAATCATACTCAGCTTACAAAATCAACTAGGACAAAAATGAAATGGCTTAAATAACAACGCATTCTACACATTTTAGTTACGATTATATGGCGTCATACATATGAAACTGTTAAAGTTTGTTTTGTTTAACGATACCACTAAAACACATTGATTTATTAATCATCGGCTATTGGATGTGACAATTTTAGTATTTTTTGACATATAGTCTTAGAGCAGTAAGCCGCTACATTTTTTCCATTAGTAGCAAGAAATCTTGTACACATACATGATAGGACATACCACGGACTTTGATATACCAGTCGTAGTGCACTGGCTGGAACGATAAATAGCCTGCCGACATCAAACGAGCGCTTTACCTCTGGGCTACGTCCTGCCCCCTCATACATATGATTAAAAACCACAAGGTTATATAATTAATGGAAGGAAGGAAATGTTTTATTTAACGACGCACTCAACACATTTTATTTACGGTTATATTGCGTCAGACATATGGTTAAGGACCACACAGATACTGAGAGAGGAAACCCGTTGTCGCCACTTGATGGGCTAATCTTTTCGATTAGCAGCAAGGGATCTTTTATGTGCACCATCTCACAAACAAGATAGTACATACCACGACCTTTGTTACATATAATTAGTGAGGAAAACCGCTGCAGCCACTGCGTGGACTGCTCTTTGCGATTAGGGATTTTATTATATGCATTATTCCACAGACGGGACAGTACATACCATAGCCTTTATTACACCAGTTGTGGAACACTGGCTTGTACGAAAGATTTCATAATGGACACACTGACGGTGACCGACCCTAGACCGATTGCGCTGTAAACGAGCGCTTTACCACTGGGCTACGAACTGCTCCGATAAAAAAAACAATTATAACTGTTTACACCCGACAGATAGACAGAGATTCTAAGTGCCTTTAACAATGACCTGATATGCATTAGTTTTTGATACAGATGAAATAATCATAATAATAATAATAATAATAATAAGCATCATCATCATCATCATTATCATCATCATCATCATTATAATCATTATCAACATCATCGTAACCATCATCATTGTCAGCAACACCATCATTATTATTATCATCATCACGATCATCATCATTATAATCATTATCACCATCATCGTAACCATCATCATTATCATCATCACCATCATCATCATCATCAACAACAACACCTTTGTTATTCTTATTATTTCATTTTATTGTGTATTGATGGCTATTTTATATTTCATTTCAAAGTCGTATCTTTGCACAAGGCAGAGTCTAAAGAACGTTTTGATAAAGTCAAGTCTGCTACAGTGTATCATTCTTGGGTGGCGTCGTGGTTAGGCCATCGGTTTACAGGCTGGTAGGTACTGGGTTCGGATCCCAGTCGAGGCATGGAATTTTTAATCCAGATACCGACTCTAAACCCTGAGTGAGTGGGTAGGTGTAAACAACTTGTTTTTATACTTTTGTATAAATTTCAAAATTGACCCTATTTGTTAGGTAATCCCTGTCCTGAGTCAGACCCCCGATCCTATCGGAGGCCGGACTCGGGATAGGCGTGTTCGAAATCCTAGTGGTGTATGGACACGTTAAACCATTTACTAAGCTAAGCTAAGCTAAGCTAAGCACCGACCTGTTATCCATAACTGGTTCAACAAAGGCCATGGTTTGTGCTATCCTGCCTGTGGGAAGCGCAAATAAAAGATCCCTTGCTGCCTGTCGTAAAAGAGTAGCCTATGTGGCGATAGCGGGTTTCCTCTAAAAAAAGCAGTGTCAGAATGACCATATGTTTGACGTCCAATAGCCGATGATATGATAAAAAAAATCAATGTGCTCTAGTGGCGTAGTTAAATAAAACAAACTTTACTTTACAATCTGTAGGACGACTGCCACTGCTAAAATCTGATTTGCTTTAAACATATGTATTGCCGTTCCAAAATAGTAGCGGTCTGGTGATTGGCCAACAGCTGTTAGTTAACCTATATTAAGGTCTCTCCCAACATTTTACAATATTAATATATTACAAGCAATAAAATAAAACATGATTATAACTTGTTCCAAATTTACTAACAAATATCGGAAATAGAAGGAAGAAAAGGTAAATAATCTAATTTGATAAATCTCAACGTGTACCTGATTCAATTTAATGAATATTTAGACAGATGCGATATTACGCACCCAGGAATCAGTGGCCAGTGCCCCACGATAAGTATATCGAAGACCATGGTGTGTGCTACCTTGACTGTAGGATAGTGTATAAACTATCCCTTGTATTGCTGCTAGTGGGAAACAAAAGTAGCGGGTATCCTCTTAGCCTATGTGTCATACATCCAACAGCCGATGATTAATAATAGTGGTGTCATTAAATGAAACAATTTGTGTTAAATGTTCCAGACTGTGCACCACGATTGGTATATCAAAGGCCGTGGTATGTGCTATCCTGTCTGTGGGATGGTGCATATAAAAGATCCCTTGCTGCTAAAAATATTCGTAGCGGGTTTCCTCACTAAGATTACCAAATGTTTGACATCCAATAGACGAGGATTTATATATATATATACACACATACATACATACATACATACATACATACATACATACATATGTGTGTGTGCTCTAGTGGTGTCGTTAAACAAAGAATTTTTTTTTTTCGAATGAACATGTTAGCACGTTAATCTGGGTATTAGCTGGTATGATAAAATTACAAACCGATTTTCAGTAACCTTACAAACCTGTTGTCATATCATTACAAACAGTAAATCGTTTTAGAACTGTACAACTGAATTATAAAATACGATGATTTTGAAAGATTTTGAACGCATGACTGAGGTTCACCACATACCGGTATGCATAATGCAGAACCATAGAAAAACTCCCACACAAATCGTTAACTGTCAGTATACAACGGTGAGTCTGTGCATATCACTGAAAGCATTTTGAATGAATACAAAGATATGACAGTGTTTGATTATCCCTCTAGCGAACGTTTTAAACAGGTGAAAGCTTGAAAATTGTTAAAGGTAGTACTAAACCAAATAACTTCCGGCTGGGTCAAAGTTCTAGTGGACCTTTTTGTGTACGTTTTCCATAGACATATGAATAGCGTAATATAGCTCCTACAGTACTAAAAAAAATTAAAGGCATATTGTCACAGACCACTGACCTATTTAATGGCCTAACAAAGTATTACCTGAACAAATATAATTTGATTTGTCCCTAAATGTACTTTATTCAACCATCTTCGTAACCACCATATTCCATTTATTAATGACATTTTGTAGAAATAATTGAATTATAGCAATGGTCCATAATTAAAAAACTAACATTGCTGAGAGGTGATGAAATGGATTTCACTCCATCATGGTTCAGTTAAGGTGATGCGATAGCTAGATTTGGTTTCCAACAATTACTGTAAGTTTTATTTCTTATCATACATTTTTTGAGAAATAAGGTCCTTAAATCTGTGACAGTATGCCTTTAATAATAATAAATAAATAAATAAATAAATAATAAAAATTACAAATTATCAGCTGCTGAGGTACATTATCTGAAAGAGAAACTAACTTCAGACAGTACACAAACTAACAACAGGGCTTGAACTTAATTTTTCATTGATTGCAATTTTGAGGCTCCTTACGTAAAAAAATTTAAAAAGTTAATTTTACCGCAAATAAATGTGACTAATATTTTTTGCAAGGGGCAATAAAACTCAAAATACATATTTTTTATACCAGTAACGCTGAGACCACTCCCGGGTACCCTCTAAATTTTTGTAATGTTTCTGTAACAACCGCCCCCATCCACCCCACCGCGACATGATTTCACCAACATTACAATACATGTAACAACAACAACAATAATAACAATAATAATAATAATAATAATAACAATGTATTATTATTATTATTATTATTAGCCTACTACTACCTTTTGGGGGTGGAGGGGGCGGTGTGTTATATGGGGGGGGGGGGGGCTATAAAAATGCAAGATTAACGTGCGTGCACACACGCACAAACGACAGGCTGAACTTGTCCCTCACCTGCGCGTGCTGTAACCTTTACAGGGGTGTAACATTCTCTTTGAGAATGGCCAAATCAGGACAATTGAAATTTGGAGTAAAAGTCAGTATCTATCTGTGATATTTGTATTTTTGCACAGTTCTTTACACTGTTTTTATTTAAATCTTGAATTTTTATATTGATGTTGATCATCACTTTATTTGTTTGCATTACCATAGTTTGACACCCAATAGCCGATGTATTTTTCGTGCTGGGGTGTCGTTAAACATTCATTCATTCTGCACGTAGAACTGGATTCAGGCTAAATATTGAAGCTGGTAGGTACAAAAATATCGAGAGAACACAAAGAGTATGTACATTATGTAATATTAATGAGATTGAGGATGAGTTTCATTTTATTCTTCAGTGTCCACGATACGAAACTTTAAGAAATAGATTTATTAAGAAATACTACTCCAAGAACCCCAGTGTTTTTAAACTAATACAGCTATTGTCAACTACAAACAATAAGGAGATAAATAACCTTGGCAAATACTTAATACAGGCGAACAAAATGAGGGATATGCTATTACTACAAACAACTTAATATATCTATATTTGTGTAACCCATATTGCCGATTGTTTATATATAGATATAGATGGATTGTTTTTATCTGTATATGTGTATGTATTTCTGTAAGTCATTCTCCGCCATTGCTTCGTACTATTGTACATAATATTGTATTTCATTGTTATAATGCTGATAAGTTGGAAAACTTAACGCAATAAAGAACTTGAACTTGAACTGGGTTAAGTAATAAGCAAGCCAACCCTTTGGACAGAAAAACATACGACAATAGGCCCCTATACAGTTTAACGTTTAACGAAAAACGACTGGCTGGTCGTATGCCACATTTGTGACGCTGGAAAACTTGTTATCCGTTTTCGAACCAAGCACTATAGCGTTGTAACCGTCTAGACTCTCTCCCGTGCTAAATTCCATGCACACGCGCCTGATAATAATAATAATAATAATAATAATAATAATAATAATAATAATAATAAATGGTGTGTTCATGTTCCGACTGTTTACTATTTTATTTCAGCGTATTCGCAGTTATTTTCGTCATAAAATAATATTTTTAAAAAATTATTTTATTATATAATCGGCGCTCTATACACGGCGGTCGTTTATATAAAATTCTAAAATATATTATACGGTTGTCGTATATACAGCCTCATCACTACGAGTCTGTTTTGCTGTATTTTTGATTACTTGTCACAAGAAGAGTTCCAAATTTTAAAAATGAAGCGTATCATGGAATTCCCTCGATCGTAGTTCAATTAAAATGTTTTGGATCATACGATAACTAGGTTTGGTATTCCAAATGAATGTAATTTCCATTTATAATCCATATTTAGAGAAATAAGGCCCAATAAATCCGTGATTGAGCGCCTTTAAGGGTGAGGGATAGTAGTATTTATATCCGTTGTGTTTATGTCGATTGATACGCTGCAGGTAGGATTTTTACCCACATACATGTATGTTACTATTGTCGTCTATGGGATTTGATTTGATAGTATAAACCCTAAAGCTGCCATCACTCTTTCCTCACTCTCTCTCTCCCTCCCTCTCTCTCTCTCTCTCTCTCTCTCTCTCTCTCTCTCTCTCTCTCTCTCTCTCTCTCTCTCTCTCTCTCTCTCTCTCTCTCTCTCTCTCTCTCTCTCTCTCCCAAGTGTTGACAAAATCATATGTAAGACACCTTCGATACGTATCTTAGAAATGTGCCAGGGTGTAGTTCTTTTAGCTGTATATTTTTCAACTTTAACTGGCTACAATTGTATGCAATTTTACTTCATCTAGTACTACTAATTAAAGTCGTTTTAGTTTGAAACATGTATGAGGTATCTGTAAAAAAAAAGTACTAGGAACTAGGGTAGTCATAGATGCTACCCGTTAACTCTAAAATGAGCAGCTTAACACCCATCTGTTTTCTGATTCACATTAAAGGCCTACTGTCACAGATTTAAGGACTTTATTTCTCAAAAATGGATAATAAATAAAAAATTACATTAATTGTTGGAAACCAAATCTAGCTATCGCATCACCTTAACTGAACCATGATGTGGTGAAATCCATGTCATCCCTCTTGGTAAATTTAGGTTTTAAATTATGGACCATTGCCATAATTCAATTATTTTTACAAAATGTCATTAATAAATGGAGTATGGTGGTTATGAAGATGGTTGAATAAAGTACATTTAGGGACAAATCAAATTATATTTGTTCCGGTAATACTTTGTTAGACCATTAAATAGGTCAGTGGCCTGTGACAATATGCCTTTAAGGGCGAGGAGTGGTAGTATTTATATCCGTGATGTATATGTTGATTGATACGAAAGGAAGGAAGGGAATGTTTTTATTTAACAACGCACTCAACACATTTACGGTTATATGGCGTCGGACATATGATTAAGGACCACACAGTTATTGAGGGAAGAAATCCGCTGTCGCCACTTCATGGGCTACTCTTTTCGATTAGCAGCAAGGGATCTTTTATATGTATCATCCCATAGACAGGATAGTACATACCACGGCCTTTGATGTACCCGTCGTGGTGCACTGGCTGGAGCGAGAAATAGCGCAATGGGCCCACCGACGGGGATCGATCCCAAATCAACCGCTCTTCATGCGAACGCTTTACCACTGGGCTACGCCTCGCCCCCTGATTGATACACCTCAGTTAGGAGTTTTAGCCCCATATGTTACTATTGTTGTCTATAGGATTTGATGTGATGGTATACACTCTCTCTAGACTGAAATATGTAATGACGCCACTCGGACAAAATATGTATGGCGTTACCATGGCGACAAAATCTCAGATTTTATTAGTCTTGAATGTAGACTCTAAAAGTGTTCTAATCATCATTCCAGGCTATGGAAAAAGGACGTTGGAAATTGATTTAAGTGTATTTTTAACTAAGTTGTAATGTTTATACTTATAAGAAATATTTGTAATTTTTTCTTGTGAATTTATATATTTATAATTAATTTATAATTTGTGACTGTAGTGCATCGATAAATTCACAAACGCATTACAAACAATTCCTATAAAATACCGATATAGCGTACTTGCCCCATTTTTAGAGCGATTATGTTTAGGAGACCTTGTACGGTTAAACGATGAGTATTCAGAGAAAGTAGGTTACCATTTTGTATTCGATACGCACCTATTAAATAAGTAAAGTATCGCATCTATTCACCACCTCTATAACATCCGGGTCAGTAAGTTTCATTAGAATATCCTCACGATTAAATTCACAAAAAACCCCGACACTTTACACCCCACGCTGTGTTATTCAAGGCCTACATTAATGTGTCAGTGAACATTCTGTTTGTCCCCAAGGTGTGACATTCCTCATTCCATCCGTGTTTTTTGTGGGGGTTTTGTGTGTGTGTGTGTGTGTGTGTGTGTGTGTTAAGGGTGTGTGTGTGTGTTTTTGTTTGTTTTTGTTTTGTTTTATGTGCGCGCTACTTAGTTTTCTGTAAAGAAGTTCTGTTGCCATCACTCACTATATCTCTCTCGGCGAACTAAATATGAACGACAAAACCGTATTCCGATACTAAAGTCGTATCTCTGCACAAAGCAAAGTCGAAAGGATGTAAGGCAATGTGTTATTCAAGGCCAACATTAATATATATAAGAAACAAAAGGTGAAATGAGAAATGTCACACCTTGGGGGAAAAACTGAAAGTTCACTGACACATTAATGTTGGCTTTGAATAACACATTCCTTACATCCTTTCGACTTTAATATCGGAATACGGTTTTGTCGTTCATATTTAGTTCGCCGAGAGAGATATAGTGAGTGATGGCAACAGAACTTCTTTACAGAAAACTAAGTAGCGCGCACATAAAACAAAACAAAAACAAACAAAAACACACACACACACCCTTAACACACACACACACACCAAAAAACAAAAAAATAAATAAATTAGAAAACAAAAAAAAACCCGACAAAAAACACACAAAAAACACGGTGAAATGAGGAATGTCACACCTTGGGGACCAACAGAATGTTCACTGACACATTAATGTAGGCCTTGAATAACACAGCGTGGGGTATAAAGTGTCGGGTGTTTTTGTGAGTTTAATCGTGAGGATATTCTAATGAAACTTACTGACCCGGATGTTATAGAGGTGGTGAATAGATGCGATACTTTACTTATTTAATAGGTGCGTATCGAATGCAAATAGCAGTTATACCGGACATTCATGTACAAGTGTTTGACATCTATTTCACGCAGGGTATTACATCATTACGGAAGATAGAGCATTTTAAGGACAAAGGAACATAAAATATGTGTACTTCAAACTATATTCCTTGTACTGTAATCATAAGACGAATTGTAATTTAGTCGTAGATATAGATAGAAGTCGTATCTCTGCACAAGGCAAAGTCGAAAGGACGTAAGACAATGTCGTATTTGCTTCTGTGTTTCACTATCAGGTGTTCTTCCTTACGATGACCGCCACTCCTTAGGAGAAACATAACAGGTTGGTTCATCCTTCCTGCACCGCTCATATGAGGACTGCCACTCCCATACTAGCATAGAAAACCCACACTTGCACAGGAACATATACAGCTGTGATGACATGCACTCACGAATCACTGTAAAAACAGAGTCTGGGCCCAGTTTCACAAAACATCGTAACCCTTGTTTTGCACGTAAACGTAAATCTACGACAAAATTACAATTCGTCTTATGATTACAGTACAAGGAATATAGTTTGTCCTTAAAATGCTCTGTCTTCCGTAATGATGTAATACCCTGCGTGAAATAGATGTCAAACACTTGTACATGAATGTCCGGTATAACTGCTATTTGCAGACATAAACTTACGATGTTTAGAGAAATAGGATCCAGGGCCCCGTTCCACGAAGCGATCTTAGTCCTAAGATCAACTTAAGTGCATAAGGTAGCTATGCGCTTAAGGTAATCTTAGGGCTGAGATCGCTTCGTGGAACGGGGTCCTGGACTTCAATCTGAAACGGGGCGGGACGTAGCCCAGTGGTAAAATGCTTGCATGATGCACGGTCGGTTTGGGATCGATCCCCGTCGGCTGGCCAATTGGGCTATTTCTCGTTCCAGCCAGTGCACCACGACTGGTATATCAATGGTAAGTGTTATCCTGTTTGTGGGATGGTGCATGTAAAAGATTCATAGCTACTAATGGAAAAATGTAGCGGGTTTCCTCTCTAAGATTATATGTCAAAATTACCAAATGTTTGACATCCAATAGTCGATGATTAATAAATCATTGCGCTCTAGTGATGTCGTTAAACAAAACAAACTACTACTACTACTACTACTACTACTACTACTACTACTACTACTACTACTACATTTTATTTCAGGTCAGTGATTCATAGAACATACATAGCGTGTTTTCTTACACACCCGTTGGTGAAAACGCCATGCGTTATTTTTGGTTACACATGGTTGTTAAAGCTGCAGTCCCTGGAATATTTTTAGTATTTAAGCATTTAGAATAGATGATCCAGTTCTGTTTGGTATATAAAAGGTCCACCACATCGCTACAGTTCCGTAATGCTCGCTTATCTACATTATCTAGGTCAACTACAAACGCATTGACCAGCTTTGTCTTTCTTCATTTAGCGGGACGCCAGTAGAACTGGGCCTTTACGTGATTTGCGCAGGCGCTGAGCTTCTCACGCGATTTTGAACAAATTTAACTGTCTTGATTGAGGGATCGTCTCATATCTCCAAAACATATTTATATCCATAGAGGTATGGTACAACAACTTTCCATGGGTCTGTGGGGGATTTGCCTTGGAATTTTGACAGTGGCCAGCGGTTGGCATACGCGTTACATGCAAGGGTGTGTTAATTATGTATTATGTAACGCTTTAGGGGTAGAGGAAGGGGGTTATAGACTATGTTGAGCGAAGGGTCATGTCCCCCAAGAAAATATATTTCAATTTTTTTTAGTTTGGGCAGGTAAGGGTTTCGACCCCCCCCCCAATACCCTCCCCCTGCACATGCATCCGTTTTCTATCTAAGATTATATGTCAAAATTACCAAATGTTTGACATCCAATAGCAGATGATTATTAAATCAATATGATCTAACATTGATGTCGTTAAACAAAATAAACTAAATTTACCCTTTCCAAACGAAATAATATTTATTTGAATTTGTCGATTTTAGAAATTAAGAAGTGAAAACGTTCATTGTCTACTTTAATATATTTTATTAAAAATATATATGCATGATCAATGTGTTATACACACTAAACTTTGAAAGTTCTACTAACACTTTATAAACTATTAATTCTGAAATAGGGAGGTACGATTGTCGATAATACGTTGTGAAGATCATTAACGAAAGACTCTGGTACAGTATCGGGGACGGGACGTAGCCCAGTGGTAAAGCGTTCGCTTGATGCGTGGTCGCTCTGGGATCGATCCCCATCGGTGGACCCATTGGGCTATCAGGAGTGTTTATCACATACCCTGTCTCATTAACCCGTTTGTGCACAACATAGGGCCCGAAATACCTGTTCTGCAATGAACCCCGTTTAATGGGAAGGTACAGCAGCACTGTATCCCCTGGTTTAAATTCCCGACTCCTAGCCTTCCTATCAAACACTGATTTTATTTTGCTCTGAGCATGGCTCAAATGCTTCCTAGCTAGTTCGGTCGCCGGCAACCTCCTATCTCTAACTCTCTTATTCATTAATACTCTCTCAGTTAACAATGTAGTGCGAGCTGCCAACAAATTTGGATCAGCCCCCTGCTCTAGGATTATCTCTTGTCTATTACAAGGTAAGTCCCCTCTATCAAACACTACTGGTTCATTTACCCTCTGCGGGAGGTCAACAGGTTCCACCACATTTAGTTCCTCAGTTGACTTATCTACCATTTTACTGATAACCTCATCCACTCCAATTTCATGGCTCACACACGTATCAGACAAATCACAATTATCCTCTGGGTCTCGTGTTACCCTTCTGGCCATAGCCTAGTCTTTACACACGCAGGGTAACTAATCTCATCAACCTCACTCTCTTCTATTGGTAAAGGGCTGTCTTTAATTAACAATTGGTCACATTTCGGCTGACAACACTGACTAGTCAAATCATTACCCAACAAAACTCCTATGTTTTCAACAGGCAAGTCCTTCACAACACCCATAATGACTGGTCCCGTCACAAACTTCGAACACAAGAAAACGTTATGTAACCGGACAACCATTTTTTCTCCAGTAACCGAGGTTAAGGCCAAACTACGTCCTGTATCTGAATTATCTATACCAGCTAAACACTCCGACGTGATCAGTGACTGACTACAGCCGGTATCTCGATAGATTGATATTGCCTTAGGACTCAATTCTTGTTTCACATCACAAACCATACCAGTGGACACATACGGGTTTACTTTCTCTGCCATGGGACTTACCATTAACTCTCTCGCTAACGGAGCTGACCTCACTAAACCGACCACTTACGCATTATCGCGTTTCCTTTTAAAACAGTCCCCTACAAGGTGGTTATCCTTTTTACAGTAACTGCCATGTGGACGAAAGGTTCGTGCATTGGCTGATAATGCAGGCTTATCCTTACTTTGCCCACCAGGTGCATTCCTTGCCTGACTAGCTGACCAACTAGATGACTCTCCCCGATAGTTACTTTCCCGGGAAAAACCTGGCTGAAATTTCTTCTTATCACCCTGTTGTAAAGAGGTACCCTGTACTGCCTGAGCTTTGTGTATTAACACGTAATCATCTGCCACTATGCCTGCCTCCTCTATCTTTTTGACATCACGATCCTCTAAATGAATACGTAAGCTAACTGGTAATCCATTCTTAATGTCCTGTAAGATCAACAACTCCCGTAACTCGGTATATGACTCTACCTGATGAGAAACCACCCATTTATCAAACATCCCTGCCTTCTTAGCCACAACTCACTATAAGACTGACCCTGCGTTTTTCTCAACTCGCTATACCGTAACCGATAATCCTCAGGTCGTATTTCATAAGCCCTCAACACTGCAGCCTTTACTAGGTCGTACTGACTTGCTCGCTCATCACTCATTGAATTATAAGCTACACTAGCCTTCCCCTTAAACTTAGACACGGCTAACAATGTCCACTTAGACTGTGGCCAATTTAGCTGCTTAGCGGCCCGTTCAAAAAGTTGGAAGAACATATCTACCTCCTGGTCGTCAAATACAGGCACTGATCTATAAGCCTCCGACAAGTTAAACCCATTTCCTGCTTCTCGTCTAACTTCTTCAGTATTCAACTTTAACTCATGTTCCACTTTTAATTTTGCTAACTGGAATTCTCTATCCCTATCTCTCTCTTCTCTACCCTCTCTTCTCTTTCTCTCTCTCTCTCTCTCTCTCTCTCTCTCTCTCTCTCTCTCTGCCTCTCTCTCTATCTCTATCTCTCTCTTCTCTATCTTCTTTTTCTCTATCTCTATCTTCTTTCTCTCTATCCCTCTCTTCTCTTCTCTCTCTCTCTCTCTCTCTCTCTCTCTCTCTCTCTCTCTCTCTCCCTCTATCTTCTCTATCCTTCTCTTCTCTTTCTCTCTCTCTCTCTCTCTCTCTCTCTCTCTCTCTCTCTCTCTCTCTCTCTCTCTCTATCCCTCTCTCTATCTTCTCTATCTCTCTCTCTATCTAATGCACGTTCTTCTCTTTCGTACTCAAGTTTTTTAAAAGCTAATTGTTGTTCCACACTTAACTCATTTATCTCTATCTCTGGAACAATCTCACTGTCTTCCATAACAGGACTATCACCAAAAACGTCCTGGATAATAATTGTCCTTATATCTCCTAATGTTTTAGCTGATGTTAAATCAATTTCCCGCTCACTCGCGATTTCAACTAACTCGGCCTTACGTGCTCGCTTAATCTCCACTACACTGAGCGTAGGCCTATCCAACAAATTCTTATCCATGTTTAGGTATGATGCACTTATTATTAATTAATTTTCTATTGAACAACGTTGCTACTTCTAGTTAATTTATAAAGCCCCCATTTACAAACAATACTTTTTTAAATATGCATGTCCCGTTTCAGATCCGGGACGAGCGCCCCAATTTTCACTCCTGTCCTATAATACCCGTAACCGAATAAAACGCGATTATCCAAATATCTCTCCAAACTGTATATCTATTAGATCTCTCTGTATCGGGCAGTTCAAAACCCGAGTGGCTCGTCTCTAGGTATATCAGAGATATGATCTTATATAAATATGTGTTATTATAGCACGTTTAGTTCACTAGAAAACACAACAAAAACACAATACACTTTGGAATCTGTATTAATACTACGCTGACAAATGTACTGCCGCAGTAGTTA
This sequence comes from Gigantopelta aegis, assembly GCF_016097555.1. Lineage (NCBI taxonomy): Eukaryota > Metazoa > Mollusca > Gastropoda > Neomphalida > Peltospiridae > Gigantopelta > Gigantopelta aegis. The sequence goes on along the minus strand of NC_054699.1, from coordinate 24,412,390 downwards.
ATTAACAACAACAAATAATAACAACCCAGAACTGATCACTTAATTAGTTAATCTCTAGGTGTCTAGTTTACACAATATTCTAATCACTTGACCGTGATACAACACACACACGTGTGATAATTGAGAAACGCTTCCAGGGGAACTTAATTAATAAAGGAATTACAACTCTATTCCTAACTGGTTAACTTTTAATTAACACTTAACTACTCATTCAGTAACCTTGTAATACAGAATTAATACTGGTACATATCACCATAAAGACAATAACATACAGTTTACCTAGGTCCTCTAGGATGACTGGTTAAGCTTTATATATATTAGAACAGTGAGCTTACAGTTACTGCGTCAGATTACCGGCAGCACCGTCTAAATAATATTGGTATAATACAGTATTAAAATATTTAAAGTCACATCAATCACATCAAGGTTATACAACAGAGCAGAAATAATATATAATTAGCAGTCCGGACGGACAACGTTCCCCCTGGAAGCCTTCCTATGTTTCTCCCTGATATCTCTAAAACCCTAGCTATTTATTATAAAACCGAATATCGCCTGGGGGCACAACGCGGCACCTCACGTATGATGAGATATTGCCACAACTCCCAGAGACGTATTTTTCTCTTAGAAGACCAGACTCACTGTCGCCTAGTCGCCAAAATCAAGGTCGTAAAAACCGCACTCGCGGAGGTATTACGTAACTACTGGCCACATGGCCTCCGCACTGGTCTGGGTGTGTATTGAAAACAGCACAACCACCGTCGCGCAGAGGTATTACGTCACAAAGTGCCCACCTGGGCTTAAGTGCATATTGGAACTGCACACGGCCCTCTAAAACAATTAATATCGCCACAGGCGAAAACAAATTTAAGAGCATGTTCCGTCACACCATTAAAGTACACGTTTGTCAGAAATATTTCCCCAGATACAGGACAGCACGTACCAAGGTATTTGATACACCAGTCGTGGGACTAACATAATAGTACATGTACGCTGGATAAATTAACACCATAGGAACTAAAGGTGGGCCATTTTCTTATTTGCGGATGTGGGTTTTTTGCAATACAAATGGGTCGATCGGACACATAACGGTACATCTTTTCAGAACCGGTTTACATTGGATACTCGGATGTTTTCGTTACCCTGATCGGAAATGTTCGTAAAACAAATTTCGGATTTGTTGTAAATGCGTTTCCGTACTGTTATTTTGGCGCCACTCAACAATAATTACATGTCGCAAAACATCTTACCATTTTGTAATTCTTTTCCCCGTATAACGTTTTGTAAACCTAAGACCACTCTCTAAAATTAGACAAACGTTTCCCATGTTAAATTGTGCTAAATTGTGTTAAATTGTTTAACGACACCACTAAAATACATTGATTTATTAATCATCGGCTATTGGATGACAAACATTTGATAATATTGAAATATAGTCTTAGAGAGGACACCCGCTACAATTTTCTATTAGTAGCAAGGGATCTTTTATATGCACCATCCCAGAAACAGGGTTACAGGATATAGGACGACTGTCTTTTTGAGAAAGTAGACAGCGGTCGTGTGAAACATTTTCAACAGTAGAGTTGCTCTAATTGATAATGTTAACATCTTGGTGTCAAACAAATAACACTGTAAGAAATAAAGAAGTGTATTTTATCCTGTAACAAACGATCGTGGGCCAGGTTTTAGTAGGTACAATAGATGTTGGGTAGGCTTTCAATAGCATAACCTTTTTCTGACATCACGTTTAAACGTTTTAGACAGGGAAATTGTACCATCAATACAAAATATAATACACTGATTTTGCACAACATTTCACTGTTGTGCATAGCACACATTCCTCGCTATTCAACTTTAAATTGTTTTAAAAAACCTAAATTATATTTTAAAAAAAAGTTGTTTTTTCTTTGCACCCCCCCCAACCCTCTCTTGTATCTCTCTCTCTCTCTCTCTCTCTCTCTCTCTCTCTCTCTCTCTCTCTCTCTCTCTCTCTCTCTCTCTCTCTCTCTCTCTCTCTCTCTCTCTCTCTCTCTCTCCCCCCCCGTAAAACTCACATACAATATTAATTATATTTTTTTCGTTGTACCGAAACTGAGATGTCTGCAGGAATTTCAGCCACTTTCGACCCCTGATTTCATACCACAAGTTTTGAGATATTGCATCACAACTGGCCTCGGTGGTGTCGTGGTTAGACCATGGAACATAAGGCTGGTAAGTACTAGGTTCGCATCCCGGTACCGGCTCCCACCCAGAGCGAGTTTTAACTACTTAATGGGTAGGTGCAAGACCATTAACTACACCCTCTTTTCTCTGACTAACCACTAACAACTAACCCACTGTCCTAGACAGACAGCCAAAATATCTGAGGTATGTTCCCAGGATAGCGTGCTTGAACCTTAACTGGGTATAAGCATGAAAATAAGTTGAAAAAAAAGAAGAATAGAAATTGCATCACTTAACCTTGACGAATATTCGTTTTCAGCATAATTATTACACAAAATAAAAATCGCACACAATATTAATTATCTTTTTTACCGAAACTAAAAGCAAAATACAATTCTAAATCAATTACCTGGATACCGATTCGCTTGACACAGGTAAAAAGCTGTAAAGAAGCAAAGCAGAAGACATAGCGACGATCCGTTTATCACTCCCATCTCAAAGTTACGTGAATGACAAACAGTTTTCTTTACAAGATATTTGTTAAGGGCGCTCACCCAGAATCAACGAATTAGAACGAAGCTTAAGAAAAAAGAGCACTTTCCTCTCTATATATACTCTTCAAAAGAAGAAACGCAAAACCACATTGTCGTAACATTTGGAGAATTGATTTAATTATTGAATGGTGAGTCCGATAATTACCAAATGTTGCAGGATTGTTCACAATTCACTCTAGTCCATTGTGAGTAAGTGATAGGACACACCACCAAGGTCAAGGTCATCTGGAGTCAATACCGGGTGTGGCCTCCGCGTGTGTTGACAACTGCCTGGCACCGCCTGCCCATTGAAGCAACCAGAGTATGGATGACGTCCCGGGTGGTGGTGGCCCACTCGGCCTGCAAGGCTGCTGCCAGCTCGGGCAGGGTCTGGGGCTGTGGTTGTCGCTGTCGGAGGCGTCAGTCCAACTCGTCCTATAGATGTTCAATTGGGTTCAAATCTGGTGATGTCGATGGCCAAGGAAGGACATTAATGTTGTTGTTCTGTAGGAAAGCCGTTGTGAGACGTGCTGTGTGAGGCCTGGCGTTGTCATGTTGGAACACTGCGTTGGCGTTGGCCATAACTGGAACGATGTGTGGCCGGAGGATCTGGTCAATGTAGCCCTGTGCATTCAGGTTGCCCTGCACGTGGACCAGGTCAGTTCTGCCAGTGTGTGAGATGGCTGCCCACACCATGACACTACCCCAACCGAATCTGTCCACTTCCTGCACGCAGTTTGCCGCATAACGTTCACCACGACGCCTATACACGCGACATCTTCCATCATGACGTCGGAGCAGAAATCGGGACTCGTCACTGAACCACACCTGTCTCCATCGCAGTTGAGGCCATTGTCGATGAATCTGGCACCACTGCAGTCGGAGTCGACGGTGTTGTGGTGTTAAGATGACACCTCGAACTGGACGTCTGGCACGAATTCCTACCTCACGTAGGCGGTTCCGTACGGTCTGGTCGGATATCCTGCGCAAACCTGGTATTGCTGTGGCTGTGGAGGTGGCAGTAGTCAATCGTTCCCGAAGGTGGCGTACCCGGATGTAGCGGTCCTGCCCGGGGGTAGTGACCCGTGGTCGACCGGATCTAGGGAGGTCACGTGTTGATCCATGTTGCTGGTAACGGTCCCACAGTCTGGAGATGGTGCTTGGGGACACATGGAATGCCCTGGCAACGGCCGTTCTGGATTCGCCTGCGTCTAGTCGGCCGATGGCATTGTTTCTCTGCGGTTCACTGAGACGTGGCATGTCCTGGATTGTCAACTGTCGGCCAGATACAGAGGCCAGGCAAGCGAACACCCTGCACTTTTATACTGTCGGTGTTCATGTTGCACGTGCAGACAACGCACGTGCAGTGGTGACATGGTTTGCACGTGGCTGCGTTTTTGCGAATATTCACATTTTGGAACTTTATTGTACAGTAGCTGCGTTTTATCGAATGTAACCGTGGGAATGTGTTTGGGACATGCAATGACCTTATATTCACAAAGCATGAACCGGTAGGAAACATAAAATCGGAGTTATAACCCATTTGTACCCTTTTGCGTTTCTTTTTTTGAAGAGTATAGTATGTCTATCACTGTCATTGGGCGTGACTGGACTCAAAGGCACTATGATCATAACTTTGGGGTCACGGTTTTGGGGTAGGGGTGGAAGCTGGGTTTGTATCCAGATCCCGTCAACCAAAGCAGAGAGTAACCGACTGGTGTAACGTTGTATTTTGACCCCCATAGAATACTGACACCCGGTCACTGAGCGTGACATGACTCAAAAGCACTATGATCATAACTAATTTGAGGCTACGGTTTTGGGGTAGGGGTGGAAGCCGGGTTTGTATCTAGATCCCGACAACCAAACCTGAGAGTAACTGACCGGTGTAACGTGGTATTTTGACCCCCGTGGAATACTGGCTCCCGGTCATTTTTTTCTACGGCGAAACAGGTCAGTATTCTGCATATTAAAGTGACTGCGGGGTCAGTATTTTTCAGGGATCAAAATACCACGTTACACCGGCCAGGGCCCTGTTCCACGAAGCGATCTTAGTGCTAAGATCGCCTTAAATGCATAATTAACTAATGCAATTAAGATGATCTTAGTGCTAAGATCGCTTCATGGAACAGGACCCAGAGTGGCATAGTGGCTAAGTCTTTGGCATGATGGCTAGTAGGTACCGGCTTCACTTCCAGGGTTTCTGCTAGAGGGTAAAATTGCTATGGCGTCCTACCCTTTTTTTTAGCAGATTTTATTCTTTTTTAAGTTAACCTTTTGAAAAAAATCAATGACTCTTCTTATCATTACTGTATGATTTTCTTAACACGAACCCTAACCCTCAACCTAACCCATTGTCCTTCTGTGGGAGGCCCGCCATTCCACCTATCGACTGCCGTTGCATTCAGCACATTGTTATATACTCTTCAAAAAAAGTAGGGGAACCTGAAATATTAATGTTAATATCAACTATTAGACCGAACATACGTTTTGACCACAAACATCCTAGTAAGAACGCTCAGGTCTGTTTACCAACACACCGAAACACATTCCATAGTTTGCACATGCATCACGCAGTTGCCCCGTACACGTGCGCGGGGTGTCATTCTCGATTTTGACAATTTCCAGGAAGATCCATTAATCACTGTGGAACATTATTTCTGTCAATCTTTTTCATTCTGTTGATCATACAGTTGTTATTGTTTTGTTTTTAGTCATTTTTATTGTTTGAATTTGCGATTTACTGATAAAAAACGTTCAACTTTCAAATTTCACTTCTGACCCCAATCGTCCTTCTAGATCGTTGGTGGTCATAAAGCCTACTGTAATACTGAACTACCGGCTGTATTGTTTGCCCAATTAATTCACTGTTGTGTGTGTGTGTGTGTGTGTGTGTGTGTGTGTGTGTGTGTGTGTGTGTGTGTGTGTACGTGCGCGCGCGTGTGTGTGCACGTGTATGCATGTGTGTTGTTCTGGTGTGTTTTATAAATTCTAGTTAAATATCTCCCTCAATTTAATACGCGTCAATACCCTACATAATATGACAGCAAATGATGACTAGGTTTTCATTTATACCTTTCCTTCTAAACATGATTCCACAAAAAACGCAAACTAACCTCTGATACGTCTGAGTACTGAGTGAGCGTTGGTGACGGCGGCATCATCAGACTGATGTGGTTCATCTGAGGACTGAGTAACTTCATATGTCCCTCAACCTGGAAGATGGAGTAGAAATCTGGGTCGTGGTAATTGTAGTTGTCGATTTCGTAGAAGTCCTTGCCTATGTAGAACTTCTTGTCGAGTTTATCCTTCATTCGCGGGTCATCGCCAATCTTGCTGTTTAGTTCCGCCATTAGGATCATCGTTGCACTAGATTTCTCGTTTAGTGGATTTAAAATCCCATGCCTCGACTGGGATCCGAACCCAGTACCTACCAGCCTATAGACCGATGGCCTAACCACGATGCCACCGAGGCCGGTCCAAATTAAGAATAAAATTGTTACGGCATTTTCTTTTCACGAGTATATAAATCGCTATGTATGATTATCGCATAATATTATCCATACAGCTTTATCTTTTCAATGTTTACTTGTGCTTTTCTTCATACTACTATGTTTTTAAGTACAGATAAGCCGTGCTTCACAATGTTTGTAAAGAACTCGTGAGTTCCGTCTGACATTTCAGGAAGTACCAAAACGTGGGTCACCGTAACCAATAGTAAATTAGGAGAGGACAGATACTCTTCATATCACGTAACATGCACCTCCTGACAAAACGTGGGTCACCGTAACCAACAGTAAATTAGGAGAGGACAGATATCCTTCATATCACGTAACATGTCACCCCTGACAACAATAACTCAATCACGTGGGAACTTCCTGAATCAAGACTGACAACACGTTTTATGATTGCTTCACATTGAGCCGAATTTTGCACGCGCCTGAAACAAAGTGTACAGTATTATTATAATAGATGACGCTGCGAATTTAAACAATATAACATTCCATTGCTGATCGTAACTGGTGTTAAATGTAGTTTCGTCCCCCAAAAAGCTATATTTGTTTTTGGTCAATGACATAAAATATAGAAATTTATCTAGTGTTCATATCGTGGCAATACATACAATGATTGCAGGCTAAATTTGGTTAAACTCCAAGTAAGATTAAAATAGCATGCATTAGGTCATCTATTATAATACGCTTCGTTTCAGCCGATTGCCAAATTAGGCTATAAGAAAAATCCGTTCGCGTCATTCATTTCATTTCAACTTATTTTTGTGCTTATATCCAATTAAGGTTCAAGCACGCCGTCCTGGGCACGCACCTCAGCTATCTGGGCTATTTGTCCAGGACAGTGGGTTAGTTGTTAGTTGGTTAGTGCTTAGTGAGAGACAAGAGGGTGTAGTGGTCTTACACCTACCCACTGAGTCGTTAAAACTCGCTCTGTGTAGGAGCCGGTACCCAGCTGCGAACCCTGCACCTAACAGTCTTATGTTGGATGGCTTAACCATGACACCACCGAGGCCGGTTTGCGTCAAATAAAAGAAGAGGAATCGATGAATCGGCTTTATAATGAACTTTATAATGAATAAATATATATATATATATATATATATTATAAAAACATATTATTAAGTTTTACACCCATACCAACTCAAATAACATTTTAAAACAATCTATGTAAATAAAAAAGATTTCTATACAAATTGCCACCAAATTATATAGATTAAATCTCAGTTTTAATATAGGGGTGAAGTCAAACTGCTAGAACAGTAATGGATTAACCAGTACAAAGAAAGAAAGAAATGTGTTATTTAACGACGCACTCAACACATTTTATTTACGGTTATATGGCCTCAGACATATGGTTAAGGACCACACAGATTTTGAGAGGAAACCCGCTGTCGCCACTACATGGGCTACTCTTTCCGATTAGCAGCAAGGGATCTTTTATTTGCGCTTCCCACAGGCAGGATAGCACCAACCATGGCCTTTGTTGAACCAGTTATGGATCACTGGTCGGTGCAAGTGGGTTACATCTACCCACTGAGCCTTGCGGAGCACTCACTCAGGGTTTGGAGTCGGTATCCGGATTTAAAATCCCATGCCTCGACTGGGATCCGAACACAGTACCTACCAGCCTGTAGTCCGATGGCCTAACCACGACGCCACCGAGGCCGGTAGCAGTACAAAGAGACTAAAGGTAAAACTGCATATCCTTTACTTTGGCGTAGCACAACTGGACAGAGGCCGTGGTATGTGTTTTCCTGTCTATGGAAAAGTGCACGTAAAAGATCACTTGCAGCATTAAGAAAACTGAAGCAGATTTCCTCTGATGACTACGAGTCAGAATTATCAAATGTTTGACATCCAATGATTAATTAATTCATGTGCTCCAGGGGTGTCGTTAAACAAAGTAAACGTAGAAAACAATAATTTTACTTTGGCTCTTCCATCAGAACTGTATCAGAAAAGAAAATTTAATCTATGCAATTTGATGGTAATCAGTAAAGAAACTCTTTAATTTGCACTGGCCCTTTTTTTAAAATGGTAATTGAGTTGGTATGGGTCTAACACTTAATATAACTTAATAAATAATTGAATTTAAGTATTCAGTATAGAGCTATATGCCAATTCATTGGTTCTTTTATGATGCAAACGGATTATAGTGTCTGCTGTTTTAATCTTACTTGGGCTTTAACCAAATTTATCATGCAATCACTATCCGTATTGTCACGATTTTAAGACTAGGTAAATTTCTATATTTTCGGACAATGATAAAAATATAGCGTTTTGGCACGGAACTATTTTCACACTGGTTATAATCAGCAATGGAATGTTATATTGTTGAAAATTATTTATTATTTTATTTCCCGTTGACAAAATATAAATTGATGTTATTTAAGAACTCGTTTGAAAGAAAGAAAGAAAGAAAGAAATGTTTCATTTAACGACGCACTCAACGCATTTTATTTACGGTTATATGGCGTCAAACATATGGTTAAGGACCACACGGATTTTGAGAGGAAACCCGCTGTCGCCACTACATGGGCTACTCTTTGCGATTAGCAGCAAGGGATCTTTTAGCTGCGCTTTCCACAGGCAGGATAGCATAAACCATGGCCTTTGTTGAACCAGTTATGGATCACTGGTCGGTGCAAGTGGTTTACACCTACCCATTGAGCCTTGCGGAGCACTTTCTCAGGGTTTGGAGTCGGTATCTGGCTTAAAAATCCCATGCCTCGACTGGGATCCGAACCCAGTACCTACCAGCCTGTAGACCGATGGCCTAACCACGACGCCACCGAGGCCTGTAGAACTCATTTGTTTCAGAGTATAAATATTGTAGGCGACAAGGCATTCAACACGTGTGGACATTCCACCCAGCAAAATGGTAAAGTTGTGAAATAAAACGGTTCCTTTCATTAATCTTTCCTTTTATGAGGGTTGCAGGATGTTATAAAATATTTGGTTATTGTCTTAACCGAGTGGTTAAGGTCGCGGGCTGTCAAATACCATGCGAGTCGATGCAGTAGGTTCGAATCCTGACAATTTATACTTTGTGTCTTTTTAAATGTGAAGATATCGGCTTTATCCTGCTCAGGTCGAATGGCGTGGGCATTCGTCATTTCAAGTGTTAAGTGTTGTGGTTGATAATTTTTCAAGTCGGTTAAAATTGTTTGTTTTGTTCAACGACACCACTAGAGCACATTAATTAATAATCACCGGCTATTGGATGTCAAACATATGGTAATTTTGACATGTAGTCTTAGAGAGGAAACCCTACATTTTTTTCCCATTAGTAGCAAGACGTCTTTTATATGCACCATCCCACAGACAGGATAGAATATACCACGGCCTTTGATATACCAGTCGTGGTGCACTGGCTGGAATGAGAAATAGCCCAATGGGGCCACCGACGGGGGTCGATCCTAAACCGACCTTGTCCCGCAAAGGAGGGGAGCGTCCAAAGGAGCGAGATATATAGGAGTTGTGGGTACTAGTATGTTCAAATGAGCGAGATATATAGGGGTTGTGGGTACTAGTATGTTCAAAGGAGCGAGATATGTAGGGGTTGTGGGTACTAGTATGTTCAAAGGAGCGAGATATGTAGGGGTTGTGGGTACTAGTATGTTCAAATGAGCGAGATATATAGGGGTTGTGGGTACTAGTATGTTCAAAGGAGCGAGATATGTAGGGGTTGTGGGTACTAGTATGTTCAAATGAGCGAGATATGTAGGGGTTGTGGGTACTAGTATGTTCAAAGGAGCGAGATATGTAGGAGTTGTGGGTACTAGTATGTTCAAAGGAGCGAGATATGTAGGGGTTGTGGGTACTAGTATGTTCAAAGGATCGAGATATGTAGGGGTTGTGGGTACTAGTATGTTCAAAGGAGCGAGATATGTAGGGGTTGTGGGTACTAGTATGTTCAAAGGAGCGAGATATGTAGGGGTTGTGGGTACTAGTATGTTCAAAGGAGCGAGATATGTAGGGGTTGTGGGTACTAGTATGATCAAAGGAGAGAGATATATAGGGGTTGTGGGTACTAGTATGTTCCCAGGAAACGTTTGTAATAAAGATGCCCAGAGACGTGTTTTCAGGGCACTTTAGTGTTGAGTACTGTGGATGATAATTGTTCAAGTCAGTTAAAAGGGCACTTCAAACGGACGGATTAGGGCCTCCACGAGTACTTAAGGGTCAAACTCAACCCGGACCCAAGTTCCCGACACTTTCACTAGATGACAATAATATTGAGGAATAAAGTAAAATAGCATTATGCATTCCAGGTTTGACACCCAATAGCCGATGTATTTTTCGTGCTGGGGTGTCGTTAAACATTCACTCATTCATTCATTCTTATTTCCAGCGCTGAACATGGATGCCAAATCATGCCATTATATTGCATTCCACACATTCGACTTTAGTTTTGCTATCATATCTCATAGCCCTATAATGTAACCGGCGGCAAGCATTTGGCAAAATGACGTAAAAAGATAATTAAATAAGAATGTCTTCCTTGCACGAGTACTCGAGTCCTGTGAACAGACTCGAGTCTTGCTAGACCCGGCCCGTCCACGAGTACTCCAGTACTCGTGGAGACCCTAGGTGAGATCACTGGACCCCTGTGACACCCTCTGGATCCGCCAGTGACCGTGACTGTATGTCCGCGTGTCTATTAGTGTGTTATATTTTATAGTGATCATGAGATGTGCGAGTGTTTTGTATTTTCCAGTTGGGTGAGCCGACATCTCTGGAGGAAGTTAAATCTCTGGACGCGGCTGGCGGGATTTCGAGGAAGCTGAGCGGAGCAGTAGCAAAGGACACAGTCACCGCCCCAGGTGGAGGATACACCGTCATCAGATTCGTCGCAGATAATCCACGTGCGTTAAGCTGTAGGGTACAGACCACCAAATGAAATCTCATAGTCGATCACTGCAACTCAGGGCCACACTATATTTAATGCAACATTTACATACATCATAGATGTAAATACTGCAACACGTCCACATTGTAATTAACTTTTAACCTTTTCTTCAGTGTATACGTAAAACAAAAATAATAAAATGTTACTATACTATAATAATACATGTCAACTGGTACAAATAAGCCTTTCTAAAAAAATGTTGACGGGTTTTGATACATTAAACTTGCTTTCAAAAGGATAGCCAGCATCCATATATTTTAAGACTGCAGGACCGTTCCTAGCATGCATTAACAAGGCGTGTAGTAAAACTGAATCAGGGCACAGCAAAAGAGGCACTTTTTAACCGGCCTCGATGGTGTCGTGGTTAAGCCATCGGATATAAGGCAGATAGGTACAGGGTTCGCAGCCCGGTACCGGCTCCCAACAAGAGCGATATTTAACGACTCGAGTAGGTGTAAAAAACACTACACCCTCTTCTCTCTCACTGACCACTAACAACTAACAACCAACCGACTGTCCTGCCCAGGCAGACAAGGTGTGTGCCTAGGACAGGGTGCTTGAACCTTAATTGAATATAAGCACGAAAATAAGTTGAAATGAATGAAAATGTGTTTTCGTTATTTTTATTTATTTATTTATTTTCTTGCGGGTGGGTGGTTTTATTTTTTAGGGTGTTTTTTTCCTGAGGTCAACTGTCCCCCACATCATTAGACCACACACAGAAGATATGATGAAATACATCTGAATTGGCTGTCAAATAAATATTGTCTGATAATCTTTTCTCTATTGTCTATAGAGTTCTGGTTCCTGCACTGCCACGTCCAGTATCATCTGTGTAATGGACTAGCGGCCACTGTCCAGGCTGACCAGCCTCACCAGATGCCCAAACCACCCAAGAATTGGCCACAATGTAGCGACTGGAAATAACATGTAGAGGAAACGGAAGTTAAATGGCAGCCTACAAGTGAAGCAAACATTGCGACGATATCCAAGACATTAACGTCAATAGTGGTCTTGGTTACGGCTACGATTTGCCAACTCCAAACAGTAGAGACAGTAACTATGTTTGCAAATCAATCCATTGAAGGGACATTCCTGAGTTTGCTGCAGTGTTTAAGATGCTATTGACTAACAAAGATTTTTTAACGATTGTAATTACATATCAAATATATGTTTCTGCATAAAATATTAGTGGCTGTATATTAAACGTGTTTCTGATCGTTCTAATATTTGTACTAAGTTATATTTCATTTTATTTCCTAAAATATTGTTTTTTTCGTACGTATGAAATTATTTGAATACAAAATCCAATTTGGGCTTCTTACAAATATTAAGACGACCAGAAACACATTGAATATACAGACACTGATATTCTAAACAAGGAAATATATTTAATATGTAAGTTTAATCATAGAAATATTTTATTAGTCGCAAACATCTTACAATGGAGCAAACTCAGGAATGCCCCTTTAAAAGAAGAACAAAAAGATCAAGAATAAAAGAAAAAGATCAAGAACAAGAACAAGAAGCAGAAGAAAGATATAAAGATAAAAACAGGAAGAAAGAAAGAAACAAGCAAAACCAAAAACAAAAACAAAAACGTAACAACATTAATAGCAACCAAAATACGTTTAATTACAAGCGATATAATATATATTTGTGTAATTATATTATAATCTTTCCTGCTTAGCTCAAGCAATACAACAGACACTTTAATATCATTTTCTTACACACCCGTTGCTGAGAATATCATTCGTTATTTTTTAGTAACACATACTTGTTTATACATGTATGTGTGTTAACACTTTCAAGACATACGACTGGCTGCTCCGTTGGCGAGTATATCATTCGTTATTTTTTAGTAACACATACTTGTTTACACATGTACGTGTGTTAACAATTTCAATACATACGACTGGCTGCTCCTAGGTGATAACCAAGTCACCAATGCCATATATTCAATGAAAAAACAGCACGATCGAAATCGATATTACAGTGGCGTATAATTAACTTGACAATCATTTGTCTGCGACGCGTAAGTTAGCTACAAACGCAAGGGCTGTAAATAACTTTTAGTCGAAAAAGATGTTAATATTTGCTAAAAACCTGTTTTTTGAAGATATGTATTAAACATAATACTACATTCGTGTCCGTTAGATACCATTTATCTTACAACTTGTTGTTTAAAAACGTATCCAACTCGCTTTCGCCATTTAGATACATTTTAAAACAACTCGTTTTAAGATATATCGCTCATTCTCAATAAATAGTTGCATTTAGCATATACAATTTCTCAAAATTAAACTTAACTTTATGTATGCTGTCCATGTTAATTTTTACAGACAATGTATTATATTAACCAGACAAAACAATATCAGCATATAAATGCAGTTCCTTTATTATCAAATTTTCAAAAGCAAATGTGAACAAATATCTCAAAATCTGTTAAAGTAATGTACGCTATTACACATACCCAACGACGTGTGACTGCGTACAATCTTCAATTTATGTATGTTATCACGTATCGCATACATGTTTGCAATTGTGAGTCTCTTCTGTAGCTTTAGGTAACATGGATTACGACGCAACGCAAATAACAAAGGCTGTGTACGAATGTTATAGTTAAGTGTTATTTTAAAACTGTGAATGGTAAGGCCTTTATTAATTAATATTGCTTTTCAATTGTTGCAATCAGTTAACTGTTAAAGTATGACATCAAAATGATCTCAAATCCATAGCTGACACATACGTAGACTAGATGGACAGCATTAAAAGTCAAATTGTCCCATTATATTATAGTGTAATAGGTAAAATATTGTTGATGTTAAATGTAACGTACATTACAGTGGTTTAAGTCATGAAATAAAATATTCACTGTTTTAGAAATATCAGTAATCGTCCTGTAAGCTGAAGTCTTTTGAATTCAGAGACGATATCTGTAACGTACATTTCTCTGGAAACACTACTATGAACACAACAAGAAATAAATCGAAGTAATCAGCATTTAAACGCCCCGAAAATGCTTCAAAAACAATTACTTTCATCTAGGAAAAGTACTGGTATCAAACATGATAGTTACTTCTTGAAGTCGGCCATTAACTTTATTGATCGGTAATGGACATTACTGAGAAGCAAGCCAGTCTTCAAATGACGTAAGCACCAACTCTCTGTCATTCCCATTAAATTTCAACATTCTGCGCAACTTGCCAGTGGGGAGAGGCTCGTCTATCTTGCACAGAATGTCTTTTCTGGCGACCCAAATTTCATCGCGACGTATTGGCCACTGGAAAAGCATTTTCTTTTTTTTCAAGAAATGTGATTTGAATTTCGTCGTCCTGGGTATCAACATCTAATATTTTCCCAATGCACCATTCTCTCCGGTACACAGCGCTTACGTAATCTCCAACGGAGAGGTCCAGCTGTGCATTCAACTGTACCGGTTCTGTATTGATCTCGGCAGGGCCAACAGAAGAAAATTCTGCTTCTGGATCTTCGTCCAGTTGAGTAGGAGGACCTTTTTCAGCAAGGCTGCCATCTAAGCTCTCCATTTTCCACGTGTTACACAGACCCATTTCTAAGTATTGCAGTAACAGCTCACATCTCGCACAGCAACTGTGGAGTTAGCAAGACCTGCAACAGCATGGACTTTGAATGTTCCCTTTTGAACTTTGACATTTCGTTTGGAAAGTAGTACTGCTTGGGTTTGACACTCCTCTGACGTGACGTACAGAAATCGAACTCCTTTCATGCTTGAACCAAGAGCCCAATCCATGTATGTTTTGGCATCCTGAATAACTGTTCTTCCACTTCGTACTGCCTCATCTGCCATTCTTTTCGTTGTCCCACCCAATTCATCGCAAGGTCCCTTTCCGTGTCCCACCTCAAAGTAATTCCAACGAGCATCAACCCCATACATATCTTTATGGTTAGCTACTGAATAGAATATCTGTTTGTTCCGATATTGACTAGTTGGTCCGTCTGTCCAGTAGTGAAGCACGCGCAGGAGAGGGTCTATGGCTTTTAGTTCAGGAATGACTGCTTGGAGTATAGCATGAACAGTGGCTGCTGAATGGGACATCTCGTCTGACACGACTACAAAACTTTGATGAAGTAGTTCATGATCGTTCTTATAGTAAGCAACAATTGGATGCAATGTGACGCTCAGTTGAATTGACAGATTGTTATTACACATACGTCTGATACATCTTTTAATTACAGCAACTGAAGTAAAAGTGTCTGCTTTCTCCTTATTTAATGGCTGCTTCGAAGGTAATAATAATCAATGCAACTCATTTGTTATTGTGAAATACGTGAATACTCCAATTCATCCCCAAATGCAAATGGTTCAATTAACTGAAATGTACGTTACCAATCGTAACGTACATTACATTATTTTACTTAGCTATCAACATGCCACTGAACATAAAACCTGCCCATATACCTATCCTCCACAATATATGTGTTCTCTGTGCTGGGAAAATCGACTATGATACCGCCATAGTTATAGGTACATTACTATCAACACGGTTTGAAAAACATATTGCATGTAGACTTACCGACAATGCTTGATACTTCATTAAAACCACGTTTCTGACGTTAAAACAGTGTGTTCATAATGGCTGCCTCAGGGCCAATAACTCCGAATGTGTTCTCATCTGCAGTTAGGTGTGTTGGCTCAATACAATTTTAGTTTCGTACATTACAGTAACGTACATTTCAATAACGTACATTACAATCACACACTCTATTGAACATGTAGTCATTTGTTTTCGAAATTTGTACAGTAAGTATGAACAGTCTAAATACGCCTCCTGGACAATTGAATTGCATGTGACCTGCTGTACTTTTGATTAGATCATGTTAGGTTGTCTTGTACATTACATTCTTATCCATAACCACCATTATTCTGATACATTGATGCCTGTAATACGACAACATGGTTTTAACATGAATATATTCACTGTCGTACCAATACATATGTCAGTAATGTTCAACTTACATCCAGTATGGACAGTGCATGTGCTTTACATAAAATTATACGTGTGTGCAAGATTCTGTATCTTGTGTACTGGTTTAGTTTTAAACTGACGACATGTACGTTATCATCTATGGTAACACAAAAACAATCTTCAAAAATATTCCCTGTATAAAAATATAGTGCTCTATAATCAAACATTATAAAATTAATCTTGGTGAATACCCTATATCTGTATACCTTTACCAGCGCTACATAAACTGAATGTAGATCAGACATTACATATTGGACTATTTCTTCTACCTAAGCTTCCCTGTTGATCACACAGCGAGTAACCTAATGAGTGATTATTCAACTCCTGGTGGTTACACATTGTACCAAATCATCAGACAAGCAATGGACGCTGTATTTTTCTGTAAAAAAGCCGGCGACACGAATGCAACCATTTATTGAGAATGAGCGATATGGTATCTAACGGTAAAGCATGTGGTATGCTCTATATAATGACTATATGCAATAATCAGAATACATATGCATGTAATCAGAATCACACATTCATTTAATTACATTTACCAACGTCTAATCAGAATTTAGCACACGTCAGTGATAGGTACTGATGTCGTCATACAGCATATTCGCCGGATAGCAGACTCGAATTTTAAAGCTGAAGTTTGTTTTGTTTAACGAAACACCACTAGATTAATTAATCATCGGCTATTGGATGTGAAACATTTAGTAATTCTGACATGTAATCATCAGAGGAAACCTGCTATATTTTTCCTAATGCAGCAAGGGATCTTTTATATGTACTTCCCTACAGACAGGAAAGCACACACCACGGCCTTTGACTAGTTGTGGTGCACTGGATGGAACGAGAGAGAAAATCCAGTCAGTTGAATGGATCCACCGAGGTGGTTTTATTATGCGACGCATGCACCTCGAGCGAGCACTCAACCGACTGAGCTAAATCCCGCCCCGAATCGAACGCAGTACCCACCACTGGCTTGCCTACCTGTGGTGTACAAGTGTGTACATTTAAGCCGTACATTTAATCCGTAACAGTAAATAGCTGGCACAAGCTACTGTATAGTGTGTGATCAGTTTTGTATGCATGTCACGATGTGAATGAATACATAGATGTATTCTATGGATTACTGATCTGAAGTAAAATGAATTGTTATTATTATTGTTGTTGTTGTTGTTATTACTATTATTATTATGATCATTATCATCATCATCATCATCATCTTCATCATCATTGATTATTGTTGTTATTGTTGTGTTAATATTAGGCAATTTTGTCTGTTTGGAGGACAAGAAGAAAACCATGTTGACGCATATCATATGATACTTGTGTTTTGTATCTGTGTTTTTTATTTGTTGCTAGTTTTTTCGCTGTTTTTTTGTGTGTGTGTGTTCGTTTGTTGTTGATTTGTTTTGTTTTATTTTTATTTTTGTTGTGGATTTTTGTTGATGTTTTTGTTTTCTTTTAGAGCACATTGATTATATTAATCATCGGCTATTGGATGTCAAACATTTAGTAATTTTGACATATAGTCTTAGAGAGAAAACCCACTACATTTTTTTTTTAATTAGTAGCAAGACGTCTTTTATATGCACTATCCACCAAACAAGATAGTACATACCACGGAATTTGATATGTCAGTCGTGGTGCACTGGCTGGAACGAGAAATAGCCTAGTGGGCCAACCGAAGGGAATCGATCCCAGGCCGACCGCGCATCAAGCGAGCGCTTTTACCACTGGGCTATGCCCCGTCCTCTTTATCAAGTTAAACACATTACTATCTAAATAATGATGAAGCATTTAAAAATATATATAATTATATATAAATATATAGTTTAGATTGCATGTACGTGTACGACCACATAGCATAGTGAACGATATAGTTCAGCTATTTTTAAAAACAAAAATGTTGCAATAAATGCAATAACCTACAACCTACTAGAACTTACGCATATTAAATAATTTATCATAACCAACGCACTGCCAGTGCACCACGACTGGTATATCATAGGTCGTGGTATGTGCTAACCAATCTGTGAAACGGTGCGTACAAAAGATCTCTTGCTACTAATAGAAGAAAAATGTAGCAGGTTTTCTTTGTTAGAATGATGTCAGTGGTAAAGCGTTCGCTTGATGCGCGGTCGGTCTAGGGTCGATCTCCGTCGGTGGACCCATTGGGCTATTTCTCGTTCCAGCCAGTCCTCCACGACTGATGTAACAAAGGCCGTGGTATGTACTATCCTGTCTGTGGGATGGTGCATATAAAAGATATCTTGCTGCTAATCGAAAAGAGTAGCCCATGGAGTGGCGACAGCGGGTTTTCTCTCTCAATATTTGTGTGGTCCTTAACCATATGTCTGACGTCATATAACCGTAAATAAAATGTGTTGAGTGTGTCGTTAAATAAAACATTTCCTTCCTTCCTTGCGTTAATTGTCTGTCTTTGGCTGCCTTTCTTCTTATCTTCGTTCGCTCGACTACTACACTTTGATGCCAGACGTGACTATGAATAATACTATCCCCTGTTAATCACTGTTGGTACCATACAGCTTCTTCTGGAGAGTTGTTGTAGTTGTCCAGGTAATCTCCCTCAGCTGTTGTAGGTTTGTGCAGTCGTATATGACATGTTTGGTTGTCTGTTCTGCTTCTCCACGGAAGAGGGTACTATAGCCAGAACTTCCTATGCCTGTGCTGGTTCAGCCTGTTGTGTCCAGTTCTTAGTCGGAACATAATCACCTGTTCGTGCTGAAGTAGCTGGAAATAACCATCAGTTACATTGTAGTTTGGGAGATCTGTAGAAAGATTTAATGTGTTGTGTGTGGGGACTTTTTCCATGCTCATATACCACGAAGGTTTCGAGCATGTCTGTGTCGGATTTCGCATCTGGATAGCCATAATCCCAACCCGGGACAGATAAAAGAATTAATGTGGGTTTTCATCTCTTCATATACTAAAACGCAAAAGAAACGCAGGTCCTGAAAATGCGAAAGAATTGCACTTTGTAAAGCAGTATCTTTGGTGGAATTGAACCTCAACTGTGTTAAAGGACATGGCACACACCCACACCGCAGTCCCACCTGCGTGTCAATTTCATTACCTGTGTGACGTCACGAATTCTCAAAACACGTTGTTTGCACGTGCTGGATCATCCGTATCATGAATCCAGTGCAAACACACTCATTGAAATGCTTATAAAGCCTACACACCTGGATTTAATCGCATAAATTCAATTTGAGTAGTGACAGACAACAGAATCACATTTTAAAAATGCCGCGACTGACGCAACTCCAGCGAGGGATGACCATCGGGATGTTGCAAGCCGGACAGACCCGTACTGCTGTAGCCAGACAATTGGGATGTCATGTTTCGACAATCGCACGCCTTTCTCAACGTCACCAAATCACTGGATCTGTGAACGATCGACCACGCACCGGCCGCCCGAGGGTGACAACCGCAGCCCTAGACCGGTACATCCGGGTGACCCACCTTAGGAATCGGATGCTGCCAGCAGCTAACACCGCTCACCAGGTGCGTGGTCCACGTGGTCCAGTGTCCGCCGATACCGTCCGACGCCGTCTGAGGGCAGCAGGACTCCGTAACCGCCGTCCTTATGTGGGACCAATATTGACCCCTCGGCACCGCCAACAACGTCAACAGTGGGCGCAACAACATCAAAGATGGCGACGTGGCCAGTGGCAACAAGTTCTGTTTACTGATGAGAGCCGTTACAATGTTTCCAACGCTGATGGCCGAATCCGAGTATGGCGACGTCGACATGAACGTTACTCCGACTGCTGCGTTCTGCAGGCCGACCGATGGGGCGGGGGTAGTGTGATGGTGTGGGGTGGGTTCTCATTCAACCACAGAACACAACTTCATGTGTTCAGACAACGCGTTAATGCCGCCGTGTACCAAAATGACGTCATCAACAATCACGTCGTTCCCTTCTTTGCCGCTCACCCACGTGTGCGCTTGCTGCAGCAAGACCATGCCAGGCCGCACACTGTCAGGGCAACACAGGCGTTGCTGGCTCAGCACAACATCCCAACGTTGCCGTGGCCAGCCTTATCACCGGACATGGCGCCTATCGAACACGTCTGGGATGAAATCGGACGTCGCCTTCAGGCTCGCGGACAACCTCAGAATATGCAGGCGCTGGAGGCAGCATTGGTCCATGAATGGAACTCACTCCCTCAGGCATTCTTTCAACGGCTTGTCAACTCAATGAGGAGACGTTGCACTGCCTGTTTGAATGCCGAGGGTGGTCACACGCGATACTGACTTTGACAATGCTACAGGTCGTCTCTTTCACATTTTTAACATGGACCCCCACCCTACTTTATGACATGAAACAATAGCCAAAAAGGAATTCAATCCAAAAATTTCCAACACCAATGTGTGCCGAATTGGTGTAGCTCCAAAATAAATGTTGAAATCTTCATTTCGTTTTGTTTTTTTAATATTTTATATCCAATTTAATGAGAACCTGCGTTTCTTTTGCGTTTTAGTATATTTTACCCAGTTATCCTCCTGTTCTTTAGCTGCACCCAGTTTTGCTGATCTGTCTGCATTCTCATTTCCAGGTATATCACAGTGAGCAGGGATTCATTGCAGTACGACTTGGTTGACACTGCTGATAGGAGGTAGGGCTTCTGAAAATGTGTCAAGCTGGTTGTTGTCAAGAACCTGGAGGTCAGAAATAGCTGCCTTTCCGTTTATACGATTTTCGCCTCAGTGAATCCGTCACACACAAAAATGACGCTCTCTTGTAAACTAATGCTAGCCATCCATTCATACGTGATCCATGATCCGTGCCCGCGTCCGCGTCCGCATCCGTGACCGTGTCCGTGTGTGCGTGAATTAAACATCCATAAATACATGTTCAAATACTTAAAAACATTCTAAATATGACCCAAAGAATTTTTTCACTGTTATTGATGTCACTGAGGTTATGCTAAGCTTCAAAATAACGCATCCATGTCAGTGTCAGTGAACAATCGCTCTTAGCTTAATAACTGGTTTAACGTCTCCATAAACCACTAGGGTTTCGAACACGCCTATCCCGAGTCCGGCCTCCGATAGGATCGGGGGTCTGACTCGGGGTAGGGATAATCTAACAAATACGGTCTATTTTGAAATTTTGAATATTAACACCAAAAGTATGCGCCTTTAAAGAAAAATATTAACATTCTTAACCTATATATATTAATTATTAATATAATATAATTTCGGCGCAAATTTAGATGGGCTGGTCTAAAATTAAAAATAATTATTAAACAGTATTCATTAAGTCCATGGGAGGTTAGGAGAAAAGGCTGTAGCGATTCCTAGCGGACGCGGACGCAGTCACAGAGACGGAGCGGATCAATGGATGCTTCGCAACATCTTCCCATAAGCGATTTCTTACGGAAACGGACACGGACGCGGACACGGACGCGGACACGGATACGGACACAGATTACGGAACACGTATGAATGGATAGCTAGCTTGGCATCACCTTGATGACATCAATGACAGTGGGACATTGTTGTTGTCGGGCGAGACGTAGCCCAGTGGTAAAGCGCTCGTTTGATGGGCGGTCGGTGTGGGATCGATCCCCGTCAGTGGGGCCATTGGGCTATTTCTCGCTCCAGCCAGTGCACCAAGACTGGCACATCAAAGACCATGGTATGTGCTATCCTGTCTATGGGATGGTGCATATAAAAGATCCGTTGTTGCTAATCGAAAAGAGTAGCCTATGAAGTGGCTACAGCGGGTTTCCTCCCTGAATATCTGTGTGGTCCCTAACCATACGCCACTAGAGTACTTTGATTTTTTATCGTATCATCGGCTACTGGACGTCAAACATATGGTCATTCTGACACTGCTTTTTAGAGGCTACTCTTTTACGACAGGCAGCGAGGGATATTTTATTTGCGCTTCCCACAGGCAGGACAGTACAAACCATGACCTTTGTTGAACCAGTTATGGATCACTGGTCGGTGCAAGTGGTTTACACCTACCCATTGAGCCTTGCGGAACACTCACTCAGGGTTTGGAGTCGGTATCTGGATTAAAAATCCCATGCCTCGACTGGGATCCGAACCCAGTACCTATCAGCCTGTAGACCGATGGCCTAACCACGACGCCACCGAGGCCAGTCTAATTATGAGTGTGTTGGCTGTAAAAAGAAAAGAAGAAAAGTTTCATCTGGGCAAAAAATGTATGCACTTTTATTTCGTCTAGTACCACTGTGTCAAGTAACGTTGTGCTTGAAACATGTATTGAATACCTGCGAAAAAAGGACTAAAATTTTGTGTGGAACTAGGGAAGTCATAGACGCTCCCCGTTATCTTTGAAACGAGCAGCTTAACCCCCATCAGCGAAGTGAAGTTTTTTTCACTGGGATGTATGCGGCCATTGGAACTGATTGAACACTGGAACGCTCCTCGTTTCGACAGTCTGCACCACCAGGTTGGATTCTTTTTTAGCGAGATTCCTTGCCTCCACGTCATTTCTCCGTCTGACTATGTCGACTTGTGTTTTCGTCGACTTGTGTTTTCTGCAGAACGCCACTGTTGTTCGCGTTTAGTATCTACATGTCCGAGCCTGTCCTAGCAGCACTGGACGATTGACCGCCCCATTCTAAGAAGAAATAGGAAGCGGGGTCGGCCCCTACTACTCTTTTCTAGACTTTACTTTGCTTTATAGTGATACCATCTCGTATCCTCCGGAGTCGGGCCCGTCCGCACCACTATACCAACCAATGACGACTGGACTATACCCTAGTCTGATACTCTCTCTCAAGATCTGTATTTCAGCACAGCACTACACCTTCAACGTCTATTGACTGTCAGTCTAGGGTTTTCTTGACGGGATGCAACCCATCTCGTCCCTATAAGCTGTGCACCCTAACGGCCTTAACGAGACCACTCACGTGGACATATAGATCGGACTTTAAACTTTTAGACCTTCGTTCAAAAGTTTATGTCGAAATTACTTTCTTTTTTTAATATTATTAAATAGTCCGATCCTCTCTTCTTTCTCTTATTTATTTTTAGACTGTCCTTCTAAAATGCTCCAAATTATATAAATATTCGACCGAGCAGTCAATTCTTTTTATTTCTGGCTTGTAACTTCTTCTTTTTTTTCTTTTTTTAAATTCTATTAACTTTTTTACTAATTGCTATTTTCAAAATTCTGCCCATTATCAACTCTACCCCCCCCCCCCCCCTCCATCCCGAATCAGGCCACCGATCTTATCTAATTTCTTTTTGACCACCCGATCTAATCTAGCGACCAAATTTAATGAGTAGAATTTTATTTATTCATTATATTAGAGATGCGCATCAAAATTTTAAAGGCCCACTATTTAATTTTTGGATGTAAATTTCAAAATTGTCCGCTAATTTTTTTCTGTCCCGGGACACGCCCCTGGCTATCCAGAGACAGGCCCCGGGACGGACATGCTCGAAACTGTAGTGGTATATGAGCATGTACAAATTATTCGCACTCGCATGTACGAGTTTTAGCTACATATGTTACTATTGTCGTCTATGGGATTTGATTTGGCGGTGTACGCCCTGAATAGCTGTTAGTGTTTAGTGAGAGAGAAGTCGGTGTAGTTGCCTTTGACCCACCCACTTAGTCAGGGAGTGAATCCAGTACCTAGTAGTCGTAAGGTCAACGACTTAACCACTACGCTATCTGGTCGGTGTAACGTGGTATTTTGATCCCTGTAGAATACTGACCCCCCCCCCCCCCCCCCCCCCTCGCCCCAGTCACTGTAATACGCAGAATACTGACCCGTGTCGCCGTAGAAAAATGACAGGGAGTCAGTATTCTACGGGTGTCAAAATACCACGTTACACCGGCTGGTTACTCTCAGGCTTGGTTGTCGAGATCTAGTTACAAACCCAGCTTCCACCCCTACCCCAAAACCGTGACCCCAAATTAGTTCTGACCATAATACCTCTGAATCCGGTTACACCCAATAACAGCGAAAGACATAATGTATAGACTAGTGTGCTAAATTTTCTTAAGGGTGTAT
This sequence comes from Gigantopelta aegis, assembly GCF_016097555.1. Taxonomy (NCBI): domain Eukaryota; kingdom Metazoa; phylum Mollusca; class Gastropoda; order Neomphalida; family Peltospiridae; genus Gigantopelta; species Gigantopelta aegis. Next base: position 24,388,240 of record NC_054699.1, on the reverse strand, counting down.
ACTACCAAATCAAATCCCATAGACGACAATAGTAACATATGTGGCTAAAACTCCTACCTGCAACGTATCAACCGACATAAACGCCACGGATATAAATACTACCACCCCTCACACTTAAAGTGAATCAGAAAAAATTGGGGGTCAAGCTGCTCGTTTCTGAGATAACGGGTAGCGTCTATGACTACCCTAGTTCCGCACAAAATTCGAGTACTTTTTTTTACAGATACCCCATACATGTTTCAAGCACAAGGCTACTTGACACATTGGTACTAGATGAAATAAAATTGCATATTTATTTTACCCAGTTTAAACTATACTTTTTTACAACCAACACACTCACATTTATAACCAATCACAGGACTTGTGGTGTTCACTTCTATATCAAAAGTTCGGTGCACCTCGAACTTCGACCCAGCCTTGTTCTAATTCGTTGATTCTGGATGAGCGCTCTTAATAAATATCTTGTAAAGAAAACTGTTTGTCATTCACGTAACTTTGAGATGGGTGAGATAAACGGATCGTCGCTATGTCTTCTGGTTTTCTTCTTTACAGCTTCTTACCTGTGTCAAGCGAATCGGTATCCAGGTAATTGATTTAGAATTTTAGTTTGCTTTTAGTTTCGGTACGACAGAAAAAAGATAATTAATATTGTGTGCGATTTTTATTTTGTTTAATAAGTTATGCTGAAAACGAATATTCGTCAAGGTTAAGTGATACAATTTCATTTCTTTCATTTCACCTTATTTCCGTGCTTATATCCAATTAAGGTTCAAACAAACTATCCTGGGAACATACATTAGATATCTCGGCTGTCTCTCTAGGACAGTGAGTTAGTTGTTAGTGGTTAGTGACAGAAAAGAAGGTGTAGTTAGTGGTCTTACATTTTCCCACTGAGTCGTTAAAACTTGCACTGTGTGGGAACCGGTACTGGGCTACGAACCTGGTACCTACCAGCCTTATGTTCGATGGTCTAACCAGGACACAACCGAGGCCACTTGTGATGCAATATGTGAAAACGTTTGGTATAAAATCAGTGGTCGAAAGTGGCTGAAATTCCTGCAGACATATCCGTTTTGGTACAACAGAAAAATATAATTAATATTGTGTGTGATTTTTACTGGGAGAGAGAGAAAAGAGAGAGAGAGCGAGAGAGAGAGAGAGAGAGAGAGAGAGAGAGAGAGAGAGAGAGAGAGAGAGAGAGAGAGAGAGAGAGAGAGAGAGAGACGATAGAGAGACGAGACAGAGAGAGGGGTGCAGAGAGAGAGAGAGAGAGAGAGAGAGAGAGAGGAGAGAGAGAGAGAGAGAGAGAGAGAGAGAGAGAGAGAGAGAGAGAGAGAGAGAGAGAGAGAGAGAGAGGACAGAGGAGAGAGAGTGGAGAGAGATGTGGAGAGAGAGAGAGAGGGAGAGAGAGAGGAGAGAGAGATGAGGACGAGAGCAGAAGAGAGAGAGCAGAGAGAGAGAGGGGAGAGGGAGAGGGAGAGAGAGAGAGAGAGAGAGAGAGAGAGAGAGAGAGAGAGAGAGAGAGAGAGAGAGAGAGATGAGAGAGTTGGTGAGAGAGATATAGAGAGACGGAGGGGGTGGGGGGGGGGTGGCAAAGAAAGAGAGACTTGTTTTATATAATGTAGGGTTATTAAAACAACTTAAATTTGAATAGCGAGAAACGTGTGCTATGCAGAACAGTGAAATGTTGTGCAAAATCAGTGTATTGTATTGTGTATTGATGGTACACTTTCTCTGTCTAAAAATTAGGAAAAAGGTTATGCTATTGAAAGCCTACCCAACATCTATTGTACCTACTAAAAACTGGCCAACGATTTTTTGTTACAGGATAAAATACACTTCATTATTTCTTACAATTATTTTTTTACCATCAAGATGTCAAGATTTTCTTTAGAGCACTTCTAATGTTGAAATTGTTTACACGACCGCTGTCTACTTTCTCAAAAAGACAGTCGTCCTATATCCTGTAACCCTGTTTGTGGGATGGTGCATATAAAAGATCCCTTGCTACTAATAGAAAATTGTAGCGGGGTTCCTCTCTAAGACTATATTACAAAATTATCAAATATTTGTCATCCAATAGCCGATGATTAATAAATCAATGTTTTAGTGGTATCGTCGAACAATTTAACCAAATTTAACAAAGGAAGAGTTTGCGTAATTTCAGAGAGTGGTCTTAGGTTTACTAAACGTTATACGGGGAAAGGAATTACAAAATGGTAAGATGTTTGTCGAGTGGCGCCAAAATAACAGTACGGAAACGCATTTACAACAAATCCGAAATTTGTTTTACGAACATTTCCGATCAGGGTAACGGAAACCCCCGAGTATACAATGGAAACCGGTTCTGAAAAGATGTACCCTTATGTGTCCGATCGACTCATTTGTATCGCCAAAAAAAACACCCGTAAATAAGAAAATGGCCCATCTTTAGTTCCTATGGCGTTAATTTATCCAACGTACATGTACTATTATGTCAGCCCACGACTGGTGTATCAAATACATTGGTATGTGATGTCCTGTATTGGGAAACTAAAACTCTAAAACTGCATTATCCCCATATTAAGCAGATAATCTCTACATTGACTGAAAGGTTGAGTAAATGCGGCAACTAGCTTCGACGGGATTTGAACCATTATTTTTGGCATGAGAGTGTTAATCGCAAGCTAAACAAAACGTTCGCTTGAGGTGCAATGGGTCACAGCCCTGCCCAGTGCTCCTCGACTGGTATATCAAAGTCCGTGGCATCTAGTATCCTGTCTATGGATAAGAGCAGATGAAAAATTCCTATCTCTCTATTTCTGTGTATCTCCCTCTCCTCTCCTCCAGGGTGTGCACTTTACGGTCGCCCGATCAACCATGGCGAGTCAAAATAGCGTCGGGCAAGTCAAAACCTTATCACGTGTCGGCCGCCTGGGGACCGAAAATTTCCGCATATTGTATTATGTATCAAAATGCAAATAACTAATGTTTGTAAGAGATCGGAAAGTTATTTTTTATTTATTGTTTTCAACTGGTTTCCTATTAGTATTTGCGCAACCAAACCCATATAGGACATAATAGCGATTACTTCCCCAGTCTATCGAACAGAATAAAACCATTCGGAATGCCTCGGCCGGTTTTGATTATGTATTCGTAAAACCTCGGCCACGTAAATGTATTCGTAGGTTCAATCGGAACACCTCGATCATGTCTGTCTTTACTTTCTATTTAGTTACAATCGGAACAACTCGTCACATCCCGCTACGCTATGTTTCGCAGAAAGATTTTGTTTAGTTCTCACTACACAGATGTCATCTGCCATTGAAACCCATGTTATATTGCCCAACTTCAAATGAAGATTGCCAATAGAATGGGTTCTCATTGACACTAACAACATACACCATTGCGAACATACATTATATAAGCATTTATTTTCACTCCAAAATTGAGAACATTTCCGTCTCAGGTTTCTTGCTATATGACAGCATCTGGCTGTAGTACCGATCCGAACAGGTGGTTATTAACCGATTCACTCCGGCTGTCTCTTGCTCTATATACCCATGTCCCAAAAGGTCAATGCACAATATTACAAAATAACATGGGCAAAATACAGCCAGAAGGCTTACCATTAAACATACATATTGTTTTAATTCTTCACCATCTCCTGGAAGTGAATATGTGAACCATAACATGTGTCACAATTAGGAACTTTAGTGGATCGTCATCGATCAACTGTCACCCGGAAGTCAACTGTGTAGTGAGACCGAAGGGTCCACCAGAATAACCTGTGTCCGTGACGTCACAGTTGAATTTACAATATATACATGTGTATCTGAATATGAAGGGTCCACCATAATAACTTATCAGTGATGCCACATGTTTAATAAGGTGATATGTTTGAATTTAACTCTGCAATCGCGGACTATTTATGCACACACGCACACACAAATAAATTCACACACATACACCCCCACAAATTCACACACACACACACACACACACACACACACACACAAACACACACACACACACACTATATTTCACAGACATACAAATATCTGTTTCTTTTAAGTCGGCTGTATGACAATTTTTGACAATACACTCAACTGACTGTCCGTGATTTTGTTAATAGATACAGAATAGGTGGGGGAGGGGTCGGGTATCACAGGCTGAACTGTTTTCGGTTTGTTTTTCTGTTTAGCCACCTCTATATAAGTATTTAATATTTATACTGGTCACACGTAGAGGACCTGATTTTAATCAGATTGATACTTACTTCACATACAATCATAAATCTCATCTTTAAAACGTCCCCCCCTCCATTACACACCCCACCCACCCACAACCCCCACCCCACGACCAAATAATAAAGCGTATCTACCCAACCGTGTTATTATACTATTACTGCGAAGACCCAGGACAACTGGGTGTCTGGTAAATGGTCAATCTATTAATGAAGGCGAAAGATCACCAACAAATGTTCAACTTCATCAACGTTTATTAATAACTAATAGATTTTAACAGGTTAACAACTTGTTGAATATATATGTATATGTCTCCTTTAGTAATTAAATAATCAATAATAGCTATATACTAACACTAAATTATTCCAGGGCTAAACAACTAACAATATGTTCTACTCAACGTATTTAAAAAGTCAGGTGATGACCGTAAAAGACTTTAGTTCAAGCATGTACTAATACTTTAACTAATTAATTAACGAACTCGATAGACTGAGTCTAAAAAATACAGGTAATGGATTTTGTACTAAAATATCCTTCAACGCTTCACTAGAAAAATACTATAGCTTACAAACAATATCTCAAGTTGTTTATGTCAAAATACTAGTGCACTCACTGGTACAAAACAATACAAACAATATCCAATTGTTTGCCTAATCAGTGTACATGCACAATCCTCATGTGTGCACACTCTATTCTTGTAATTGAACTTGTCACATAAATATCCACAATACCCGGGGCCCACACCTTTATGTGCTGGGTATTGCTTACTCGATTCCCTAACTTAATTAATGCATAGTCAAAACCTATTTCTATTCCTTAACAAGTTTCGTGTCATGGCCTAAAAATGAGTCTGGTCCTTATTTATTACACTAAAACATCTACTAAATCTGTATTGCCAATTACTACACCAATCCACCTAATGGGACGAAATACTGACAACAACCCAACTGATTATATTATGACGTGATTATGACCACACTACATGTACATATGACACGATTGACCAGACTAACAAACATTGGCTGGATTGTTATTTATAACCCCGACACATTCTACGTTTGGCGTAATTCTGCTATTGCTGGATTTCCAGCCGCTTGCGGAATTTACACTGTACAATTCCGCCGATCCCGTCAATGGTTGGAAAGGCAGAATTATTCTGCCCTTTATTGGATAAATTGCCAATAACGTTAAAATTAACTCTTTAAAATAATAAAATAATAAATATATTATTTTAGCTAACTATACTTAATTTTACATATTTTATAACTTTTATAAGACATTTCTCGTTCTTTAAAAACACATAAATATATAATCAGCTAAAAATAGCACTTTACCTTTTCAAGGTGAATGTCGTCTGCAAAACAGCTGTTTATGACAGGAAGTATTTCAGAACGAGGCTCTGGAGCCATTTTCGTATAACATACATGTTACGAGCTACTATTGCTAATCTTCGATCTTATTTCCACTTGGAAACTGATTAACATCCGTCATATATACCTCCATTAATGCTAAACAAAACTAATGATACGTCGTATGAATTGTGAATAATTCAACTTGCCATTAAAATAAGTGTAAATATTTATCTTCCAATACGAACGTCAACAATAATGCAGATATTATTTATAAAATACACCACTGGTAATCTCACACATTACCAAATCCTTACATTACTACATTGCCACCTCTGAACAAACATCGCGACAGGCCAGTCCACATTCAAATCAATATATCTATTCTCGAGGAACTGGGAAAGTCCAGCACGGAAAACGAAACGTGTTTGTAAGATTGACTGGACTACTTTTAAAATCGGGAATAAAATATGATAGAAACATATATATGAATATATCTCAAAATACCATCACATCACTTTGCAAAACACCCCTCCCTCTCCCCCCCCCCCTCTCTCTCTCTCTCTCTCTCTCTCTCTCTCTCTCTCTCTCTCTCTCTCTCTCTCTCTCTCTCTCTCTCGCTCTCTCTGTCTGCCTCTCCGCCTCTCTGTCTCTATCTCTGTTTCTCTTTGTATCTCTGTGTCTGTGACCCCCCCCCCCCCTCTATCTCTCTCCGCCTCTCTCTCTCCCCCTCTCTCTCTCTCTCTCTCTCTCTCTCTCTCTCTCTCTCTCTCTCTCTCTCTCTCTCTCTCTATGTTGTGTCTCTTTCTATATAGCTCCCTCTCGCTCTCTGTTAATGAAATTAATTGGGAGTATCGTGTGTGTTATGGGGAAAAGATATTTAGTTTACAATGTTATTGTCGGCTATTTGTTGTAATGCAATATAAAATAACCTTAAATATACGAGTTGTCATGGTGATCTTAGTTTATTTCCATGTTCGTATATAATTCCGGTCAAAGTACGCTTTTCTGGTTACAAAGGGTTCTATTCAATATACACGCTTGCAGTTTGGCTTTACAGAACAACCCGCTGTAGGGTCATTTTAATATGAATTTTCCCACTAACAGGTTAGAACACAAACATACAATTTATATTTAACACGTCAGTCCTGATCGACTGTCTATTACGTAATTTGTGTATTATAATCACACGTCGGGCCGCTGTTGTGCATGTGTCCTCATTTCAGCCCTTCAAATACCCGGTGAAAATGGCTCGACAGCTTAACTACTTGACAACAGACACCGTTTCTTGTTTGTTTTTCTGCTTAGAGACCTGTATACAAGTATAATAATAATCACATCTCGAGTTACTATTTTTTACCTTGTCATGTGACTGGAAATTTCTGATAAAAAAACCCAATGATTCAACCCTATACCAGCACCATATAAAGCAGTTGCGGATCCGGTTAGTGGGGTGTGAGTCTTATGGGTCTCAAGACGCTGTTTTCACATTAGAGGTGGGATCAGTATGGACTACTATGTAGCGGTCTTAAATCAATCCTATTTAATATGTAATAAATGTCATAGCATTCAATATAAACATTTCTTTCATAAATCTGCCGATTGAGACACGACCCCCAACACACACACAAGCATCTTAGCAAGATGACATTATAAAGGACAGCTATATATCAAACTAAAAATATGTTTACTTTTACTGTGCGAAAACCATAAAGTGTAATCTACGTTTTTTATACTGTTACGTCAAAGAACATTGCACCAGCCCAGTCACGTATTCATATTCAATACATGTAAAGTGTAATATTATAAGTTTTCTACATTGTTAAGTCAAAGAACAATGCATCAGCCCAGTCACGTATTCAAATCAATATAGCTATTCTCGAGGAACTGGGAAAGCCCAACACGGACAGATATACGTGTCTAAGATTGACTGCGGTCTATTTTTAAAATCGGGAATACTATGACTGTAACTTGTAGATGTTTCTATTTCACGTGTGAATATATTTTAAAATATTATTATTTTGTAATTAAAGTTTATAATTTATATCGAAATGGTTGTAGTGAGAAATGACGCGATATTTTATACGTTATGGTTGTTAACTAGGAACTTTCACCTGCATTTTAGTTACTAACAAAACCCCACAAAAAACAAAACAAAATACTAGACGTTTTCTATGTTAGGATTGTTAAATAGGAACTTTCACCTGCATTTTAGTTACTAACAAAACCCCACAAAAAAACAAAACAAAAACAAATGAATGACGTTTTATACGTTAGGATTGTTAAATAGGAACTTTAACCTGCATTTTAGTTACTAACAAAACCCCACAAAACCCCACAAAAAACAAAACAAAAACAAATGAATGACGTTTTATACGTTAGGATTCATAAATAGAAACTTTCACCTGCATTTTAGTTGCTAACAAAACTGCAAATAATAATAATAATAAATAAAAAAATAAAAAATAGACACCCACCCGATGGTCCAACCACGACACAACCGAGGCCGGTTGTAATGCATTATGTCAAAACTTTTGGTATAAAATCAGTGGTTGAAAGTGGCTGAAATTCCTGCAATCTGATTACAATTAGCTGGTGAGACCAGTAGATCTAAAAGCATTGCATGGACTTCCGTGTCCAAGTGACATTTCATCTATAAATAACAATTTAAATATCGACCAATTGCACTTCGCCTTTTATAACGTTATTCGGAAACATACAAATTCTAAAAATACTGGTCGAGACCGGTATTTCTAGAATTTGTATGCTCCCGAAATTTATGCAATAGGCGAACTTGTTGGTCTATTTCAACATTAAAAAACAGGGGGGGGGGGAGGAGGGATGCAGTAATAAACTCTGGATTGTATACTAGTATAACAGATTTTATGGCTATACCATCACGTTTTTTTTTTCGTTTTTATATCAAATTTTATATTGAAATTAGTTTCCGGCATACTTCGTAATTCACCCGAATCATTTCGTATACTCTCGCGGCATAATCCCGAATGTTTTTCAAATTCTTTTCAAATCACTGGACTTCCAAGCTAACTTGCGATGAGGACAGACGTCTCGACATGTACTCTCGAGTTACCCCCCCCCCCCCCCCACCCCACACACACACACACTTGGGGGGACTCTTATTGAGTTACGGGAAGCTACTTGAGTATCGCGTCACGTACACCGGGTCACGGGCGACGCGATCGTACAGAAGAAGAGGAGGAGATGGAGGAGGAAAAACGCGCCAGGAACGGCACGCGGGGGGGGGGGGGGGGCAAAACTGGCAGCTCAACTGCCAGCGGCGGTCCCTTCTGCGACGCCGCCCCTAGCCCAGCTTGAGTCGAGGAAACCAGCTACGCCGGAACCGTCGACCACCGAGAGGGACAGACTCAACACCGCGGTGTGTAAAGGCCCTCCATCGCCGACCACTACGTCGCCCAGACAGAACTGGCCGGTATCCCCGGTACTGCCAGTCGTCAAGCCACCGGCCCGATCAGCCGCCGTTGGGAAGAGGAAGGCCGTCGCTCAGCCGAGCGACCAACCTGACAAGCCCCGGCCTCCTCCAACACCCGCACCGTCCCCGTCCGACTCAGAAGCCGTCTAGAAAGTTCAGATCGGGAAAATCAAGTCCGGCTTCCCGAAGTTCGTGCAGGGGACACCTCGGATCCGGCATCACTGATGGGTGGACTAGTGAAACCAGAGTTAAAACAACTGCCTGATGGAAGCGCTTACGAGCTACACACCATCAAATCTACAGCCGGCAAGACTGGGTTGGTACTAACTCAGCGCCGAGAAGGAGTCTACCAACAAGCGGTCCTGGTTAGAGAGACGGATAGCCACACCATCCACAGGATCGTCAAGGCCCTTTTCGGCAACGACTACCGGAGTGTCATAACCATCCTCGCCGACCAGAAATGGAAGCACTTCATCCCCGCCTTTGCCGGTTCTCCGCTCATCGGTTCGCCGTAGGCCAACCTCCAACGGCCTTAACGAGGCCACTCACGTGGACATATAGATCGGACTTTAAACATTTAGACCTTCGTTCAAAATTTTATGTCGAAATTACTTCTTTTTTAAAAATATTATTAACTAGTTCGATCCTCTCTTCTTTCTCTTATTTATTTTTGGACTGTCCTTCTAAAATGCTCCAAATTATATAAATGTTTTTGTTATTTTTTTATTCTAGAGAGAGACAGAGAGACAGACAGACAGACAGACAGAGATACAGACAGACGAGAGGGGGGGAGGGAGCAGAGAGAGAGGGGGAGAGAGAAAGAGAGAGGGGGCGGGGGGAGGGAAAGCGAGACAAGAGAGAGTTGGTGAGAGAGATATATGGAGGGGGGGGGGGGGGGGCAAAGAAAGAAAGACTTGTTTTATATAATGTAGGGTTATTAAAACAACTTAAATTTGAATAACGAGAAAGGTTAAGCAAAACATTCTAACAAACGTGTAATTTAATGGGAACAAAACTCCGTTACAATAGCCGAAACTATGTGACACTTTCTAATAACTGTGGTCAGTGTTTTTAAGGATCTAAAGTTATTCTCTCTAGTGAAAATTATCGTAAATTATTCACTCAACTCCATCACATGGTCAATTTTGCAAACGGCCATATTGTATTATTATGTGGTGCTTGCTATACCCGCGAGTATGTAGTGGACACGATAATACATGCTCCATTCTTTTCAACCTATCATGGAGAACATTAAATAATGCGCGGGAACGACAACGAATATTGGTTCTGTCGTAACGACAAAAAAACAAAGAAAGAAATGCTTTATTTAACGACGCACTCAACACATTTTATTTGCGGTTATATGGCGTCAGACATATGGTTAAGGACCACACAGATATTGAGAGAGGAAACCCGCTGTCGCCACTTCATGGGATACTCTTTTCGATTAGCAGCAAGGGATCTTTTATATGCACCATCCCATAGACAGGATAGCACATGCCACGGCCTTTGATGTACCAGTCGTGGTGTGAAGAATCTTATAGGGACAGTCCGGTGTTTGCGGCCATTGTAAGATGTTTGCGATAACAGAGCCTTGTTGGCCACTACTATTTCATACTAAATACATTTTCTTGTTTAGAATACCAGTGTCTGTATATCGAATGTGTTTGTGGTCGCATACTAATGTTTGCAGCATTCAGTTTTTACTTTAATTCGTGATATATATTTTTTTTTCGTACGTACGAAATTATTGGGAGGTAGAATCCGGTTTGTGCTACTAAAAGCATGAGGACAACAACCGGCCTCGGTGGCGTAGTGGTTAAGCCATCGGACTACAGGCTGGTAGGTACAGGGTTCGCAGCCCGGCACCGGCTCCAACCCAGAGCGAGTTCTTAAGGGCTCAGTGGGTAGGTGTAAGGCCACTACACCCTCTTCTCTCTCACTAACAACTAACCAACTAACAACTAACCCACTGTCCTGGACAGACAGCCCAGATAGCTGAGGCGTGTGCCCAGGACAGCGTGCTTGAACCTTAATTGGATATAAGCACGAAAATAAGTTGAAATGAAATGAGGACAACAACAGACACCTTGTAAATACAGACACTTATATTTTAAGTAAGAACATGTATTTAATTTGTAATGTTACGTCATCGAAAAGGCTATATTGTAAACTCAGGACTGCCCCTTTAACATATGTTGAAACAATGCATACCGATGGATGATCGGACAACAACGACCATACAGAGGCAGCAAGATTTTTGTTAATCGTCAGCAGCAACAGCATATTCGCTGAAAAGCAGAATCGAATCTAGTTCAAACGACCTACACCTAAATGTGAACGTCAAATCTGTATGTGTAAATCGCTGGCACAAGCTACTGTATACTATGCAATCAGTTTCGTATGTGATGTATATAGAGAATTATAATACACGAGTGGCCGTTAGATACCATTTATCTCAGAACGAGTTGCTTTAAAAGTATCTAACGAGCGAAAGCGAGTTTGAGACGTTTTTAATCAACGAGTTGTGAGATAAATGGTATCTAACGGACACGAATGTATTATTCTATTTCTTACATATCCTCAAAACCAGGTTTTAAGCAAATTTTAATATCTTTTTCCACTAAAAGTTATTTATAGCCGTTGCACTTGTAGCTGACTTACGCGTATCAAATACAAAACGTTCACCTAATTTCCCTGGATACTCTTCGTTTCACCGTACAAGGTCAACTAAACATAATCTGTCTAAAAATGGCACAAGTACGCTATATCGGTATTTTATAGAAATTGTTTGTAATGTTTTGGTGAATTTATCGATGCACTACAGTCACAACTTATAAATGAATTATCAATTTATAAATTCACATGAAACTAACTACAAACATTTCTTATAAGTATAAACATCACAACTTAGTTAAAAATACACTTAAATCGATTTCCAACGTTCTTTTTCCATAGCCTGACCTGATGATTATTAAACCTTTAGAGTCTACATTCAAGACTAAAAAAATCTGAGATTTTGTCGCCATAGTAACGCCATACATATTTTATCCGAGTGGCGTCATACGAGATTTCAGTCTAGAGAGAGTGTGTACCATCACATCAAATCCTATAGACGACAATAGTAACATATGGGGCTGAAACTCCTACCTGAGGTATATCAAGCAGGGGGCGAGGCGTAGCCCAGTGGTAAAGCGTTCGCATGAAGCGCGGTTGATTTGGGATCGATCCCCGTCGGTGGGCCCATTGCGCTATTTTACGACTGGTACACAAAAGGCCGTGGTATGTGCTATCATGTCTATGGAATGGTGCATATAAAAGATCCCTTGTTGCTAATCGAAAAGAGTAGCCCATGAAGTGGCGACAGCGTGTTTCCTCCCTCAATATCTGTGTGGTCCTTAACCATTTGTCCGACGCCATATAACTGTAAATAAAATGTGTTGAGTGCATCGTTAAATAAAAACATTTCCTTCCTTCCTTTCGTATCAATAAACATATACACCACGGATATAAATACTACCACTCCTCGCCCTTAAAGTGAATCAGAAAACAAATGGGAGTCAAGCTGCTCATTTCAGAGTTAACGGGTAGCGTCTATGACTACCCTAGTTCCTAGTACTTTTTTTTACAGGTACCCTATACATGTTTCAAAACACAAAGCGACTTTAATTAGTAGTACTAGATGAAGTAAAATTGCATACAATTTTTGCCAGTTAAAGTTGAAAAATATATAGCTAAAAGAACTCAGTGTTTCTTAACTACACCCTGACATATTTCTAAGATACGTATCCAAGGTGTCTTACATATGATTTTGTCAACACTTGGGATCGATAGATAAATAGAGAGAGAGAGAGAGAGAGAGAGAGAGAGAGAGAGAGAGAGAGAGAGAGAGAGAGAGAGAGAGAGAGAGAGAGAGAGAGAGAGAGAGGGGGGATGGAGAGAGAGAGAACACGAGGGAGAGACAGAGATAGGCAGAGAGAGAGAGAAGAAGGGAGGGAAAGAGGCTGTGAAAGAGAGAGAGAGAGAGAGAGAGAGAGAGAGAGAGAGAGAGAGAGAGAGAGAGAGAGACAGAGAGAGCGAGAGACAGAGTGTGTGTGTTTGTGTGTGTGTGTGTGTGTGTGTGTGTACGCGGGTGAGGGAGGGGTACAGGGACACACAGACAGAAAGGCACAGTGAGAGGGACAGAGAGGCACAGGTAGAGTGGCAAGGAATGGACAGGCACACACACAGAGGAAGAAGGTACTTTCTGCCACTACACAGATTACTCCTGACATAGATCACTGCTACTGATGACTCATTATTAAATGTTAAAATACACCTACCCTGTTAACCCATTGACAATCTGTCCATTACCTTTCAGTAATATGGATTAAAAAAACAACAACACTAGTTTATTACCCCCCCAGAACCACTAACGTTAAAGGGACATTCCTGAGTTTGCTGCAATGTTGAAGATGTTATCGACTAACAGAGACGTTTTAACGATTGTAATTACATATCAAATATGTATTTCTGCATAAAATATTAATGGCTGCATATTAAACGTGTTTCTGATCGTTCTAATATTTGTATTAGGTTAAATTTGATTTTAATTCCCAAATTTTTTTTTTTTCGTACGTACGAAATTATTTGAAGACAAAATCGAGTTTGGGCTTCTTACAAATATTAAAACGACCAGAAACACATTGAATATACAGACATATTTTATTAGTCTGAAACATCTTACAATGCAGCAAACTCAGGAATGTCCCTGAGGGACATTCCTGAGTTTGCTGCATTCGTTCACAGAGGGATAATCAAACAATGTCATATTTGTGTATTCATTCAAAATACGTTCAATGATATGCACTAACTCACCGTTGTATACTGAAAGTTAATGATTTGTGAGGTTTCTTTCTGTGGTGCTTACAACATAGTAACCATTATTTGTGTGTGGTACCCTCAGTCATGCGTTCAAATAATTTCAAAACCAGCCTATTTTATAGTTCAGTTGTTCCATGTGTTGTAAAAGGTACTGTTATGTGCAAAGATATGAAAACGATGTTGTGATATACTAATAATCGGATTGTAATTTCATCAAATCAGCTAAAAATAACTTAGCATGAACATGTACACAAAAAAAGGAAATACATTTACAACATACTTACATACTATATATACATACATAATGATACAATATTCTACATGACTATGTACATATATAAACCGGCCTCGGTGGCGTCGTGGTTAACATAAATCGGTCTACAGGCTGTAACAGGTACTATACATATACATATACAGTCATATAGATATGGGATATTTTAATATATATATATATATATAAACATATGAGTGAGTGCTATATATATCTCATGGGTAGGTATATATAACCACTTATACCGACCATCGATCCGCACTGGTTCAACAGAAGGATTTCCTGTATTCAGTGCATCAAAATTCATTTATCGTTTTAAAAAAGCCGAGATAATGAAGGAAAACTGTTTACTTGATCAGTATAAGTACATGTCGAATTTGTTTTAATGACAATGAAACATATTTCCGATTTCTTTGTCCGTGGCGGTATTTATAGAAGCGAAGTGTTTTAGTTATTTCTTAAATAGTTGTAGTTACGACACACACAATCATGACCAAAACAAATGACACACATTTACGATATACAGTATATTAATATAATTGAAATCGTAATATTGCCAAAGAAACTTCACTTCTCAAACATATCAATGCAGCAAATCACATTTATTTTTTACCTAAAAGTACAAATCTTGTAAATAATCAATAGTTTGAAGCAAACATTCAAAAAATTATACAAGTACTGACTACGTATTAATAAAAAAATCAATGCTTGAATGAATGTATACGTGAAAAAAGTTATTTACTTTTGGAATAAACCGACGATATATAAACGGACGAACGAACGGAAAATAATGATGTGAAACGAAAAACGAACGAAAGAATGAATGAATAAATTAATTAATACTCTGACTCGAATGAAACGAACGAACTAATGAATGAATTAAATCCTTGTTTTCTTTGACGCCCAACCCTGATTTTTGTGTGACCTTATTGGGGTGGCACGCATGGGTAAATGCCTAGAGGGTAAAATGGGTATGATTAACATCAATACCCAAACATTTCTGCAGAAATTAACCTTTTAGGGTAACTTTTTGGACAAAATTAATTAATCGTATCATACTGATGGTTAGCTTAATGTCTACCGTGAATTCAAACATTGATGGATCTTTCTGAAGGAGGACCCTGGTTCTCTGTTTGACTGTGGTTGCATTCAAATCCATAGAACCATACCCATGACATTTCTACTATTGGCAGAAAATATTTTTGTTTTAGTGCTCCATGTTCGAGTTTGAATGGTGCATCATACAAAACCTATTTTTTCTAGGCAAGGTTTGCTGATGAGTCATCAAAAAAGCTGATGTCCATGTTGTGTGCAGTGTTCTTCTTCGAATTTTCTTTGGCGTCATGGGAGTCCTTTTGCAGGAGCTCCTGGTTCGGCTTCTGAACCTCAGGGTGTACTTCACAAGTTTCAAGAATACGTATGTTTATCACAGTGCATTTTTAACCAGAAATAGATAAGCAAACTGAAAACTGTATCTTTAAATGAGAAACTATCTTTAGATGCGTATTTGTTTGGGATACACCGGGTTCAAGGCAGAGCATATTCACAATTTCTTTGTACCTTTCCAATGAGGGTGTGTACCGAATGGCATATCCAGAAGTTGTTGAACACTATACCATTGCCACCTGTTGTAGTATCCGACAATTCTGTCATAATTAAATTGAGTGCACAGTAAACCCTACAGCTTCTGCAGTGCGTTGGGTATACTCTTAAATATTTATTCTGTTCAGAACCATTCCTGGTTTTGTTGTGTATTTGGTGAATCTTTCTGTTCTTGGGTTCTGATGTGTGTCCCAGTGAGCTATCCAGGTTATAATGTGTGTCCAGTGATCTCTCCGATTCTGTTGTGTCACCGTGACCTCTCCAGGATTCTATAGGGTACGTGTTCTGTGATCTCTCCAGGTTCGGTTGTGTGTTCAGTGATCTCTCCAGGTTCTATTGTGTGTTCAATGATCTCCAATAAATTGTGTGCTCAGTGATCTTTCAAGGTAATAATGTGTGTTCACTACTCTGATTCAGAATCTGTTGTGTGTCCAGTGACCTCTCCAGGTTCTTTGTGTGACGTTATCCAGGTTCAGGTGTTTGGGTGTACTCGCCGGTAAAATGGGTGTGTCCCAGTGCACACTCAACGGTTTTATTGTGTTTTTTTTTATCTTAACTTTTTGACTATTGTGTTTCAGTGATCTCTCATTTTTGTGTGACTTTCAGTGATCCTAACCCAAAACTTAACCTATTGTGTCTGGCAGTGATCCCCCAGGGTCTCTTGTGTGCTGTGTGATCTTTCCAGGTTCTATTGTGTGTTCAGTGATCTCTCAGAAATTGTGTGTATCAGGACCTCTCCAGGTGTGGTGGTAGTGATCTTTCCATGTTCTGTTGTGTTTGATGATGGTACTCCGCCAGGTTCTGTTGTGTGTCCAGTGCAAACACCTTTTTTCCAGGCATTTGGTGATCTCTCCAGGATTGTGTCATCAGTGAAGATAATGTTTTGTTGTAAGTCAGTGTTCTTTCCGTGTTCTTTGAGCCATAGGAGTGATCTTTCCAGGGTCTGTTGGTTCAGTGCTGCCTCCAGGTGTACTCACTAGTGTTCAAGTGATCTCTCCTGGTTATCAGGTAGTGCAACAGACAAACCAGGTTCTAGTTAAGTTCACTGATCTCTCTGGTATCCTTTAATGAAGAAACTATGATTTCTCCAGCTTATTGATTTGGATACACTGATCTCTTCAAGTGAAGCTCATGTCAAAGGATATAGCAGTTTACGTTTCCAATGAATTTCAAATCAATGTTCACCTATTGAGTATTCAGTGATCTCTCCAGGTTCTATTGTGTGTCCAATGATCTTTCCAGGTTCTGTTGTGTGTTGGGTGTACTCGCCGGGTTCTGTTGTTTTTTCAGTGCACACTCCTGGTTTTATTGTGTATTTGGTGATCTCTCCAGGTTCTATTGTGTGTTCAGTGATCTCTCCAGGTTCTGTTGTGTGTTCAGTGATCTCTCCAGGTTCTATTGTCTGTTCAGTGATCTCTCCAGGTTCTGTTGTTTGTCCAGTGATCTCTCCAGATTCCGTTGTGTCTCCAGTGACCTCTCCGGGTTCTATTGTGTGTTCAGTGATCTCTCCAGGTTCTGTTGTGTGTCCAGTGATCTCTCCAGGTTCTATTGTGTGTTCGGTGATCTCACCAGGTTCTGTTGTGAGTTCAATTATCTTTCCAGGTTCTGTTGTGTGTTCATTGATCTCTCCAGATTCTGTTGTGTGTTCGGTGATCTCTCCAGATTCTATTGTGTCCAGTGATCTCTTCAGGTTCTACTGTGTTCAGATATCTCTCCAAGTTATGTATGATGTGTGTTCAGTGTTATCACCAGACTATGTTATGTGCAGTGTTCTCTCCGTGTTTTGTTGAGTGTTAAGTGATCAATCCTCCGGTTTCTGCTGTGTGTGCTAAATTATTTTCTGCGTCTGTTGTGAGTCATATGCCATGTTAAAGTTCCCTTGTGTGTGCTATGTCACGATCATGGTATGCTGTATGTGTGTTCTGTTCTTCAGGTTCTGTTGTGTGTACTATTTCACGTTCAGGTTCTGTTGTATGTGCCACGTCATGTTCAGGTTTTGTTGTGAGTTCTCTATTATGTTGAGCTTGTAATGCTATGCCATGTTCAGGTTCTCTCGCAAGTGACTGGATAACGGTTGTGGTATGTGCTGTCCTGTCTGTGGGGAAGTGCATATAAAAGATACCTTGCCTTCATTTGGAAAAATGTAGTGAGTTTCCTCTGATGACTATGAGTCATAATTACCAAATGTTTGACATCCAATAGCCGATGATTAATTAATCAATGTGCTCTAGTGGTGTTGTTAAACAAAACAAATAAATAAACTGTCGCAAGTGCTATGTCACGTTCATTTTCTATGGTGATTATTTTCTCATGTTCAGCTTTTTGCTATGTTATGTTCAGGTCGTGTTGTCATTGATGTGCCAAGTTCTGTTGTGTATGCTATATATCATGTTCAGGTCATGTTGTGAGAGCTATGTTATGTTCATGTTCTGTTGTGTGTGCTATGTTGTACTAATGTGTTGGTGTGTATGTGTGTGTGTGTGTGTGTGTGTGTGTGGTGTGTGTTGTGTCATGTTCACGTTCAACATTATGTTGCTTAGCTTACTAACTTGTTTAATGTGTCCATAGTCCATATACCACTAGGGTTTTAAAGACGCCAATCTAATTAAAATTAGCTCCACTATTACATGTGGATCTAACAGCAGCCCGTTGGAGTTCATGTCCAGTTGACCTTTCATTCGACCAATAAAAACCTTACTTGCAAAATCATGCCAGTGATTTGAAACGAATTTGAAAACATTCGGGATTATGCCGAAGGTATACGAACTAATTCGGGTGAATTACGAAGTATGCCGAAAACTAATTGCAATATAAAATTTTATATAAAATTCGTTTCAAGACGAAAAAACCCAAAACGTGATGGTATAGCCATAAAATCTGTTTATACTAGTATACAATCCAAAGTTTACTACTGCACTTTTACCCCTGTTTTTTTCAATGTTGAAATATTACAACAAGTTCGCCTATTGCATAAATAGTCTCGCCAGATATTTTTAGAATTTGTATGCTCCCGAATAACGCTATAAAAGGCGAAGTGTAATTGGTCGATATTTAAATTGTTATTTATAGATGAAATGTCACTTGGACGTGGGAGTCCACGCAATGCTGTTAGATCTATTGGCTAGACCCAGTAGAGCTAATTTTAATCAGATTGGAAACACGCATATCCCGAGTCCGGCCTCCGATAGGATCGGGGGTCTGACTCAGGACAGGGATATTCTGTTGCAAATATGTGTTAACTGTAAAGTTAATCAAAGTTCATAGATCTTGCTGTCGTTTATGTTGAGGCTACATTCACTTTATTCACCTTTTAACCTTACATCTGATTACACTGTCTTTTGTTACTGGACTTTATCTTGGATAACTTAAAATGACGTTTGTATGTGCAATGTTGAGAATCCATGATGCCTACATTAGGGCAATCCTGTAGATCTTCAAAGGCAGCTGAAAGACGGAACTTGATCACCGTAACATATAATTAAATACATGTACATCCAAAATC
>NC_054699.1:24361476-24363976 GCF_016097555.1 Gigantopelta aegis | reverse complement strand
CCTGCCTGAACACACTATCGTCGTCCATGATTGGCTGAAAACACTGGCGATGAACAAATTTGAAGGTCACTACCTGGCGGGATATAGCGACGAGCCACACTCGATGCTAATTAATGGTAATCACTGCTAAATGATGACTAGTTTTACTAATATAGTTTGCTCGTTTTGTTTTTTTGTTTAATGACACCACTAGAGCACATTGGTTTGTTAATCATCGTCTATTAGATGTCAAACAAGTAATTCTGACATACAGACTTAGAGGAAACCGCAACATTCATTCCATTAGTAGCAAGGGATCTTTTATATGCACTTTCTCACAGACAGGACAACACAAACCACGTTCTTTGTTATACCAGTCGTGGGGCACTTGGCGAGACGAGAGAAGAAAAAACAATCAAAGAAAAGATCCACTGAGGGAGTTCCTGCGACTAGAGCTCCCCAGGGTAGCGCTCTACCGATTTGAACTGGACCCCGTCTCTATAGTTGAGTTTATCCGACGCCATATAACCGTAAATAAAATGTGCTGAGTGCGTCGTTAAATAAAACAGTTCCTATATTTGAGTTTATTTATGTACACACTCTATAGTCTGATGAGCTTTGTAGATCCAAGTCAATATACAATTTAACTGTAAATCGGAATGAAAAGCTAGCAAACTGGCCTTGGTAGTGTAGTCATTAAGTCATAGGACTCAAAGATGGTAGATCGTGAGTTCACATCCCCTAACTGTCTCTCACCCCGATTGAGTTCTAACGACTCGTTTGGGGAACTGTAAGGCCCTTTCACCGACTGCTCTCTCTCTCTCTCCTCTCTCTCTCTCTCTCTCTCCCCCTCTCTCTCTCTCTCCTCTCTCTCTCTCTCTCTCTCTCTCTCTCTCTCTCTCTCTCTCTCTCTCTCTCTCTCTCTCTCCCTCCCCTCTCTCTCTCTCTCTCTCTCTCTCTCTCTCTCTCTCCTCTCTCTCTCTCTCTCTCTCTCTCTCTCTCTCTCTCTCTCTCTCTCTCTCTCTCTCTCTCTCTCTCTCTCTCTCTCTCTCTCTCTCTCTCTCTCTCTCTCTCTCTCTCTCTCTCTCACTAAACACTAACCACAAACCGTTAACATCCAGACAGCTCAATAAGAGGGATTGTTGTCCAGGACAGCGTGTTTGAACCTTTGTTCGATACAAGCAGCAAAATAAGTTGCATAATAACAGACCACTAGCACCACCAGCACCATCAACAAATCAACAACAGATGTGCGATTAGAGGAAATCTTAATTTAAAACTAGCCTGCTTAGTAATATCTCTTTATGCGATGTTTCACCGGCCTCGGCGGCGCAGTGGTTAAGCCAGGTACTGGCTTCAACCCAGAGCGAGTTCTTAAGACCTCAATGGGTAGGTGTAAGGCCACTACACCCACTTCTCTCTCACTAACCAACTAACAACTAACCCACTGTCCTGGACAGATAGCTGAGGTGTGTACACAGGACAGCGTGCTTGAACCTTAATTGGATATAAGCTCGAAAATAAGTTGAAATGAAATATGCGTTCCAACTAGTGCACCACAACTTGACAAAGGCCGTGGTATGTGCAATCCTGCTTGTTGGAAAGTGCATATAAAAGATCCCTGGCTGCATTAGGAAACATATAGCGGGTTTCCTCTGATGACTACGAGTCAGAATTACCAAATGTTTGACATCCAATAGCCGATGATTAATTATCAATGTGCCCCAGTGGTGTCGTTAAACAAAATAAACTTCTGAAGGATAGTGATCTTCAAACCTGAACGACAAATATGTAATACATGATTAGGGCCGTATCTCTGTACAATGTAGAGTCGACTGAGCATCTGGCAAACTAATGGTTCAGTCTATTAATCTGTGTCTAGTGCCTTGTCTATTGGAAGGAAATGTTTTTATTTAACGACGCACTCAACACATATTATTTACGGTTATATGGTGTCAGACATATGATTAAGGACCACACAGATATAGAGAGAGCGTAAACCCGCTGTCGCCACTTCATGGGCTACTCTTTTCGATTAGCAGCAAGGGATCTTTTATATGCACTATCCCACAGACAGGATAGTATATACCACGGCCTTTTTTAAGTCAGGGTGGTTTATCATCTTCCTGTTTGTTTGTTTGTGGACTGCTGTTGTTTTCGGGATTTTTTTTTTTTTATCAAAATGATGAAAGCAAGTTTCTCTTCCATATCAATTTGTTTGGGGGGGTTTTCTTGCGTAAAATGTGATAAAAACTAAACGCAACCAACTATTTTCAACTTACAACCCAGGCACTACGTACTTAGGTACTGGTCTTGGTACTTTGGGTATGTATGAGACATGGATTTGTCACATAATATGTATATGATCAACGCTTTTAATGCAATAGCATCCAGAAGCCCCCCCCCCAAAAAAAAAAAATAAAAAAAAAATAATAATAATAATAATACTAAAAAAAAACTAATAATAATAAAAAATTAAATTAAAAAAAAAAAAAAACCCATCGTGGTGGACTAACCTTCT
>NC_054699.1:24264084-24361276 GCF_016097555.1 Gigantopelta aegis | reverse complement strand
TGTATAATTAGTTATATTTGTATTGATTTTTTTGTCATTTACCATATTATGTGAAAATAACTTCCCACGATTATACTGTACATATTATATATAAACATGTATTTATTATGTATGCTGATGAGTTGTAAATGTAAGGCAATAAATAAACTTGGAACTCTAACGATTTTCCAATGAAACTAATACTTTTTTTTTTTTTCTAGCAATTAAAATCATTTTGTTGTAACTTTGATTGGTATATAGCTAAAGCTACAATCATTACATTTCAAAATAGCAATAATAACTATATGTTGCGTGGAAGCCGACATGGTGATACTTTGAGAGTGTGCATTTAACTAGAGACACTGGTGATAGTTCAATACGTGCGCTCATGAACCAATGTCAATGTGTGTTCTGTTTACAGTTGGGCGAGTCCACATCTCTGGAGGAAGTTAAAGCTCTGGACGCGGCTGGCGGGATTTCGAGGAAGCTGAGCGGAGCAGTAGCAAAGGACACAGTCACCGTCCCAGATGGAGGATACACCGTCATCAGATTCGTAGCAGATAATCCAGGTAACAGTATATCAACACCTGCAGCACGTGCGTTAAGTAAACGTCGCGGTGCGAACCCCAATTACGCAGAAGAAAAGTATACATGTAGTTTAAAATGCTGGGTTCATATTCCAGTACTGCCTTCACGGTCAGGATATTTGATGCTGATAATCCAGGCAGCAAAATATTAACGGTGATGTTGCTAGGCATTTGATCCACTCTTTTAAAGCAGTCACTGTTTAAAACCACAATTTCTCTCACCATGATGACGTATAACAATGATATGTATACCAGCGCAACTTCTATTTAAAAAACATTTGCCGTCATTACCAAGATGAATAAAATTCTAACGACTAAACTTGCATGTTTAGAATATCAGTGTATGTTTATTTAATACGTTTCTGAGACTCGTATTGTTTGAGTCGCTCAAACGTTAAATTATTTCCGAATGCATGTATATAATTAATGGGAGGTAAAATTAGTTTGGGCTACTAGAAACATAACCCTTAAAGTGACAAGAAACTCGATGATATTAGGCTGGAACAACTGGTAAAATATTTGTTTACGATTTAACTGATGAATATATAGAGGATATTCCATGTTTTTTTTTGTCAAATATGATTTATATCTCATCGAGTGAAGTTTGCAATCATATATCACAAGAAGCGCTTGCGCGATGAGTGTGATATGATTGCAAATTTCACGATATTAGATATAAATCATATTTGACAAAACACATGAAATTTTCTATTTATTATATAACTTTTTGCAATTTACCTTTATTTTTAAAATGCCAGCAGCAAAATAGTTCCGGCCTTCTTACAGT
The DNA here is from genome assembly GCF_016097555.1 of Gigantopelta aegis. Taxonomy (NCBI): domain Eukaryota; kingdom Metazoa; phylum Mollusca; class Gastropoda; order Neomphalida; family Peltospiridae; genus Gigantopelta; species Gigantopelta aegis. The sequence goes on along the minus strand of NC_054699.1, from coordinate 24,359,923 downwards.
GAAGATAACACTTTCTACAGTGACGATAACACATTTTAGAGTGAAATAGTTAAATTTTCACTCTAAAATGTGTTATCGTCACTGAGTGACTGATAACACTTTTATTTCACTGATATTTTGAGATATTTCACTAAATGTTATATAACAAACATAGCATACATGTAGCTTGGACTTTCAATTAAATATTGTCAAAAGTGAACATTTGGCGTGGATTCAAGACGGTCTTTGTAAGAACCCAACTGATGTCCTGGTTTTGTTTCTTAAAATAATGTACACTTTTACGGTCACGGTCACATTCCCTAAAATGCTTACATATTTTTGTTTCAACTTGACATTTTATCTTCCACAGGTTTTGGTTTTTTACATTGTCACGTAAAATTCCACCTGTCTCTTGGAATGGGACTTATTATACAGGTTGGCAAACCTCATGAGATGCCGAAACCTCCAAACAACTGGCCAAAATGTGGCGACTGGAAATATCCCAGAGAAGACAAAAATAATGAACGAGAAGGAAAAGGTAATGGAGGAGAAGGAAAAGCTACTGGCAAAGATGGTGGAGAAAAAAAATCGGACGTAGAAACTGAAAAACAAAAGAAAAGTCCGCTAACGAACGAAGCGCACGGCGTAGCAATAACCAAGGCGTTAACATCGATAGTGTTCTTAGTGACGCTTATGATTCTGTGAGTGCTGCTAAACTGTAAGGAGGAACTTAGTAAACAGAAATGCATATATTAAAGGGACAGTCCTCAGTTTGTTGCCATTGTAAGATGTTGCGACTAATAAAATATTTTAACGACTAAAATTACATACTAAGTATTGTTTCTTCTTTAGCATATAGGTGTCTGTACATTCAGTGTTTCTTCTTTTCCTATTATTTATATGTAGCCCAAACTGGATTTGGAATCCCAATAATTTCGTACGTTCGAAAAATGTTTTTATACTGGGAAACGAAATGAAGTTTCAGTTAGTACAATACTGTGACGATCAGTAACACATTTACATAATTTACAGACACTGATATCCTATGCAAGAAAATGTATTTAATTAAAACGTCTCTGGTAGTCCACAATATATTAACAGTGGGAGAAAAACCCAGGAATGTCCATTTAAAGGGTCCCCTATCTACAGAAAATATACTGGTTCAAACTTAATTGTACTCTATCGCCACGGTTGTTACTTTGATTTCATAATGCAATATTTTAAGCTCAGTAAACGCTATACATAACATATTCGACACATGCGTTAGTGGTCTTTACCAAAAAGTTAGAACCTGTTTTGGGCCTCCTACAAGTAGTAAATTGACAAAAATATATGGGATGTACAGATATTAAAATTCAATAAAGATATAAGTATGACTACTTCTCGGGACCACGATAGCTTTTATTAACTAGAACTATTCACGACCGTAGTATCTAACATTGGAACAAGTAATTTAAACTGACGATAAGACATGCAATGGACGTCGTCAACATGTAGGTTTAACATTTCAAGTAAATGCAAAGTGGACAATACGCATTAATAACAGTAATTGTAAATCCGGCTTTGGTGATGATTTTTATATTTAGAAACTACAATTTTTTTTTTTTAAATAGACAAAGATTATTGAAACTATAATTAATTTATGTACCTTTATCTTCGCCGTATTGCAATATTGAATAGGAAGTGTGGGATGGGTGTTCTTTAGTCGACCGATGATATTGTTAAGGTTTTAGACATGTCTGTCGCGGGCCAAGACTTTGGATACCCAGTGGCTTGGTCCAGGACAGAAATATTATTGAAAAGGATCAATTAGAAGCAGTCGGCATAATCCCTGGTCTGCCAAACAATTAAGCATCTACAAAATCTTTGAACTACAAAACTAGATTAGCAACATTTACTTTGAGGCGTAAATTAAAAAGCAAAATGTGTACAATTTTAAAAAATAAAAATTCTTTGAAAGGAAATGTTTTATTTAACGACGCACTCAACACATTTTATTTACGGTTATATGGCATCGGACATATGATTAAGGACCACACGCATTGAAAGAAGAAACCCGCTGTCGCCACTTCATGGGCTACTCGTTTCGATTAGCAGCAAGGGATCGTTTATACGCACCATCCCACAGACAGGATAGTACATACCACGGCCTTTGTTACACCAGTTGTGGAGCACTGGCTGGAACGGGAAAGCCCAAAGGGGCCACCGACGGGGATCGACCGTAAACCGACCGCGCATCAAGCGAGCGCTTTACCACTGGGCTACGTCCAGCTCCTTGATTCTTTGAATGCATTTTTTACGACTGGTATTCTCTTGATTTCACTGCAAAGGTCTGAGAGAGTAGTTTACAATGGATCGTAAATGCTAGAAGTGTTATGAAGCCAATAAAGAATTGTTTGTATGTATATAAATGGAACAAAACGTACGTTTCCCCTAATTAGTAAATAATATGTAGTTGTTTTCGTATGCATGTTACAATCACATTTGAAATCTTTTGTTTTTGTTTTCGCTTTGTCTTTACAAACCTGCTATCAGATTATAAACTGAACACAGATATATTTCGTTTTATTTTTCTTTCATCGTCTTAATAAAAACACCTTTTGTTAAAGTGACAGACCCTAGTTTTTAAACAATACGACGTATGTTCCACCATTAAAGCCGTTTGTGATAATTTAAATTGGAAGTACAGTGGACTCTGTCTAAACCGGACTCACTAAATACCGTCGAAATAGTCCGGTTTATATAGAGTTCATCCAAAGTTATGGTTCTTGAATGATCGACAACTCGCGATCAACAATGACATTTGAAACCATGGATGGTTGGGAAACACAGTCATACAAGCCAGACTTGCAATCGATTATTTCACAGACATAAAAATATACTTAAAGGGACATTCCTGAGTTTGATGCAATTTTAAAGATGTTATCGACTAACAGAAAATGTTTAACGATTGTAATTACATATCAAATATATTTTTCTGCATAAAATATTAGTGGCAGAACTTTAAACGTGTTTCTGGTTGTTGTAATATTTGTACTAGGTTAAATGCCATTTTATTTCCTAAAACATTATTTATTCGTACGTACGAATTTAAATTTGTGTGTTAAATCTTTCTGTTTTGACTATGGATTTTAATCAAATTCTTGTATTAATTTGACTTTAGTTTCTAACGAAAGTTCGATACGTTGCCGTTTTTTGGGTCGCTCCGCCATTATAAATGAAATAAGACAACTCAAACTAAACATTCCCAGTCTGGAGTTCCACGCGGTAAGACGTGTTTGTTTCGCTGGTGCACACTGAACGTGCTTTCGTATGCTCGACTTGGGGATCCTTCATTTCGTTGTTTTTGTCAGCGAAATGAAGTTTTCTACTGGGATGTATGCGGCCATTGGAACTGATTGAACGCTGGAACGCTTCTCGTTTCGACAGTCTGCACCACCAGGTTGGATTCTTTTTTAGCGAGATTCCTCGCCTCCACGTCATTTCTCCGTCTGACTATGTTGACTTGTTTTTTCGTGACTCGTATGACGGCCATTCTGCAGAACGCCACGGTTGTTCGCGTTTAGTATCTACATGTCCGAGCCTGTCCTAGCAGCACTGGAAGATTGACCGCCCCACTCTAAGAAGAAATAGGAAGCGGGGTCGGCCCCTACTACTCTTTTCTAGACCTTACTTTGCTTTATAGTGATACCATCTCGTATCCTCCGGAGTCGGGCCCGTCCGCACCACTATACTAACCCATGACGACTGGACTATACCCTAGTCTGATACTCTCTCTCGTTCAGACGGATCCGGCTTCTCAAGATCTGTATTTCAGCACAGCACTACACCTTCAACGTCTATCGACTGTCAATCTAGGGGTTTTCTTGACGGGATGCAACCCATCTCGTCCCCACAAGCTGCACCCTAACGGCCTTAACGAGGCCACTCACGTGGACATATAGATCGGACTTTAAACTTTTATATCTGCGTTCAAACGTTTATGTCGAAATTACTCTCTTTTTTATTATTAAATAGTCTGATCCTCTCTTCTTTCTCTTATTAAATTTTGGACTGTCCTTCTAAAATGCTCCAAATTATATAAATATTCGGCCGAGCAGTCAATTCTTTTTATTTTTGGCTTGTAACTTTTTTTCTTTTTTTTTTAAATTTATTCTATTAACTTTTTTTACTAATTGCTATTTTCAAAATTCTGCCCATTTTCAACTCTACAAGCCCCCATAACCCCCCCCCCCCCCCCCCCCCCCCCACCCGCACTCCCGAAAATGTATATGTACAAAATCAAAACTAAAATATTTCTAATAATAATAATAATACAAAATGAAATATACTTCTAATAGTAATAATCTATATATATGCAAACATGGATAGTAGTAGTCGGAATCAGAAAGCATAAGCTTGGGAGACAATTCTTTTTAAGGTTTACCGATTTTATTCGTAATTTCTTTTATTAATTTGCACAGCTTTTTTAGAAGACTTATTTTGTCATTTGTCATTAGTTGTTTAAATTTCAGCATATTGGGTTTGTTATAATAATATGGCTTTAACAAAAAAAATTCGGGAGTTATTAAAGAAAGAGCATGTAAGTAGATAGTGAAATTCGTCTCCGATGTCATTTTTGTTACATAGTGTACATAGTCTGCTTTCTACTGGGGTGTTGTTCCATCGTCCTGTTTCGATTGGTAAGTAATGGTTTGATGTTCTAAATTTTAGGAACGTAGTCCAGGATATTTGTGGTAATTTTATCATATATTTTTCAAATGTTAGATATTTTTTTAATGTGGTATACATTTTACCCCTTGATGATGAAGCTATGTCGCTATTCCATTGTTGTAGGTACTGATCGTTTTGTCTTAATTTAACGTGATGAATAAGTAGTGGTATAGATGAAACGTTTTATGACATCCAAATACTGGTCATACCTAGTTGGTTAAATATATTTTACTCGTGTTTTATCCACTTATAACTATATCCAGATATGTTAGAGTCGTGTAACATTAGTTTATACAATAAGAGGGATGTTTTTGTTTGTTTTCCAGAAACAATTCGGTCCCAAATACTTATCATCCTTTGTTGAATAATTAATTTAAGGGGTTTTCTTCCAAGTTCATCGTATATCATGAATAGTGGGGTTCCTTTCCTTACTGGTAGGATGTGTTTTAAAAATTTAATATGAATAGCTTCAATAATATCAATATTTTCATGGCCCCATATTTCACATCCATATAAAAGAATCGGTAATAGTAATTAACCAGTGGAGCTCATTTTCATTAGATTGGTCTGAGAAGTAATGGTTATCGAGACAAGCTCGTGTTATTTGTAGACGGTCCCCGTTTAAACATCACGGACTTCAGCTGCTCTATCTTATGACATTATCCCGATGTGTTGCAGGTTTCTATATTAGCTAAATTTAATGTTTATTTTCACGGGCTGAAACTAAAGTCTGTGGCTTTAACTGATTCAAAAAACAAAAACAAAAAAACAAAAAATCAATAACATTCCCCCTGCATCCACCACATGTTAACGGCGTAGTGGGTTTTGTTTTCGCACAAATTCTGTACACAGACATTTAGTACCAATATAGAAACCCACTACGTTTAACAAAGTCCTGATTTAATCATCTCAGATAATAAACTGAAACAGTGTAAATGTATATGTATTTAAGGAATACTGCTTTATTACAATATACATGCCTATACAATGGAAAACGAAGAACCAAGACGAGGAATCTTTTGATACATTTGTGTGTGTTGTATTGTACGTTAATTACCACCTATAAGAAGGGATCGTGTGTGGCTTAGAGGTTCTGAGAAGTTGTCTTGTGTACCTCGTCTTTAGTTCAGTTTATTCATCATAAAACAGAAAATCCAAATCTGTGCTTATAATAATGGTGTGTGTTGCTGTGTCCAAACCTGGTCCCTGGGAAGCTTGAGCATGTAAACCCTCCACATAAAGATGAAATAGTACTGGTTATGTCCTACTCTATATACATAAAGATACAATATCTGGCTTGTGCCTCCCATCCCCACCGCCACATCCAACCCACCCTCACTGGATATCTGGTCTCGCACACTTTAAGTATCATTCCTACCGGCTTACAAATTAAGTTTTGATTATGTAGCTAAAATATGCAACTTCTTTCTACATTTCAGTACAATAGTTAATGTAATCGGAAGACCTATATAATCAGAAATACACATACTTGCAATCAGAATTACAAAGCACACCTAATCGGAACTCCACAAACCTCAATACGGAGGTGGACTGATTGGACGGGGTCGAGTCCATTAGGTAGAGCTCTCGCCTGGGATGTTTGGATCGTGGGATCAAATCCCCTCGATGAAACCATTCTCTGGTTGGATTTTGTCCCCGTCCCAATCAGTGCCCCACGTTTGATATATCAAAGGTCGTTGTATGTGCTGTCCTGTTTGTGGAAATATATTACAGATTTCCTCTAGAGACTACGTGTCGAAATTGTCAAATCTTTGATATACCAGTCGTAGGGCACTGGTTGGGTCGGGAAAAAACCCGAGTTCAACATCACATTAGTAATTCAAAACAGCTAATTGGATATGACTTAATTATCTTAATCTTAATTTATGTTTACTGTATTCTTTTTTTTAGTTATTAAATTACTAAATTCCATATATATTTGATATGGGTATTGAAGTGTGTACTAATATCATTATATGATATGTACGCTTATAAACAAATGTTTTTTGTTTGTTTGTTTTTGTTTGTTTGTTTGTTTGTTTGTTTTTGTTTGTTTTGTTTTGTTTGTTTGCTTATTGCTTGTTTGCTTGTTTGCTTGTTTGTGTTTGTTTCTTTTGTTTTGCCTAATAAATTGAAAATAAAAATATCCAATATAAATAAGCTTCCGTTTAGATTTTGTTTTTCTTATTAACAAAATGTTGATCAACGTCTTTCCTTGTTATTTCCTCAATAAACCTCAAAACTCGTTTTAACGTCAATGAAATCACTTCAGAATGACTGCGTGGGCGTCTATAGAGTGGGGGCACGGGGGAGCACTTTCACCCCCTGGGCCTGAAACGTGTGTGGTCGTTTGTTCGCAAATCATGTTAGCTTCACATTTTATGTAAACTATGTCTCTATATATACTTTATTATGTGCCAACACGTCTTGTCATAGTTTTGCCCATCCCTGGATAAAAATCTGCCAACGCAACTGGCCATTTCCAAGACTCTTTTGAGAAACCGGCCTCGGTGGCGTCGTGGTTAGGCCATCCATCGGTCTACAGGCTGGTAGGTACTGGGTTCGAACCCCAGTCGAGGCATGGAATTTTTAATCCAGATACCGACTCCAAATCCTGAGTGAGTGCTCCGCAAAGCTCAATGGGTAGGTGTAAACCACTTGCACCGACCAGTGATCCATAACTGGTTCAACAAAGGCCATGGTTTGTGCTATCCTGCCTGTGGGAAGCGCAAATAAAAGATCCCTTGCTGCTAATCGGAAAGAGTAGCCCATGTTGTGGCGACAGCAGGTTTCCTCTCAAAATCTGTGTGGTCCTTAACCATATGTCTGACGCCATATAACCGTAAATAAACTGTGTTGAGTGCGTCGTTAAATAAAACATTTCTTTCTTTCTTTTGAGAAATTGCAGCCACAAAACCGTATTTCCGGTAACCTATAGCTCAAAGGACATTTTGGCAGTTGTGGTGGAATGTCCTCAAGAATATTTGCAAAAATAACCCAGGTAGTCGTGAAAAGTGAACATTTAGGTAGTACTAAACCAAACAACATCCGGCTGTGACAAAGTTTGAGGTGCACCCAACTTTAATAGAGTAATTAATACCACAAGTCCTGTCATTGGTCATAACTGTGACTGCGTTTGTTTTTAAACAAAAAACAAAGACGTTTCATCTGTGAGAAACATGTATGCAATTTTATTTCATCTAGTACCAATGTGTCAAGTAGTCTTGTGCTTGAAACATGTATGGGGTACATGCAACAAAAAAGTACTCACATGTGTGATGATCTCGTCACTGTAATGCTGAACATTCAGATTTCCATGCATAATGAAAATGAGGTCATGAATTTTTGCCCACACGATGACGCTACCACCAACACATCTGTCACGCGCAATGCCCAGTGTGCTCAGACAGGTTACTGACAATTTTCAGACTTTCGTGTTATTGACCCCGAGCACCATATAACGACGTGACAGTCACACGTTTGATTTTGTATTGAAAATCTCCTGTTACTTACACACACATTATGGGTGACGCCCAAACGTAAAATATCGGCTTCGCCAGTGACATGTCCACACTGTAGTATTAGTTTACCTGTATCGAGGTTTTCTCCTTTTAATCAGACGCGTATGAAGAAGGGGCCGAACAACTCGCCCAGGTTTCAAGGAAATGTTCTTTGTTTGGTGGATTTTCCACGGGAACACAATCCAACCCCATTCCGTAAAAACGCCATTCGCCACAGTTTGTATCTCCATTTTGATGGTCTTCATATACATATATATATCTACAATGTATATATACATATATATATATATATATATATATATATATATATATATATATATATATATATATATATATATATTGTGATGTATATGTGTAGACTGCGATGCTGGCAATAAAACATAAGACGACTTTATTTATAAAAATATTTATTATCTACATGGATAACAAAACGCGTGTTATACAAGTACTAGGGACAAACCCTAGTGTTTAAACAGCATATTTGTTCACTATTGGTGCCATTTATGATCACTGAAATCAAACATCACTTATATTTTGTTGTTTAGGTTATCCATTTCCGTACAACCGAAGTGTTTCTGGTCATACTGGTGTTTCTAATATCACAAAATGCATTTTTCAAATGTTTCAAGGAAACTAGGGTCAGCACCTTTAAGTAGACAATGTCTTTGTAGCATGGACCATACAATTTTCATTGCACTCGTCTAATGTCACTAATATGTTAGGACATGCTCTATAGTTCTGTATACTAGAGTCCTTCATTTAAACAACAACATTAAACAATGTACATTATGATCAGTAAGTGAAATTCTGGCATTTAAAAAGAATTGCCAAAAGTTATATAATAAATAGAAAATTTCATGTTTTTTTGTTTTGTTAAATATGATTTATATTTCATCTCGTGAAGTTTGCAATCATATCACACTCGTCGCGCATGCGGCTATGGGGGATTTTCATGCCAGTACCGACTCCAACCGAGAGTGAGTGCACCGCTAGGCTCCAAGGGTTGGTGTAAGGCCACATACACAGAGTTTCACCCACTTCACGGGTGCGATTATGGATGTGTCTCCTGAGTGTGTGACCCCACATGGGGGATGATTACCCGGCATGCACTGCAGGTTCCGTGTACCCCGGAAATGGAAATACTGCGGCTTCACCATTCATCTCATCATCACCCATGTTTGTAATGTCTAAAAATACAGAAACATGTCTTTGTCTATGTGTTAAATGTTTGTGGCGTTTTTTTTTTTAAAAAAAAAAAAATAATAATAATAATAATAATTAAATTTTATACTTCTGTTGTTGTTTTTTAATTTCCTCCTAATTCTCCAGCAGCACTCACACAATCATGAACATAGCTAAGAACACTATTAGTATAAACATCTTGGGTATCGTAACACCGTGCCCTTTATTTGTAGGCGGACAGGTATTTCCAGTTTTGTCAGTATCTTCTATTCCAGTCCCTGTACCTTCTCCAGTATATTTCCAGTCGCCACATCTTGGCCAACCTTTGGGAGGTTTCGGCATTTCTCGAGGCTGCCCGACCTGTATGATGGACCCCATGCCTTGGCTTAGGTGAGACTCGATGTGACAATGTAGCAACCAAAACCCTGAAAAAATAGTATGAGGAAATATTTTGTGAAAAACAAACGTAATTATTTTATTTTGACGATGCGTAATTGTGAGCTATTTCACAGCACTCTTCAGTACAAGTTTTAAAAAAAACAAATTTTGTTTAACGACACCACTAGGACACATTCATTTATTAATCGTCGGCTACTGGGTGTCAAACATTTAGTAATCCTGACACACAGTCTTAGAGAGGAAACCCGCTACATTTTTCCATTAGTAGCAAGGGATCTTTTATATGCTCCATCCCACAGACATGGTAGCACATACCACGGCCTTTGTTATACCAGTCGTGGTGCACTGGCTGGAACGAGAAATAGCCCAATGGGCCCACTGACGGGGATCGATCCTAGACTGATCGCGCATCGAGCGAGCGCTGTACCACTGAGCTACGTCCCGTCCCCTCTTCAGTACACGGATTCAGACCATTTTGGTTTTTGTTTGTTGTGTTTTAATTAATTAATTTATTTATTAATTTATTTAAATAGATATACTCTTCAAAAAAAGTAGGGGAAAGAAAGAAATGTTTTATTTAACGACGCACTCAACGCATTTTATTTATGGTTATATGGCGTCAGACATATGGTTAAGGACCACACAGATTTTGAGAGGAAACCCGCTGTCGCCACTACATGGGCTACTCTTTCCGATTAGCAGCAAGAGATATTTTATTTGCGCTTCCCTCAGGCAGGATAGCACAAACCATGGCCTTTGTTGAACCAGTTATGGATCACTGGTCGGTGCAAGTGGTTTACACCTACCCATTGAGCCTTGCGGAGCACTCAGAAAAAAAAGAAAAAAGGTAGGGAACTCTAATACGAATTTACAATTGCCAAAATGCTAAGGTATATTAGCTGTGGGGAATGGTTATATGATAATAGTGAATTAATTGGGCAAACATTACAACCGGTAGTTAAGTATTACAGTAGGTTTTATGACCACCAAAAATCTTGAAGGACGATTGGGGTCTGAAGTGAAATTTGAATGTTAACGTTTTTGTTTAGTTTTTTATCAGTAAATCGCAATCTTAAATTCAAACAATAAAAATGACTGAAAACAAAACAATAACAACTGTATGAACAACTGAATGAAAACGATTGACAGAAATAATGTTCCACAGCGATTAATGGACCTTCCTGGAAATTGCCAAAATCGAGAATGACATCCCACGCACGTGTACGGGGCAACTGCATGATGCAGGTGCAAACTGTGGAATGTATTTCGGTGTATTGATAAACAGAACTGAACGTTCTTTACTTGGATGTCTGTGGACTAAACGTATGTTCGGTCTAATAGTTGATATATTTAATGAAGACCTTTTCCCTAAACTGGATTACATTGATCATAAAAAGCTGATAGACATTTGTATGTTTGTAAAAGAAAAAGAAGAAGTAAAACAACTAAAATGTTAGCTTCTAAATGCTTCAAAACATAAAATGGTGTTTGTTAAATGGTTAAGCATGGTCTTGCAAACACTATTTTTTTTCTAAATTTTGAATTCTCAGTTCTAAGGCATGGCGACACTCCGATGTCCTTTATTATGACAAAAGACAATGTGAAGAAATTATTATGATGTCTCAAAAGTCGCATTTAAAAAACAAAAATAATAATAATATTGTTTTATCATATACTGCACACTGCAAACAGTTTGTTTGGACATGATTGTATAGGTGAAATCAAAGTCGTTTAAAACAAAGTTTTGAAGTTTGTATATAGAATAAATTGGAACGACAGTGAACTGTGCAAAAATAATGAGTGATAATGAGTGGCATCGCACATTGAAATTGTGGTTTGCAAGTTGCAAGTATCGTGCATGTATGTATTACTTAGTGATAAATACATTTATATCAATCGTTCTAACACACAATATTTACACAAATAACTTGAGAATATCAGACTATTAATGTTCTCAGACAAAGATTCCAGAAAACGGCTCCAATAAACGCAGACATAAACAAAACAAACACGCGTTTAGTGAACAGTATGATTAGTATGAAAGAGCATTAGGGCCAATCCATACTAAAAAAAATCGAGATCTCGAGATATAAAACTATTTTTTCTTAGTAAGGATTGGCCCTAATGCACTTTCGTATACAATACACCTATGAAGTCTTTATGATAATAATTATTATTTCGAGATCTCCATTTATTAACTCGAGATCTCGACTTACTATCTCGAGATCTTGATTTATTATCTCGAGATCTCGACTTATTATCTCGAGATCTCGACTTGTTATCTCGAGAACTCGATATATAAAACTACTTTTTTAGTACGGTTGGCTCTAATGCTCTTTCGTAGATTAGTTTGCATACGTTTTCAAGTCGTATGAAATCAACGATTGCAAGGACACCGATAAGTCAACATTCGACACCTAGATATTAATTTTCGATATGTAGGTATAGACTTTCGACATTGGACATTTATATATAGACTTTCGACATTCGACATCTAAATGACAGCTCGTTCCAGCCAGTGCTCCACAACTGGTGTAACAAAGGCCGTGGTATGTACTATCCTGTCTGTGGGATGGAGCATATAAAATATTCCTTGCTATTAATCGAAAAGAGTAGCCCATGAAGTGGCGACAGCGGGTTTCTTCTCTCAATATATGTGTGGACCTTAACCGTATGTTTGACGCCATATAACCGTAAATAAAATGCGGTGAGTGCGTCGTTAAATAAAATATTTCTTCCTTCCTTCTAAATGACAGAGAGACAGTGAGAGACAAAGAGAGAGAGAGAGAGAGAGAGAGAGAGAGAGAGAGAGAGAGAGAGAGAGAGAGAGGGGGGGGGGGGGGAGAGAGATGAGTTGAGCTAAGTCAGAAAACTGATGGCTAATTTTCGTCTAGTGTAACCTTGCGAGGAGCTCGCTGCAACGGTTTTAACTTGTTGGCCGTCCTTTAAGAAACAGCTTGATTTAATCTACATTTTGATTGTATAATTAGTTATATTTGTATTGATTTTTTGTCATTTACCATATTATGTGAAAATAACTTCCCACGATTATACTGTACATATTATATATAAACATGTATTTATTATGTATGCTGATGAGTTGTAAATGTAAGGCAATAAATAAACTTGGAACTCTAACGATTTTCCAATGAAACTAATATTTTTTTTTTTTTTCTAGCAATTAAAATCATTTTGTTGTAACTTTGATTGGTATATAGCTAAAGCTACAATCATTACATTTCAAAATAGCAATAATAACTATATGTTGCGTGGAAGCCGACATGGTGATACTTTGAGAGTGTGCATTTAACTAGAGACACTGGTGATAGTTCAATACGTGCGCTCATGAACCAATGTCAATGTGTGTTCTGTTTACAGTTGGGCGAGTCCACATCTCTGGAGGAAGTTAAAGCTCTGGACGCGGCTGGCGGGATTTCGAGGAAGCTGAGCAGAGCAGTAGCAAAGGACACCGTCACAGATTCGTGACCGTCCCAGATGGAGGATACACCGTCATCAGATTCGTCGCCGATAATCCAGGTAACAATATATCAACACCTGCAGCGCGTGCGTTAAGTAAACGTCGCGGTGGGAACCCCAATTACGCAGAAGAAAAGTATAGTTTAAAATGCCGGGTTCATATCCCAGTACTGCCTTCACGGTCAGGATATTTGATGCTGATAATCCAGGCAGCAAAATATTAACGGTGATGTTGCTAGGCATTTGATCCACTCTTTTAAAGCAGTCACTGTTTAAAACCACAATTTCTCTCACCATGATGACGTATAACAATGATATGTATACCAGCGTAACTTCTATTTAAAAAACATTTGCCGTCATTACCAAGATGAATAAAATTCGAATGACTAAACTTGCACGTTTAGAACATCAGTGTATGTTTATTTAATACGTTTCTGAGACTCGTATTGTTTCAGTCGCTCAAACGTTAAATTATTTCCGAATGCATGTATATAATTAATGGGAGGTAAAATTAGTTTGGGCTACTAGAAACATAACCCTTAAAGTGACAAGAAACTCGATGATATTAGGCTGGAACAACTGGTAAAATATTTGTTTACGATTTAACTGATGAATATATAGAGGATATTCCATGTTTTTTTTTTGTCAAATATGATTTATATCTCATCGAGTGAAGTTTGCAATCATATATCACAAGAAGCGCTTGCGCGATGAGTGTGATATGATTGCAAATTTCACGATATTAGATATAAATCATATTTGACAAAACACATGAAATTTTCTATTTATTATATAACTTTTTGCAATTTACCTTTATTTTTAAAATGCCAGCAGCAAAATAGTTCAAGCCTTCTTACAGTGAAGATAACACTTTCTACAGTGACGATAACACATTTTAGAGTGAAATAGTTAAATTTTCACTCTAAAATGTGTTATCGTCACTGAGTGACTGATAACACTTTTATTTCACTGATATTTTGAGATATTTCACTAAATGTTATATAACAAACATAGCATACATGTAGCTTGGACTTTCAATTAAACATTGTCAAAAGTGAACATTTGGCGTGGATTCAAGACGGTCTTTGTAAGAACCCAACTGATGTCCTGGTTTTGTTTCTTAAAATAATGTACACTTTTACGGTCACGGTCACATTCCCTAAAATGCTTACATATTTTTGTTTCAACTTGACATTTTTATCTTCCACAGGTTTTTGGTTTTTACATTGTCACGTAAAATTCCACCTGTCTCTTGGAATGGGACTTATTATACAGGTTGGCAAACCTCATGAGATGCCGAAACCTCCAAACAACTGGCCAAAATGTGGCGACTGGAAATATCCCAGAGAAGACAAAAATAATGAACGAGAAGGAAAAGGTAATGGAAGAGAAGGAAAAGCTACTGGCAAAGATGGTGGAGAAGACAAATCGGACGTAGGAACTGAAAAACAAAAGAAAAGTCCGCTAACGAACGAAGCGCACGGCGTAGCAATAACCAAGGCGTTAACATCGATAGTGTTCTTAGTGACGCTTATGATTCTGTGAGTGCTGCTAAACTGTAAGGAGGAACTTAGTAAACAGAAATGCATATATTAAAGGGACAGTCCTCAGTTTGTTGCCATTGTAAGATGTTGCGACTAATAAAATATTTTAACGACTAAAATTACATACTAAGTATTGTTTCTTCTTTAGCATATAGGTGTCTGTACATTCAGTGTTTCTTCTTTTCCTATTATTTATATGTAGCCCAAACTGGATTTGGAATCCCAATAATTTCGTACGTTCGAAAAATGTTTTTATACTGGGAAACGAAATGAAGTTTCAGTTAGTACAATACTGTGACGATCAGTAACACATTTACATAATTTACAGACACTGATATCCTATGCAAGAAAATGTATTTAATTAAAACGTCTCTGGTAGTCCACATATATTAACAGTGGGAGAAAAACCCAGGAATGTCCATTTAAAGGGTCCCCTATCTACAGAAAATATATTGTCTCAAACTTAATTGTACTCCATCGCCACGATTGTTGCTTTGATTTCATGATGCAAGATTTTAAGCTCAGTAAACGCTATACATAACATATTCGACTCATGCGTTAGTGGTCTTTATTAACAGGTTAGAACCTGTTTTGGGCCTCCTACAAGTAGTACAATGACAAACAAAATATATATGGGATGTACAGATATTATAATTCAATAAAGATATAAGTATGATTACTTCTCTATTCGGGACCACGATAGCTTTTATTAACTAGAACTATTCACGACCGTAGTATCTAACATTGGAACAAGTAATTTAAACTGACGATAAGACATGCAATGGACGTCGTCAACATGTAGGTTTAACATTTCAAGTAAATGCAAAGTGGACAATACGCATTAATAACAGTAATTGTAAATCCGGCTTTGGTGATGATTTTTATATTTAGAAACTACAATTTTTTTTTTTTAAATAGACAAAGATTATTGAAACTATAATTAATTTATGTACCTTTATCTTCGCCGTATTGCAATATTGAATAGGAAGTGTGGGATGGGTGTTCTTTAGTCGACGACGATATTGTTAAGGTTTTAGACATGTCTGTCGCGGGCCAAGACTTTGGATACCCAGTGGCTTGGTCCAGGACAGAAATATTATTGAAAAGGATCAATTAGAAGCAGTCGGCATAATCCCTGGTCTGCCAAACAATTAAGCATCTACAAAATCTTTGAACTACAAAACTAGATTAGCAACATTTACTTTGAGGCGTAAATTAAAAAGCAAAATGTGTACAATTTTAAAAAATAAAAATTCTTTGAAAGGAAATTTTTTATTTAACGACGCACTCAACACATTTTATTTACGGTTATATGGCGTCGGACATATGATTAAGGACCACACGCATTGAAAGAAGAAACCCGCTGTCGCCACTTCATGGGCTACTCGTTTCGATTAGCAGCAAGGAATCGTTTATACGCACCATCCCACAGACAGGATAGTACATACCACGGCCTTTGTTACACCAGTTGTGGAGCACTGGCTGGAACGGGAAAGCCCAAAGGGGCCACCGACGGGGATCGACCGTAAACCGACCGCGCATCAAGCGAGCGCTTTACCACTGGGCTACGTCCAGCTCCTTGATTCTTTGAATGCATTTTTTACGACTGGTATTCTCTTGATTTCACTGCAAAGGTCTGAGAGAGTAGTTTACAATGGATCGTAAATGCTAGAAGTGTTATGAAGCCAATAAAGAATTGTTTGTATGTATATAAATGGAACAAAACGTACGTTTCCCCTAATTAGTAAATAATATGTAGTTGTTTTCGTATGCATGTTACAATCACATTTGAAATCTGTTGTTTTTGTTTTCGCTTTGTCTTTACAAACCTGCTGTCAGATTATTGAACACACATATATTTCGTTTTATTTTTCTTTCTTCGTCTTAATAAAAACATCTCTTGTTAAAGTCACAGACCCTAGTTTTTAAACAATACGACGTATTTTTCACTATTAAAGCCGTTTGTTATAATTTAAATTAGAAGTGCAGTGGACACTGTCTAAACCGGACTCACTTCCTACCGTCGAAATAGTCAGGTTTACATAGAGGACCGGTTTAGACAGAGTTCATCCAGAGTTATGGTTCTTGAATGATCGACAACTCGCAATCAACAATGACATTTGAACCCATGGATGGTTGGGAAACACAGTCATACAAGCCAGACTTGCAATCGATTATTTCACAGACATAAAAATATACTTAAAGGGCCATTCCTGAGTTTGCTGCAATTTTAAAGATGTTATCGACTAACAGAAAATGTTTAACGATTGTTATTACATATCAAATATATTTTTCTGCATAAAATATTAGTGACAGAACTTTAAAAGTGTCTCTGGTCGTTGTAATGTTTGTACTAGGTTAAATTTCATTTTCTTTCCTAAAACATTATTTATTCGTACGTACGAATTTAAATTTGTGTGTTAAATCTTTCTGTTTTGACTATGGATTTGAATCAAATTCTTGTATTAATTTGACTTTAGTTTCTAACGAAAGTTCGATACGTTGCCGTTTTTTGGGTCGCTCCGCAATTATAAATGAAATAAGACAACTCAAAATAAATATTCCCAGTCTGGAGCTCCACGCGGTAAGACGTGTTTGTTTCGCTGGTGCACACTGCACGTGCTTTCGTGTGCTCGACTTGGGGATCCTTCATTTCGTTGTTTTTGTCAGCGAAATGAAGTTTTCTACTGGGATGTATGCGGCCATTGGAACTGATTGAACGCTGGAACGCTTCTCGTTTCGACAGTCTGCACCACCAGGTTTGATTCTTTTTTAGCGAGATTCCTCGCTTCCACGTCATTTCTCCGTCTGACTATGTTGACTTGTTTTTTCGTGACTCGTATGACGGCCATTCTGCTGAACGCCACGGTTGTTCGCGTTTAGTTTCTACGTGTCCGAGCCTGTCCTAGCAGCACTGGAAGATTGACCTCCCCACTCTAAGAAGAAATAGGAAGCGGGGTCGGCCCCTACTACTCTTTTCTAGACTTTGCTTTTTAGTGATACCATCTCGTATCCTCCGGAGTCGGGCCCGTCCGCACCACTATACCAACCCATGACGACTGGACTATACCCTAGTCTGATACTCTCTCTCGTTCAGACGGATCCGGCTTCTCAGGATCTGTATTTTAGCACAGCACTACACCTTCAACGTCTATCGACTGTCAATGTAGGGGTTTTCTTGACGGGATGCAACCCATCTCGTCCCTATAAGCTGTGCACCCAAACGACCTTAACGAGGCCACTCACGTGGACATATCGATCTGCGTTCAAAAGTTTATGTCGAAATTACTCTCTTTTTTATTATTAAATAGTCCGATCCTCTCTTCCTTCTCTTATTTAATTATGGACTGTCCTTCTAAAATGCTCCAAATTATATAAATATTCGGCCGAGCAGTCAATTCTTTTTATTTTTGGCTTGTAACTTTTTCTTTTCTTCAAAATTCTGCCCAGTAGATCCAAACAGCATTGCATGGACTCCCATGTCCAGGTGACATTTCATCTATAAATAACAATTTAAATATCGACCAATTACACTTCGTCTTTTATAGCGTTATTCGGGAACAGACAAATTCTAAAAATATCGGGCAATACTATTTATGCAATAGGCGAACTTGTTGGTCTATTTCAACATTAAAAACCGGGGAAAAGTGCAGTAATAAACTCTGGATTGTATACTAGTATAAACAGATTTTATGGCTATACCATCACGGTTTTTGGGGTGTTTTTTTCGAATTTTATATACAATTTTATATTGAAATTAGTTTCCGGCATACTTCTTAATTCACCCGAATCATTTCATATACCCTCGGCATAATCCCGAATGTTTTCAAATTCGTTTGTGTCTTAGAGGTTCTGAGAAGTTGTCTTGTGTACCTCGTCTTTAGTTCAGTTTATTCATCATAAAACAGAAAATCCAAATCTGTGCTTATAATAATGGTGTGTGTTGCTGTGTCCAAACCTGGTCCCTGGGAAGCTTGAGCATGTACACCCTCCACATGAAGATGAAATAGTATTGTTTATTGCCTACTCTATATACATACAGATACAATATCTGGCTTGTGCCTCCCATCCCCACCGCCACATCCACCCCACCCTCACTGGATATTTTGTCTCGCCCACTTTAAGGATCACTCCTACCGACCTGCAAATCAAGTTTTGATTTTGTAGCTAAAATATGCAACTTCTTTCTACATTTCAGTACAAATAGTTAATGTAATCGGAAGACCTATATAATCAGAAACACACATACTTGTAATTAGAAATACAAAGGACACCTAATTAGAACTCCACATATCTCAATACAGAGGTAGACTGATTGGACGGGGTCGAGTCCATTAGGTAGAGCTCTCGCCTGGGATGCTTGGATCGTGGGATCAAATCCCCTCGATGAAACCATTCTCTTGTTGGATTTTGTCCCCGTCCCAATCAGTGCCCCACGTTTGATATATCAAAGGTATGTGCTGTCCTGTTTGTGAAAAGATATTACAGATTTCCTCTAGAGACTACTTGTCAAAACTGTCAAACGTGTGATATACCAGTCGTAGGGCACTGGTTGGGTCGGGAAAAACCCGAGTTCAACATTACGTTAGTAATTCAAAACAGCTAATTGGATATGACTTAATTATCTCAATCTTAATTGATGTTTACCGTATTCTCTTTTTTTATTATTAAATTACTAAATTCCATATATGTTTGATATGGGTATTGAAGTGTATACTAATATGATATGCATGCTTATAAACAAATGTTTTTTGTTTGTTTGTTTTGTTTGTTTTGCTTTGTTTGTTTATTGCTTGTTTGCTTGTTTGTTTGTTTGTGTTTGTTTCTTTTGTTTTGTCTAACAAATTGAAAATAAAAATATCCAATATAAATAAGCTTCCGTTTAGATTTTGTTTTTCTTATTATTTCCTTGTTATTTCCTCAATCAACCTCAAAACTCATGTTAACGTCAATGAAATCACTTCAGAATGACTGCGTAGGCGTCTATAGAGTGGGGGCAAGGGGGAGCACTTTCACCCCCTGGGCCTGAAACGTGTGTGGTCGTTTGTTCGCGAATCATGTTAGCTTCACATTTTATGTAAACTATGTCTCAATATATACTTTATTATGTGCCAACATGTCTTGTCATAGTTTTGCCCATCCCTGGATAAAAATCTGCCAACCCAACTGGCAATTTCCAAGACTCTTTTGAGAAACTGGCCTCGGTGGCGTCGTGGTTAGGCCATCGGTCTACAGGTAGGTAGGTACTGGGTTCAGATCCCAGTCGAGGCATGGGACTTTTAATCCAGATACCGACTCCAAACCCTGAGTGAGTGCTCAGCAAGGCTCCATGGGTAGGTGTAAACTACTTGCACCGACCAGTGATCCATAACTGGTTCAACAAAGGCGACAGCGGGTTTCCTCTCAAAATCTGTGTGGTCTTTAACCATATGTCTAACGCCATATAACCGTAAATAAAATGTGTTGAGTGCGTCGTTAAATAAAACATTTCTTTCTTTCTTTTGAGAAATTGCAGCCACAAAACCGTATTTCCGGTAGCCTTATAGCTCAAAGGACATTTTGGCAGTTGTGATGGAATGTCCTCAAAAATATCTGCAAAAGTAACCCAGGTAGTCGTGAACAGTGAACATTTATATAGTACTAAACCAAACAACATCCGGCTGTGACAAAGTTCGAGGTGCACCCAACTTTTAATAGAGCAGAAGTCCTGTCATTGGTTTTAAATGTGACTG
Source organism: Gigantopelta aegis (assembly GCF_016097555.1). NCBI lineage: Eukaryota > Metazoa > Mollusca > Gastropoda > Neomphalida > Peltospiridae > Gigantopelta > Gigantopelta aegis. The sequence continues at coordinate 24,339,376 of NC_054699.1, read as the reverse complement.
TGTTTGTTGTTAAACAAAAAACGAAGACGTTTCATCTGTGAGAAACATGTATGCAATTTTATTTCATCTAGTACCAATGTGTCAAGTGGTCTTGTGCTTGAAACATGTATGGGGTCAGGGGTGGAAAAATACCATTGCCCGACTCCCGTGTACAGTAATATTTCATGGTCGGGCAACAAATATTGGTACGCCAGCTTGCCCGTGGGCAAGTAAGGAATTTTTGTTAATGTTTCTTTTTTTTCTTTTTTTTTTAAATAAATAAATACTTACCTTAAGCTAGGAAAAGTTCTGTGGCTCACCTATATTTATCTCTTAAAATACTGTTAACTAGTAAAGTGAATAACTTACTCAACAAAACAACGAACGATCGATAACATGTTTTAATTAGTTATGTGCAACCGCCTATCAATAGTGTTAGAGTAGTCTCCCTTGTAAAAATTTATTTTTATCATGACGCAGAAATCCAAATCGATTGAAAAAAGAAAAGGACCTCGGTAAATGAGACAATATTAGCAAAGAATAAAAAAAATGATGACAAAAATCGGAAACGTAAATTCGTACCGAGTTGGAAGGAACAGTTTCCGTGGGTCATTTACGATCACGAAGCTAACGTCATGACATGTTCTGTTGGCTGTAAATTCCCGAGCGTTAATGCAAAAAATCTGCAAATTAGTTGAGCTGATGTTCGTAATGAGCCCGTGCACAGCTATATGCGAGAGAACGTTCTCCAATATGAACTTAATCAAGACAAACCACAGGACTGTTCTAAACCAAGAGACACTTGAAAACACTCTGACAGTAATGACACATGGACCCAAGACACTGAGAGATTTCTGCCCTAGAGTTGCTATACGGGAATGGCCTAGCCGGATTCAAAGTGCCCAGGGTACACGCCATATCCTGTCTTTAGAATCTGATACGGCTGAAGGTGGACCAGAAACCTCAACAAAACCAGTGGATTAAAGTAAACAAATAAAAATCAGAAAAGTTTCTTGTTATTCACTTAAAAATTCAACATTCATCACAAAAAAAATCTGGGCAAGTATTGTATAATTCAGGGCAAGTACATTTATAGTTTTTACTTGCCCGAGGACAAGTACATTTATAAAATAATTTTCCACCCCTGGGGGTACATGCAACAAAAAAGTACTCACATTTTGTGCGGAACTAGGGTAGTTATAGACGCTACGAGTTATCTCTGAAATCAGCAGCTTAATCCTCAACATTTTTCCTATTCACTTTAAGGGTGAGGGGAGGCAGTATTTATATCTGTGGTATATGTCGATTAATACGCTGCAGGTAGGAGTTTTAGCCACATATGTTACTACTGTCGTCTGTTGGATTTGATTTGGTAGTAAACACCCTATAAGCATGTTTAATGCTGTGGACTTTGTGAATATGTGCGTCATTGTCTCGCACCATACGACACAACAAATCTCATACCTGCACAATACTGAACAAGTCAGGCGATCTACCAAACCAGTTTAGTGCCTCAATATTGTTCCTGTCAAGCAGACCAGTCGTTAGTCTGGCTGAATGCTGTTTTAACACAGCCTGGATGCTGAAGCATGAGCGGAATGACAACCGTGTGCTGAACATTCAGATTCCCATGCATAATGAAAATGAGGTCATGAATTTTTGCCCACACGATGACGCTACCACCAACACATCTGTCACGTGCAATGCCCAGTGTGCTCAGACAGGTTACTGACAATGTTCAGACTTTCGTGTTATTGATACCCCCCCCCCCCCCCCCCCCCAGCACCATATAACGACATGACAGTCACACGTTTGATTTTGTATTGAAAATCTCCTGTTACTTACACACACATTATGGGTGACGCCCAAACGTAAAATATCGGCTTCGCCAGTGACATGTCCACACTGTAGTATTAGTTTACCTGTATCGAGGTTTTCTCCTTTTAATCAGACGCGTATGAAGAAGGGGCCGAACAACTCGCCCAGGTTTCAAGGAAATGTTCTTTTTTGGTGGATTTTCCAGGGGAACATAATCCAACCCCATCCCGTAAAAACGCCATTCGCCACAGTTTGTATCTCCATTTTGATGGTCTTCATATATATATATACAATGTATATACATATATATATATATATTATATATATATATATATATATATATATATTGTGATGTATATGTGTAGACTGCGATGCTGGCAATAAAACATAAGACGACTTTATTTGTAAAAATATTTATTATCTACATGGATAACAAAACGCGTGTTATACAAGTACTAGGGACAAACCCTAGTGTTTAAACAGCATATTTGTTCACTATTAGTGCCATTTATGATCACTGAAATCAAACATCACTTATATTTTGTTGTTTAGGTTATCCATTTCCGTACAACCGAAGTGTTTCTGGTCATACTGGTGTTTCTAATATCACAAAATGCATTTTTCAAATGTTTCAAAGAAACTAGGGTCAGCGCCTTTAAGTAGACAATGTCTTTGTAGCATGGACCATACAATTTTCATTGCACTCGTCTAATGTCACTAATATGTTAGGACATGCTTTATAGTTCTGTATACTAGAGTCCTTCATTTAAACAACAAACAATGTACATTATGATCAGTAAGTGAAGTTCTGGCATTTAAAAAGAATTGCCAAAAGTTATATAATAAATAGACAATTTCATGTTTGTTTTTTTGTCAAATATGATTTATATTTCATCTCGTGAAGTTTGCAATCATATCACACTCGTCGCGCATGCGGCAATGGGGGATTTTTATGCCAGTACCGACTCCAACCGAGAGTGAGTGCACCGCTAGGCTCAAAGGGTAGGTGTAAGGCCACATACACAGAGTTTCACCCACTTCACGGGTGCGATTATGGATGTGTCTCCTGAGTGTGTGACCCCACATGGGGGGTGATTACCCGGCATGCACTGCAGGTTCCGTGTACCCCGGAAATGGAAATACTGCGGCTTCACCATTCATCACCCATGTTTGTAATGTCCAAAAATACAGAAACATGTCTTTGTCTATGTGTTAAATGTTTGTGGCGTTTTTTGTTTAAAAAAAATAAAATAATAATAATAATAATAATTAAATTTTATACTTCTGTTGTTGTTTTTTAATTTCCTCCTAATTCTCCAGCAGCACTCACACAATCATGAACATAGCTAAGAACACTATTAGTATAAACATCTTGGGTATCGTCACACCGTGCCCTTTATTTGTAGGCGGACAGGTATTTCCAGTTTTGTCAGTATCTTCTATTTCAGTCCCTGTACCTTCTCCAGTATATTTCCAGTCGCCACATCTTGGCCAGCCTTTGGGAGGTTTCGGCATTTCTCGAGGCTGGCCGACCTGTATGATGGACCCCATGCCTTGGCTTAGGTGAGACTCGATGTGACAATGTAGCAACCAAAACCCTGAAAAAATAGTATGAGGAAATATTTTGTGAAAAACAAACGTAATTATTTTATTTTGACGATGCGTAATTGTGAGCTATTTCACAGCACTCTTCAGTACAAGTTTTAAAAAAAACAAATTTTGTTTAACGACACCACTAGGACACATTCATTTATTAATCGTCGGCTACTGGGTGTCAAACATTTAGTAATCCTGACACACAGTCTTAGAGAGGAAACCCGCTACATTTTTCCATTAGTAGCAAGGGATCTTTTATATGCTCCATCCCACAGACATGGTAGCAGATGCCACGGCCTTTGATATACCAGTCGTGCTGGCTGGAACGAGAAATAGCCCAATGGGCCCACTGACGGGGATCGATCCTAGACTGATCGCGCATCGAGCGAGCGCTGTACCACTGAGCTACGTCCCGTCCCCTCTTCAGTACACGGATTCAGACCATTTTGGTTTTTGTTTGTTGTGTTTTAATTAATTAATTTATTTATTAATTTATTTAAATAGATATACTCTTCAAGAAAAGTAGGGGAAAGAAAGAAATGTTTTATTTAACGACGCACTCAACGCATTTTATTTACGGTTATATGGCGTCAGACATATGGTTAAGGACCACACAGATTTTGAGAGGAAACCCGCTGTCGCCACTACATGGGCTACTCTTTCCGATTAGCAGCAAGAGATATTTTATTTGCGCTTCCCTCAGGCAGGATAGCACAAACCATGGCCTTTGTTGAACCAGTTATGGATCACTGGTCGGTGCAAGTGGTTTACACCTACCCATTGAGCCTTGCGGAGCACTCAGAAAAAAAAGAAAAAAGGTAGGGAACTCTAATACGAATTTACAATTGCCAAAATGCTAAGGTATATTAGCTGTGGGGAATGGTTATATGATAATAGTGAATTAATTGGGCAAACATTACAACCGGTAGTTCAGTATTACAGTAGGTTTTATGACCACCAAAAATCTTGAAGGACGATTGGGGTCTGAAGTGAAATTTGAATGTTAACGTTTTTGTTTAGTTTTTTATCAGTAAATCGCAATCTTAAATTCAAACAATAAAAATGACTGAAAACAAAACAATAACAACTGTATGAACAACTGAATGAAAACGATTGACAGAAATAATGTTCCACAGCGATTAATGGACCTTCCTGGAAATGGCCAAAATCGAGAATGCACGTGTACGGGGCAACTGCATGATGCAGGTGCAAACTGTGGAATGTATTTCGGTGTATTGATAAACAGAACTGAACGTTCTTTACTTGGATGTCTGTGGACTAAACGTATGTTCGGTCTAATAGTTGATATATTTAATGAAGACCTTTTCCCTAAACTGGATTACATTGATCATAAAAAGCTGATAGACATTTGTACGTTTGTAAAAGAAAAAGAAGGAGTAAAACAACTAAAATGTTAGCTTCTAAATGCTTCAAAACGTATCATCAACTATGTAGGAAGCTGCCCAACACCAGTCATAAGCAGTAGTTAATCATATTAATTTAAGATTAGTTCATCGTACTTATTTTGATGTATAACTATTACATCAGTATATTAGCATCGCTTCTGTAGTGTTTGATTTGGTGGTCAGCACACTGTAGGTGTTAACACTTCGTTACCTGGATTATCTGCGACGAATCTGATGACGGTGTATCCTCCATCTGGGACGGTGACTGTGTCCTTTGCTATTGCTCCGCTCAGCTTCCTCGAAATCCCGCCAGCCGTGTCCAGAGCTTTTACTTCCTCGAGAGAAGTCGACTCACCCAGCTGAAAAACACAACACACAGTCAAACTGGTTAATTTTAAAGGCATATGACAGCATGTTGAACCATCATCAGTATCTCTAGTTAAAGGCGTACTCTCACAGTCAGATTTAACTTCCTCCAGATATGTCGATTCACCTAACTGAAAAACAAAAACACACAGTGAAATTGGTTCATTTTAAAGGCATGTAACCGCATGTTGAACCCTCACCAGTATCTCTAGTTAAAGACATATTCTCAAAGTGAGATGAGATGACGACTCACCCAGCTGAAAAACAAAAAACAAAAAACAGAACACACAGTGACACTGGTTGTTATTAAAGACGCATTGAACCGTCACCAGTATCTCTGTATATAAATATCTATGCTGTGTATACCAACCAAATGATGAACCATAAATATGAATACTACATCGTCCCTTCCAAAATATTAACTGAAAAATGTAAAATCTTTCATTGGACATAATCGATATAAACCGGCCTCGGTGGCGTTGTGGTTAGGCCATCGGTCTACAGGCTGGTAGGTACTGGGTTCGGATCCCTGTCGAGGCATGGGATTTTTAATCCAGATTCCTACTCCAAACCCCGAGTGAGTGCTCCGCAAGGCTCAATGGGTAGGTGTAAACCACTTGCACCGGCCAGTGATCCATATCTGGTTCAACAAAGGCCATGGTTTGTGCTAAACTGCCTGTGGGAAGCGCAAATAAAAGCTCCCTTGCTGCTAATCGGAAAGAGTAGCCCATGTAGTGGTGACAGCGGGTTTCCTCTCAAACATCTGTGTGGTCTGACGCCATATAACCGTAAATAAAATGTGTTGAGTGCGTCGTTAAATAAAACATTTCTTTCTTTAATCGATATAACACAATTGTAGTACAGTAGAATCTCATTGGCTCGAACGCTGTCGATGCATCAAAGTCTGTTCGACCCATCGGGTAGTTCGAACCATGCATTCGGCCGTTGTCGGGTGCTTCTGTAACACAAAAACCAATCGGACAACCTCGAAAGAATGTGAAATCTTTCATTGCTCATAACTGATATAACAAAATTGTAGTACATGAACCTGCACATAGAATCAGGGGTTAAGTTGCATTTTGGGTCTATTGAGTTGTGCGTTATATACGTTATATACGTTACGGTATAAGGTTCGTTTTTATAACTTAGTTTGTGTGGTTGCAAAGATGTGACTAGCTGAATATTGATAATCACAGAACATTCTGAAAATCTATTTTGAGAAAATTGAAGTTAAAAGAAAAGAAATGATGACATGAAAATTAATGGTGAAAATGCTTCAGGCAAGCGCATTTTGCGCGAAATACCCAAATACGAAGATTTTCTCCAGCACCTGGTCAATTGCCCCCTCCCCCGTCTCATATACTTATGCTTGTTGTTACTTTTCTCTCTCTATCATTTTCTGTATTTTTTATCTCTCCTCTTTCTGAATGTCTGTCTCTCTCTGTCTCACTCTTTCACACTACCATGTGCCGAAATATTCCAAGATGTCCTTAAACAGTTTTGCTTTCCTTGCCGACGCGCACTTAATATAATTATTTGCTGACAGATAGGTTATGTCCCTTTAATTGCTGAGTCACACACATTAGTAAATAGGTCCGATGGATTTGCGTCCCCTGAATCACAAATGTATTCACAAAAACGATGACGCGCTGTTACCTATTGTATTTTCTAGCCGAAAACATGTAAACCCTAAGAGAAACATAAAAAACCCACCCCAGTAAAGTTTGTTTTATTTAACGACGCCTCTAGAGCACATTGATTTTTATCTTATCATCGGCTATTGGACGTCAAACATATGGTCATTTTGACATATTTCTTAGAGTAATTCAACCTCAAGAAGACAGAAACAAACAAACAAACACACAAACAAAACAAACCGCTACTAGAGTAGTAACAGGCCTTCTTACTATTTGTACACAATTCAGTTGCCTTTCTAAGACAGGGGGATCATAGATAACTTTACAGGCCTCGGTGGTGTCGTGCTTAAATGAATGAATAAATCAATGTTTAACAACACCCCAGCACAAAATGTCGTGGTTAAGCCATCGGACATATGGCTCGTAGGTACAGGGTTCGCAGCCCGGTACCGGCTCCCACACAGAGCGAGTTTTAACGACTCGGTGGGTAAGTGTAAGACCACTACACCCTCTTCTCTCACTAACCACTAACCACTAACCCACTCTCATGGACAGACAGCCCAGATAGCTAAAGTGTGTGCCCAGGACATCGTGCTTGAACCTTAATTGGATATAAGCATGAAAATAAGATGAAATGAAATGAAATATATCTTATAACGATTATTGAGAAAACAGCTTGTTTGTTTTGTTTAACGACACAACTAGAGCACATTGTTTTATTAATCATCTCCTATTTGGTAATTGTGACATTTAGTCTTGGAGAGGAAACCCGCTATATTTTTCCATTAGTAGCAAGGGATCTTTTCTATGCACCATCAAACAGAGATGATAGCACATACCACGGTCGTTGGTTTACCAATGAAAAATAGCCCAATAGGACCATCGACGGGGATCGATCCCAAACCGACCGCGCATCAAGCGAGCATTTTATCACTGGCTACGCCCAGCCCCCGATTAGTGAGAAAGACCTCATTGTAGTGACAGCGCTCGCTCACTGTGCGGTCGGTCTGGGATCGATCCTCGTCGGTGGGCCCATTGGGCTATTTCTCGTTCCAGCCAGTACACCACGACTGGTATATCAAAGGCCGTGTTATGTACTACCCTGTCTGTGGGATGGTGCATATAAAATATCCCTTGCTGCTAATCGAAAAGAGTAGCCCATGAAGTGGCGACAGCGGATTTTCTCTCTATATATGTGTGGTCCTTTACCATATATCCGACGCCATATAAAAGTAATTAAAATGTATTCAATACGTCGTTAAATAAAACATTTCCTTCCTTCCGTACATTAAGTAAAAGAAACAAGTAATGTGGGACATTAAAAACATCAATATAACCAGTGAGCCATTCGATAGAGACACAGGCGTTCTAAACAATGAAGGGGCGGGACGTAGACCAGTGGTAAAGCGCTCGCTCGATGCGCGGTCGGTCTATGGTCGATCCCCGTCGGTAGGCCATGTGGGCTATTTCTCGTTCCTGCCAGTGCACCACGACTGTTATATTAAAAGCCGTGGTATGTGTCACAATTATGAAATGTTTGACAGCCAACAGCCGATGATTGATAAAACAATGTGCTTGTTAAACAAAATGAACACTAACTTTTAACTTCCTAAACAAGAAAATGTATTCACTATGCAATTGTAGTTGTTAAAACGGCTATAAGGTGTATACCACCAAATCAAATCCCATAGACGACCCCTCTCCCTTAAAGCAAATCAGAAACAGATGGTGGTTAAGCTGCTCATTTCAGAGATAACGGATAGCGTCTATAACTGCCCTAGTTCCGTACAGAAATTGTCATGCTATTTTTAGTAGAACCCCGCACATGTTGCAAGTATATTGGCACTAATTAAAATTAAATTACATAAATTTATTGGCCAAATGAATCAACATTTTCTCACCACAAACACTGTCAGTTGTGTCACCAATGGCAGGACTTGAGGTATTAACTGCACTATGAAAGGTTACGTGCACCTCGAACTTTGACCCAGCCGGATGTTATTTAAATTAGTACTATCTCTAATAGTTGGAACACTCTTAGAAAATGTATGTTATCAGCATAGGTAGTACTAAACCAAATAACTTCCGGCTAGGTCAAAGTTTGAAATGCACCGAACTTATGATGGAGAAGTTAACACCACAAGTCCTGTGTGTTGGTTGTTAACAAATTAGTTTCATCTGGGCAACAAATGTATGCAATTTTATTTCACCTAGTAACACTGTGAAATGTAGCCTTGTGCTTAAAACATGTATGGGGTACAGGTAGAACAAAGTACTTAAATTTTGTGCGGAACTAGGGTAGTCATAGACGCTACGCGTCATCTCCAAATGAGCAGCTTGACCCCCAATGTTTTTCTGATTCACATTAAGGGTGAGGGGTGGTAGTATTTATTTCCGTGGTGTTTATATCGATTGACACGCTGGAGGTAGGGGTTTTAGCCACATATATTACTATTATAGTCTATGAAATTTGATTTGGTGGTATACACCCTACACTGGCCACATATTGAGGATGTTTTTTTTAGGTAAATGAAAACTCCGACATACCCTGTCCATAGCGACCACCCTGAAATTGTGACCATGCAGGTGGATGGGATGGTTGGTACTGGTGGTGGCGCCTTCGTCGATGAGGACAATTTCCACGGTGTCGCCGACGCCAACAGTCATTTTATGTGCACACTCACAAAACTCGGCCGAGCAATTCACCTGAACTGTGTAAGTGTTGCAAAACAGATCCTGGAAATATCGTAAAACAAGAAATCAATGAATTGTCTATAACATGTCCTCGTCCGTCCGATCAATTCATGTGTATTGTGCAAGTGTTGCATAACAGATCCTGGAAATATCGATCATATTGTAAAACAAGAGGTCATTAATTGTCTTTAACGTGTCCACGTCCGTCCGATCAATTCAGGTGTACTGTGTAAGTGTTGCAAAACAGATCCTGGAAATATTGATTATATTGTAAAACAAGAGGTCATTGAATTGTCTTTAACGTGTCCACGTCCGTCCGATCAATTCACTTGTACCGTGTAGGTGTTGCAAAACAGATCCTGGAATGATTTATGTAGACAAAGAGGTAATTCAATAATTGTGTAAAAACGTGCACGTGCAAAATCGGGCATGCTCGCCGCAATTATGTTTTCCATGCGCCAAAATAAAAGCAAAACAAATAACACCCAACACCGCCACCATCCCCCAAAACCATAAAGAATAAATTCACTCCACCAAGAAACAACCTCAAGAAAAGGTCATATTAACCGCAAAATACGCGTAAATACATACTGAGGCGTATATTTTATCCTTGTTTGTATTGTTCGTTTTGGTTATTTTAGTTTTTATTGGTGTGTGTGTGTGTGTGTGTGTGTGTGTGTGTGTGTGTGTGTGTGTGTGCAGAGCCGGTTTAAGTATCCGCGGGACCTATATATATATATATATATATTGCAAAGTCCCTCGGGGAGAGGGGAAAAATGACCTGGAGAAAATAAATGTACTCATCACCGCGGGACCCCTGAAGCGCGAGACACGTAGCACGTGCTGCATGTGCTACTAAGATAAACTCTCACTCTCTCTCTCTCTCTCTCTCTCTCTCTCTCTCTCTCTCTCTCTCTCTCTCTCTCTCTCTCTCTCTCTCTCTCTCGCTCTCTCTCTTTTCTTCTAAACATGATTTGACAAGAACGTAAGCTAACCTCTGATAAGTCTGAGTACTGTGTGAGCGGCGGTGACGGCGGCATCATCAGACTGATGTGGTTCATCTGGGGACTGAGTAACTTCATGTGTCCCTCAACCTGGAAGATGGAGTAGAAATCTGGGTCGTGGTAATTGTAGTTGTCGATTTCGTAGAAGTCCATGGCTATGTAGAACTTCTTGTCGGGTTTCTCCTTCATTCGCGGGTCATCGCCAATCGTGCTGTTTAGGTCCGCCATCAAGATCATCGTTGGACTAGATTTCTTGTTTAGTGGATTTAAAATCTGAGGAAAAAGAAGATGAAATAAGTTCTGGCCTTTGCACCAATAACCAGGGGCGGAAGGTGGCATGCCTTAATATACTGAAGATAGAGACCCGTTAATAGGTTCTCCATTCCCATTTCCAAGATTAACATAATGGAAGTCGTATTTAACGACACTCCAGGAACCCTTTCACTCGGCGAGTATCATGTTCAAAGTTTCTGCCAGATGGTAAAACGGGTATGGCGCCATATCAAAATTTTAGTGCAGATTTTGACAAAATTAATTACTTTTATCACTATTGTGTAATTGGTTTTAACCCTAACCCTAAACTTAATCCAATTTCTTTCTGGAGGTAGCCCCCCCCCCCCCCCCCCCCCCCCCATACCCCCTGTCGACTGTGGTTGCAATCACCACACACATTGTAAATATTCCATTTTATAGCGCCATACCTAAACATTTCTTTCTGGCAGAAACCCTTATGTTACATATTCGACCAGTACAATTATTACTACAAGTCATCAGTTTAAAATATTCAATAACACTGGAGTCGAATGTGTGATCTGTCAGTTCATCGGACAGAGTCTGCACGTGTTCAACGATGGAAGTAAACATGCATTATCACAGTATATTAAAAATGTGGAAGTGAAAAAAATCCGGACTGGGCTATGTTCAGATGTTTCACAATTTTATTTTTATTTTTGGTCTGTTAGCCAATCACAAACCGTTTTGAACTAGTATTTTGACGGCAATAAATATTGTTTCAATCAAACTTAAGTTACTAAGTACTAGTAGCTTGTGCCTTCAAATTTCGTTTCGTTTGTATTCGGTTTTTGTTTTTATAACAATTATAAGGGCAATAAAGTCTCGATTGGTTAAAGCAGGAAAACTATTGTTTTATGTGCATAGCACTCGTGTGTACATGTAGGATTAGTTCTACAGATTAGCGTAACAACCTGTAAAACTAAGTTCCGTTTTTAAAACAAAATTATTGACATCTGTATTTCGGGTTTTTTTTATTGATGGGGGTTGGGAGATTCGCGAAAATAAATGTTCGCGAATTGACCCATTTTCATTAAATCGCGAAAATTTGATCCCGCGAAAATAAAGTATTCTACAGTATTATAACACATTATTTAATCTATGACATAACAATCCTCCCCGCCTGGTCCAGCCAACTGGCCATGCCAGAGACGGAACCCGGGGGGGGGGGGGGGGGGGGGGGGGGGGGGGGGACATGCCTGAACCTTAGTGGACATAGGCATGTTAGAAATGATCTAAACCTAAACCTATGACATAACAGAAAAATAATATTATATAAGACACTGTTACAAATTGTTTTAACCAAAGACCAAAACGTAGAAAATAACAACAAACAGCAGTTCACCAATTATGATACTTGAATATGGTCTAGACAATAAGTAACGATATTCTGCTGCTCCCATATAATTATAATTGTTGTTAAAACTTTACCGTCCCAGCTCTGTCTGCACTTTCATAATCCACTGTCCCTGGTGGATCAGTCTCGTCTGCTCCTTCGTATCTCAAAATGGCGGCCTGGTTCGTTTTTTTTATCATGCAGTGAGACAGACCTCTAGCCCGTATCCAATAGTTCCCGACTGTCTGGTTAGTCTCGAGCACAAAGTCGAATCTTTCTCCGGCGAATATTATAAACGAGTCGACAACCTTCGGCACGAATGGAACTCCGTCTGATGCTATCATCTTCAGCCGGTGATTGTCCACGGACATCTGGATTGGACAGTTCATAATACCTGGGTTTATGACCCGGAACCGATAGTTCTGGGCCTGGGTCACCTTGAAGACTGATCTTGGGGTGTAAGCTGTTCTGTTTGTCTCTTCATCCATGAGCTTTTGATACGAACCTCGTCCTTCAAGGGAATAAAAATACAAATACAAAGATACATATCAGTGCTCCAAACAACTTCAGAACAATCTCTGAAATTGCCAGACTAAGCCGATATCAAAGGATAAAATAGCTGATGTTCCTTAATGGTGCCGTTAAACAAACTTTAAATCATTGGACTTAAAAGACTGCTTTGTATTGGGTTCTCATTCACGATAGAAAACCCACCCAGAGTGAGTTCTAACAACTCAAACGTTACTCGATTTCACTCTCTATCCACTAGAAGAAATGACAATTAACCCAACATATTGAGCAGATAGCTCAAATGGCTAATGTGTGTGCCAAGCAAAGCATGCCTGAACGGTAACGCGACCAACTTAAGTTGAAATAAGTAATTGCTAATAAGTCGGAAACTTCAGCTTTAATTCTGTGAAGAAAACGTTCATTTCGTCGGCTAGATTAGCGCCGGTTTAAAACAATTAGAATAAATGGTCACGGCCATCGATTAATTATGTTATTACCATTAATTAGCATTGACTTTGACATGTGATCAAGACCTGCCATGTTCTCGCCTGTAAATTTGCTTATCGCCAGTTTGTCGAGCCAATCGTTAACGATGATAACGTGTTCCGGCAGGTCATGCTGGTAGAGAGCTGCCTGGGGATTGGTGGAATCTGGTTGATGCACTACAAGACTTCCAAACACCCCGTCCGATCTCTGAGCCCCTGAATGGGCGTGCCAGAAATGTGTTCCGGGGTTTTCAGCCTTGAATCTGCAAGAAAGAAAAAAAGTGAATAGGCTTAACTAGGACTCGACACATATAAGTTGCCTATTTAACAAACATATCTCGCTTTCTTTCTTCTTTTTTTTGAAAATAATTTAAATTTCAGTTACAATAATACATTATTAAACCCTTTAACATTAATGTGATTTTTGTCTGTCTGTATTCGTCTGAACGCCTTCAAATTGTTTTATGGTAGACTTTCAGTGGCGCTTTCACGATATGATGCACATCACTGACTAACATTATGTCTGGTGAAATATCCTATTTTGACCTTGTACACGCCTTGTCGTCTTTTTGGAGACTCGTGAGTCCATGCCATCACAGCTGTATATATGTATGTATATGTATACATGCATACATACATACATACATACACTGACACTGTGATACATACATATATAGACACATATACATATACATATACATCATATACATACACACATACACACATACATACACACACACACACACACACACACACACACACCACACATGCATATATATATATATATATATATATATATATATATATATATATATATATATATATATATATATATATATATATATATATATTGCCTTGAGCTGTATTCTGTGCAACTTTTGGTTTCCGAAGCTTGCAATTTCCTGTAGTTTGACACCAAATAGTCGAGGTATGTTTCAAGCTGGGTTGTCGTTAAACATATATTCTATCTATCTATCTATGTATCTATCTGTCTGTCTATCTATCTATCTATCTATCTATCTATCTATCTATCTATCTATCTATCTATCTATCTATCTGTCTGTCTGTCTATATGTCTGTCTGTCTGTCTATCTATCTATCTAGCGAAGTTTGTATTTGGAGTGGCAGTCCTCCTAACGGTGGGGCAGGAAGGTTGAAACGTCCTGCCACTTCCCTATGGAAAAGCACCTGATAGTTGCTCATGGAAGCAATCACGACTTTGCTTAAAGTCCTTTCGACTCTGCCTTTCGCAAAGATACGATTTTGATAATCAAATATGGAATTGCCGTTCAGATTTATTTGTTGTTGTTTATTGACACGGTCTTTCTACCCCACGTTCCCCTGTCTTGGAGGCATAAGACATACGACTGAAATGATGCAAAACATTGTCAAATTGTTGATGTCCGATTGAATATAATCCAGGTTGTATAGAATATACTTCAAGGAAGGGAGGAAAGAAGCAAGGACATGTTTTGTTTAACGACACACTCAACACATTTTATTTAAGGTTATATGGCGTCAGACATATGGTTACGGACCAGGCAGATATTAAGAGAGAAAACCCGCTGTCGCCACTGCATGGGCTACTCTTTTTCCATTAGCAGCTAGGGATCTTTACTTATGCACCATCCCACGGGCAGGATATCACATACCACGACCTTTGATACACGACGGGGATCGATCCCAGGCCGACCGCGAATCAAGCGAGCGCTTTACCACCGGGCTACGTCCCGCCCAGAATATGTTGAGTTATGTAAGAGCTATATAGTATATAATATAACATACACGCATATGTGACACATATACAACAATCAGTAAAGCAATACCATCACCCTTTTATTTATCCTGATGGGCGGATTCGGTATCTTAAATATAAACGCTGTATTGTCCCAAGGATCATGTTTCGAGAACGATTAACATTTGAATGTACCTCATCTTGATGTATTGTCCTTTAGTTTCTCACCTGCACTGAAATGTTGACACTGTGTCAACATGCCGTCTCTTTGTGACTCGCCTGTACTGGGATGAGGAGAGGGCTGGTATTGGACACTGTGTCAACATACCGTCTCGTTGTGACTCGCCTGTATTGGAATGAGGAGAAGACTGGTATTGGACACTGTGTCAACATGCCGTCTTGTTGTGACTCACCTGTATTGCAATGAGGAGACGGCTGGTATTGGACACTGCGTCAACATGCCGTCTCATTGTGACTCACCTGTACTGGAATGAAGAGAAGGCTGGTATTGGACACTGCGTCAACATGCCGTCTCATTGTGACTCACCTGTACTGGAATGAAGAGACGGTTGGTATTGGACACTGTGTCAACATGCCGTTTCGTTGTGACTCACCTGTACTGGAATGAAGAGAAGACTGGTATTGGACACTGTGTCAACATGCCGACGCCGTCCATGATCTGAGAGTCGTGTTGGTAGATGCCGTGCCAGTGGATGGACGTTCCTTCTCCGCCTTCCATTTTGTTCTTCACATTCACCACGATCGTGTCGTTGTGACAGACCTGAGCGAAGAATCAGATACAAAGATTAGATGTGGGAATGCAGCTTCTGCAGGTTAGTCTTCGTTTTGTCTTGCTCTTGCTGCTGCTGCTGTTGGTGGTGGTGGTGATGATGATGATGATGATGATGATGATGATGATAATAATGATCATTATAATGATAATGATGATGATGATGATGAGAATGACGAGGAGGATGTTGATGAAGCATATAATGTCCATGATAATAATTTCAATGATGATAACTATTATAATTATGATGGTGGTCATGTATGGAAGGAAATGTTTTAGTTTACGACGCACTCAACACATTTTATTTTCGGCTATATGGTTAAGGACCACACAGATATTGAAAGAGGAAACCGGATGTCGCCACTTCATGGGCTACTCTTTTCGATTAGCAGCAAGGGATCTTTTTATATGCAACATCCCATAGACAGGATAGTACATACCACGGCATTTGTTATACCAGTTGTAGAGCACTGGCAGTCACGGGGATCGATTCTAAGCCGACCACCCTCAGGCGAGCGCTGTACCACTGAGCTATATGTCGCACTCGTGGTTATGTAAATTTAATGACAATGATAATGGTTAAGGCGACACTGATACTGCTGGTGGTGTTCATTTACGACGACTATTTTAAGAATAATATGGTGTGTGTCTTGTGATTTACTGATCAGGGCTAAGTTGTTCAAAACATAGTCAACTTTGACCCTGGGTTCAGTCTAATATTTTCCTTTTCATTATTTCTCACAAATACAAAATACACTTTACATTTTATTATGTATGGATACCGTCAGTTTTTAGTTCTAAATCAAGTTCAAATTTATGTGTTCAGTTATTATTTATGTCTTCTGGTCTGACGTACGTGGATAGCTGGTCCAGTCAACCTGCGATTAACTGTACTAGACTGACATACGTGGATAGCTGGTCCAGTTAACCTGCGATTAACTGTTCTAGACTGACTTACGTGGATAGCTGGTTCAGGCAACCTGCAATTGACTATTCTAGACTGACTTACGTGGATAGCTGGTCCAGTCAACCTGCGATTAACTGTTCTAGACTGATGTACCTGAATAGATGGTCCAGTCAACCTGCGATTAACTGTTCTAGACTGACGTACGTGAATAGCTGGTCCAGGCAACCTGCGATTAACTGTTCTAGACTGACTTACGTGAATAGCTGGTGCAGTCAACCTGCGATTAACTGTTCTAGACTGAATTACGTGGATAGCAGGTGCAGGCAACCTGCGATTAACTGTTCTAGACTGATGTACGTGAATAGCTGGTCCAGGCAATATGCGATTGACTGTTCTAGACTGACTTACATGGATAGCTGGTTCAGGCAACCTGCAATTGACTATTCTATACTGACTTACGTGGATAGCTGGTCCAGGCAACCTGCGATTGACTGTTCTAGACTGACTTACGTGGATAGCTGGTCCAGGCAACCTGCGATTGACTGTTCTAGACTGACTTACATGAATAGCTGGTGCAGTCAACCTGCGATTAACTGTTCTAAACTGACTTACGTGGATAGCTGGTGCAGGCAACCTGCGATTAACTGTTCTAGACTGACTTACGTGAATAGCTGGTCCAGGCAACCTGCGATTGACGGTCATGATGGCGCGATGTACACCATCTGTCGCCACACAGTGAGGTCTGTAGCAGTCGGTGATGTTGAAGGGGCAGTCGTAGCAGGCTTTAGACAGGACGTAGTTGTACTCGAGTATGAAGTCATACTCACAGGTTCTGGGGTTCTCACCGACTGTGCAGCGCCGTAAACACGGGTGTTTGGTGTAGTCTGGAGGAAATTGAGGACACATAAGTGTGTATGTATATATGGATGGCACACTGATATATACGCATATAGAGAGTAGTATATATAGATATAGAACATACATATTAATCATCGGCTATTAGATGTTAAACATTTGATAATTCTGACATAATCTCAGAGAGGAAACTCGCTATCTCACAGTCAGGGTAACACCGGCTGGATATACACAGATAGAGTAAAAAAAGGAGTAAAGTTTGTTTTATTTAACGACGCCACTAGAGCACATTGATTTATTTATCTTATCATCGGCTATTGGACGTCAAACATATGGCCATTCTGACACTGTTTTTAAGAGGAAACCCGCTGTCGCCGCATAGGCTACTCTTTTACGACAGGCAGCAAGGGATCTTTTATTTGCGCTTCCCACAGGTAGGACAGCACAAACCATGGCCTTTGTTGAACCAGTTATGGATCACTGGTCGGTGCAAGTGGTTTACACCTACCCATTGAGCCTGGTGTTGGTATCTGGAATAAAAATCCCATGCCTCGACTGGGATCCGAACCCAGTACCTACCAGCCTGTAGACCGATGGCATAACCACGACGCCACCGAGGCCGGTCACACAGATAGAGAGACACGGAGACTGATGAGGGAAATACATTGTTTCAGACATTCGAACGGAAAGATAGGAAATGCAGCCTATATACAAATCTGCAATTAAACCATATAATTCATTTTCACAATTACTTATTTTCTTTCTTATATCCAGTAGACACACACCTCAGCTATCTGAACAGTGGCTCAGTGGTTAGGTTTTAGTGATTAGTGAGAGACACGTCGCTATAGCTGCCTTGCACCTACCCATTGAGTCGTTAAACCCGTTCTGGATGAAAACCGGTACCGAGCTACGAACCCAGTGTCTATCAGCGTTAAGTCCGATGGCTTAACCACCGAATCCTTATAAAAATCACCCTTGGTACTTCCATATCTCATCCTGACTCCCTCTCTTCTTCGTTGGTTTGTTTGTTTGGTTGTTTCAATCATTCTTCATTATCTTTCTATGGTCGTCTCCTTTTTATTATTTCCGTCTTTTTTTCTTTCACCAAAAGTTAGAAGCATTCACATAATTTTCTACCTCGAGATTACATTATCAGTATCAAACCTTGTTTGCAATTAAGGCTGTTTATTTATTTATTTATTGTTTGTTTGTTTCTTTGTTTGGAGTTGTGGGTTGTGTTTGTTTTTTTTTGTTTGTTTTTTGGGGGGGGGGGGGGGGGGTTTTGGTCTATTTTGTTGTTCTGGGGAGGGGGGGTGGTGGTCGCTGATCATAAATTCTTTACTGTATGATTTTATTAGGGCACTAGCGCTGTCGAGGGATATATTATATATTCACACCTACATGAATCCCCATGAACCACCTACCGGTGTACTCTTACACTCACATACTGTAACATCATTTGTTATTTGTATTTGTCATTTGTACACACACACACACACACACACACACACACACACACACACAACACAACACACACACACACACACACACACACACACACACACATACATATATATATATATATATATATATATATATATATATATATATATATATATATATATATAAAGCATTACTTTTGGAGTTATATTGTTGCAATAATTGTTAATAACTGTTATGCAATTTGGAAAAATAACTTTTAAAGGCAACCAAATTAAGAATATAATTGTTAAAGGGACATTCCTGAGTTTGCTGCAATTGTTAAGATGTTATCGACTAACAGAGACTTTTTGACGACTGTAATTACATATCAAATATATTTTTCTGCATAACATATTAGTGGCTGTATATTAAACGTGTTTCTGATCGTTCTAATATTTGTACTAGGTTAAAATTCATTTTATTTCCTATAATATTACTTTTTCGTACGTACGAAATTATTTGAAGACAGAATCCAGTTTGGGCTTCTTACAAATACTAAGACGACCAGAAACACATTGAATATACACTCTGATATTCTAACAAGAAAATATATTTAATATGTAATTTTAATCGTACAAACATCTTACAATGCAGCAAACTCGGGAATGTCCCTTTAAGACATTTTCTTTTCACGAGTATATAAATCGCTATGTATGATTATCGCATACAGCTTTATCGTTTCAATGTTTTCTTGTACTTTTATTCATACTACTATGTTTTTAAGTACAGTTAAACCACGCTTCACAATGTTTGTAAAGAACTCGTGATTTCCATCTAACATTTGAAAGGAAGTACAAAACGTGCGTCACCTTAGCCAATGGTAAATTAGGTAAGAAAAGGACAGACCACTTCATGTCACGTAGCATGTCTCTATAGGAGGATAACCCGATAACTCGATAACGCGTTAACTCCACTCGTGACAACAATAACTCAATCACGTGGGAATTTCGTGAATCAAGACTGACAACACGTATTATGTTGCTTCACATTGAGCCGAATTTTACACGCGACTGAAACAAAGTGTACAATAATAGATGACTGTGCGAATTTAAACAATATAGCATTCCATTGCTGGTCACAACTAGTGTTAAAAGTAGTTTCGTCCAAAAAAAACTCTTTTTTTTCTCTTTCTTTTTTGGTCAGTGACCTAAAATATAGAAATTTATCTAGTGTTCATATCGTGGCAATACATACAATGATTGCAGGATAAATTTCGTTAAACTCCAAGTATGATTAAAATAGCATGCATTAGGTCATCTATTGTAATACGCTTCGTTTCAGCCGATTGCCAAATTAGGCTATAAGAAAAATCCGGTCGCGTCATTCATTTCATTTCAACTTATTTTTGTGCTTATATCCAATAAAGGTTCAAGCACGCTTTCCTGGACACGTACCTCAGCTATCTGTTCAGGACAGAGGGTTAGTGGTTAGTGAGAGACAAGAGGGTGTAGTGGTCTTACACCTACCCACTGAGTCGTTAAAACTCGCTCTGTGTGGGAGCCGGTACAGAGCTGCGAACCCTGTACCTACCAGAACTATGTCGGATGGCTTAACCACGACACCACCGAGACATGTTTCCATAAAAAAAACCCCAAAACACCCCTGATAAATCGGCATGTAACTTTATTACGAATAATTTTTTTTACATAAAAACATATTATTATTAAGTTTTAGATCCATACCAACTCAAATAAAAAAAATTTGAAAAAAAAATCAATTTAAATAAAAAGTTTCTTTACAAAAGGCCATCAAATTATGCAATTAAATCTGTTTTAATACAGGGGTGAAGTCAAACTGCTAGAACAGCAATGGATTATGCAGTACAAAGAGACTAACGGTAGAACAGCATGCTCTTTAATTTGGCTCTTCCATCAGTTATCGTCATAACTATCAGAAAGAAAAAAAATATAACCTATGCAGTTTGATGGTAATCAGTAAAGAAACTTTAATTTGCACTGACGTCCTCCCCCCCCCCAAAAAAAAAAAAAACCCAACAAAAACCCCCAACAAAAACAACAAAAAACAACAACAAAAAAACAACCACCTTAAAGGCATATTGTCACAGACTACTGACCTATTTAATGGTCTAACAAAGTATTACCTGAACAAAAATAATTTGATTTGTCCTAAATGTACTTTATTCAACCACCATACTCCATTTATTAATGATATTTTGTATACATAATTGAATTATGGCAATGGTCCATAATTCAAAAACTAAAATTGCCGAGAGGGTTGACATGGATTTCACTCCATTATGGTTCAGTTAAGGTGATGCAATAGCTAGATTTGGTTTCCAACAATTAATGTAATTTTTATTTATTATCCATTTTTAGAGAAATAAGGTCCTTAAATCCGTGACAGTATGCCTCTAATTGAGTTGGTATGGGTTTAAAACTTAATAACATGTGTTTATATGAATTTAAATATTCAGTATAGAGTTATGTGCCAATTCATCGATTCCCTTGTCACGCAAACAGATTATATTGTTTGTTGTTTTAATCTTACTTGGATTTTAACCAAATTTATCATGCAATCACTGTACGTATTGTCACGATTTTAACACTAGACAAATTTCTATATGTTCGGACACTGATGAAAAAAAAAAGAGAAGCTTTTTGGGACAGAACTATTTTGACACTAATTATGACCAGCAATGGACTGTTGTATTGTTCAAAATTACTTAGCTGTATCCTAACCTTTGGAAATAATTGATTTTAATTGCCATATCATAACCGCACGCGTGCGACGCGACAAATAAATCTGGAAATCAATTATTTCTAAAAGAAATTCGCTCGCATCGATCGCGTTGCTTGCGGCCGGTTAGGATATAGCTTTATTCTTTTATTTCCTGTTGACTTTCCTGTTTAAAAACCGTTTTGAAGACAATTTTTCATTTAAAAACAAGAAATAAATTGATTTAATTTAATAAATATTTTGTTTTAGAGTATAAATATTGTAGGCGACAAGGCATTCAACGTGTGGACATACCACCCAGCAAAATGGTAAAGTTGTGAAATAAAACGGTTCCTTTCATTAATCTTTCCTTTTATGAGGGTTGCAGGATGTTATAAAATATTTGGTTATTGTCTTAACCGAGTGGTTAAGGTCGCGGGCTGTCAAATACCACGCGAGTCGATGCAGTAGGTTCGAATCCTGCCAACTGACACTGTGGGTTTTTTTTAATATGAAGATATCGGCTTTATCCTGCTCAGGTCGAATGGCGAATGCATTCGTCATTTCAACGTTAGCAGGATAAAGCCTATATCTTAAAACAGTATCCGGACCTACGTTTTAACATAATTTATATATAATGCCTATTAACCCTTACTCTAACGTTTGCATTTACTGCTAGTGAAATGGCTTTCATAATCAGTGCCCAATTTCATAAAACACCGTGTAGCCTAGTTTTGCAAGTAAACGTAAATCAACGACTAAACCACACTATTATTTAGTAGAACAAATACAGTTAGAAATACACATATTTCATTTTCTTTTGTCTTTAAAATGCTACATTTTTCTTAATGGTGTAATTTTCCTCGTGAAATAGATGTCAAACACGTGTAAATGTATGACCGGTATAGCTACTAGTACACGGTGGGTGTTTTAGTACACTTATATTATTAAACAAAACCCTACCAAAATAAGGATTCGTTTCAGCTTGGTTCGTGAAGATACTTGCCATTTTGTTCGTCCTAAATAGCGGCATAGGTATGTAAGATCACCCATCCATCCATCCATCCATTCCATCCATCCATCCATCCATCCATCCATCCATCCATCCATCCATTCATTCATTCATTCATTCATTCATCCATCCATCCGTCTATCCATCCATCCGTCTATCCATCCATCCATCTAAACCCACGCTCCATACATCTATACATCCATGCATGCATGCATACATACATACATACATACATACATACATATGGATGTCTGGATAGCTCAGAACGCATCGTGGTTAGTCAGTAATTTGTCGGCGATTCGGTGCCACAGGTTCGAGTCCCAGCAACGGCATAGGACAATGTGCGAGGCCAGAAAGGATTTAATTATCCCCTACGCCAGTGCGTTAATATCTATGTACATACATACAATATATAGATATTCATACATACATACATAAATACATACATACATACACACATACATACATTTATACATACATACACCAATTGTTTCAATAAGTTTGAGAAGACCCCCAGGAAGGTTTCTTTCATTTTTACCATATTTAAAGATAACCTACCGATTATAAACTACATTAAAAATAATAACAATTGGCTATATAAAGACACTGACGATCAGTCGGAACCTTAGCAACAGTTCTTCAAACAAATTATGTAAATTTATTTATAAACTCATTAATGACCAAATATATAAATATGGTAATAAGCATACTTTTATGTAAAATATCGCCTGTTAGGAAAACGTATTTCAATTTTCTGCAATTTATTTCATTATAAAACAGA
Source organism: Gigantopelta aegis (assembly GCF_016097555.1). NCBI lineage: Eukaryota > Metazoa > Mollusca > Gastropoda > Neomphalida > Peltospiridae > Gigantopelta > Gigantopelta aegis. Next base: position 24,316,013 of record NC_054699.1, on the reverse strand, counting down.
TTTACTTCGTCCTATTTATCTTTCAAGAAAGGTTTTTTTGTTTTTTTTTTCCTTCTTTCTGTCGTTTTTAAAAAAAATTCTTTTTTTTTTCCCCTAGACTTCAGAACTAAAATACTACTACTACTACTAATAATAATAATAATGATAATAATAGTAATAATAATAATAATAATGATAATGATAATGATAATGATAATGATAATAATAATAAATTAAATTAAATTAAATTAAGAAAAAATAGAAAAACGTCCACTTGCCTTTAGTTTTGTTGAGTATTATGAACATAACAGGTATGAAGCACGAATGGCCACATGAGACAAACACCTATCGCGGATGTAGAGACAAGAACTGGGATGTGAAAGCGGACAGCAAATGAACTTTATTGATAGGAGGAGCTGCTATGCCAGCCTTGTCGGAGGGGGGGGGGGGGGAGGGGATACAATGGACATGTAAGGAGAGAAAGAAAACGGGCAGTGAAATAATAATAATAATAATAATAATAAAAAACCCCAGCAAAAACAACAATATAAAAAAAAACCCCAACCCCCCCCCCAAAAAAAAAAACCACACAAAAAACAACAAACCCAAAACAAAACAAAACAAAACAAAACAAACAACAACACAACAACCCAACAACAGCACAAGAACAACAATTAAAAAACTAAACCCTTCTCCCTAAAAACAACAACACCAACAACAGCACAAGAACACTACTACTACTACTACCACCACAACAACAACAACAACAACTACTACTACTACTACAACGACAACTACTACTACAACTACTACTACTACTACTACTACTACTACTACTACTACTACTACTAATAATAATAATAATAATAATAATAAATATTTTTTAAACTAAAATAAATAAATTAAATTAAATTTATAAACAAAATATACTTCCAATTTAGTTACCTGGAAATCGGAATCCCTTACACAGATGAAATCCTGTAAAGACGAAAACCATAAGACCTAGCGAGCTGAGACATCTCCAACCCATCTTGAATGACCGAATGACGCCGTCTCTTACACCACAGCCGTTAGAGCGATCATCCGGAATCAAAACGTGATACCGGTGGGCAGTTTCTAGCACATAATACTATCCCCATTTTGACAAGACGATTCTTGTTAGGAATGTGGGGGGATTCGGGGGAGGGGGTCTCTTTGGGGTTTCAGCGTTCGCCATTTCTAATTACTCGCCTTAATATGACTATCGTCACTAGATTGTGTACAGCTTGGAGCATACATGAAGTTCGTTTCCTAATCGATATTTTCAATCAAGAGATATCTCTAAGACCCGGCCTCGGTGGAGTTGTGGTTAAACCATCGGACACAAGACCGGTAGGTACTGGTATCACCTGTCACCCAGACCTAATTTAACGAGCAGTGGGTAGGTGTAATAATAGAAAATGTTACCATTGTAATAACGATGTTGAAGATGAATACCACTGCATGCTAGTTTGCCAATAATTCCCAAAACTTAAGAGGACGATATTTCATGTTATACTACAGACGAAAGCCTTCTGTATTTAAATGTATACAGCTGATGCAAACCCAAAACACTAAAGATTTAACTGATATTGGTAAATATATTTTTTTGGCATACAAGTTACGGCACTCCTCTGTTGTACCGGCCTCGGTGGCGTCGTGGTTAGGCCATCGGTCTACAGGCTGGTAAGTACTGGGTTCGGATCCCAGTCGAGGCATGGAATTTTTAATCCAGATACCGACTCCAAACCCTGAGTGAGTGATCCGCAAGGCTCAATGGGTAGGTGTAAACCACTTGCACCGACCAGTGATCCATAACTGGTTCAACAAAGGTCATGGTTTGTGCTATCCTGCCTGTGGGAAGCGCAAATAAAAGCTCCCTTGCTGCTAATCGGAAAGAGTAGCCCATGTAGTGGCGACAGCGGGTTTCCTCTCAAAATCTGTGTGGTCCATAACCATATGTCTGACGCCATATAACCGTAAATAAAATGTGTTGAGTGCGTCGTTAAATAAAACATTCCTTTCTTTCATCTGTTGTCTAATATTATAAAAGCTATTACTTTTCAGACGCATAACTATGTTATAACGGTGAATGTATTACTTCCATGCATATCTTAATTAATTAATATCTTTTCGTTTATATATTGTAATGTATTGTTACGTAATATGTCAGATCAAAACGCATGTGATTCATTGTATATAATAATTGAATTCTCCTGTGTTTATATATACTGTATATATATGTTCTGCTGATAAACTTGTAGCTTAAAGCAATAAACGAACTGAATTGAAAACCAAATGTATACCCTGCAGTAGTAATATCACATAACTAGCAGTTTATTTTTAGTTTACACTAAGCGATAGCTATGCTATATTTTACAAGTTTTGGTTTACATTTACATTTGTAGTTTCCGTACGTAATGTAATCTCGCGGACAGGCATTTTATAGGCTTGTCGTCTGTTTAAAAATCGACTTTACTTATTGCGTATATTTTGTAAAAATAAATATATACATACATCTTTTATGTTGTTACTGGATTCTTGTATTACAGCGAAATACTATATTTTGTATGTAACTTACTTTCCGCAAAAAACCCCAGTATGGCTTCAGGGATATGCGTTTATATGTGTATGCGTTTATATGTGTATGCGTTTATATGTGTATATTTATATGTGCATAATGTGTGTATATAGAGCTTTCAATAGCCCAGTGGTAATGTGCTCGCTCGATGCGCGGTCGGTCTGGGATCGATCACCGTCGGTGGGCCCATTGGGCTATCTCTCGTTCCAGCCAGTGCACCACGACTGACATATCAAAGGCCGTGGTATGTACTACCCTGTCTGTGGGGTGGTGCATATAAATGATCCATTGATGCTAATCGAAAAGAGTAGCCCATGAAGTGGCGACAGCGGGTTTCCTCTCTCAATATCTGTGTGGTCCTTAATCATATGTCTGATGCCATATAACCGTAAATAAAATGTGTTGAATGCGTCGTTAAATAAAACATTTCATTCCTTCCTTTCTTCAATATTTGGATATGTACGTGTTTAGGCCTAAAGACAAAATTAGTGTTTACCGGAACCCAGACCTACTTACAAAAATGGGCCAACACGTATTTTTCAATTTTGTTTTTGAACAGAGGACATGTATACATAACATGTTATCTGGACTTGTATATAAAGGGTGAATAATGTAAAAAAAAAAAAACCCAGAAAAAAAAGAAAACAAAAAAAAAACTACAAAAGAAATCAAAGGAGCAGACCATAAAAAATAAAAAAACCTTACGCTACCTATTTTATTTTTCGGCACATTGTTGAAAACACAAAAATTCATGTTTTGTTTAACGACACCACTAGAGCACATTGATTAATTAATCATCGGCTATTGGATGTCAAACAGCTGGTAATTCTGACTCGTAGTCGTCAGAGGAAACCCGTTACATTTTTGTTAATGCAGCCAGGAATCTTTTATATGCACTTTCCCTCAGACACAAACGCAAACACCTCGGCTTTTGACCAGTTGTGATGCACTGGTTGGAACAAGAAAACCCCAATAAGCTGAATGGATTCACCGAAGTGGTACGATCCTGCGACGCAAGCATCTCAATCGAGCACTCAACTGACTGAGCTAAATTCCGCCACCAAAATATATACGTTTAGATATGTATTTGGTTAAGAGTGTATATTTAGATCTGAATGTTTTTAGATGTGTGTGTATATATATATATATACATATATATATATATATATATATGATATATATATATATATATATATATATATATATATATATATATATATATATATATATATATATATATGTATATCCTCTTTCCCTGAAGCATACTACAATTCATGGACATCTGGAAAATCATCCAGAATACAAGATTTCAAAACAGAACCAGTATCGGGCCCACACTCAGCCAATACGTTGAGGGGGTGGGGGGTGGGGGGAGGGGGGTGGGGGAGGGGGGTAGGGGCGTGGGAAAGACCAAAGACCATCCAACGATCGCAGTACATATTACTTTTATATTAATTTATTAAGTACCTTCTAATATGAGAAAATATCAGAAATGCAATTGAATGTAGTTTGAGAACTGTTAATACATACTGACACACTTTGAAGACGCAACTTGGTTTTAATGTGACACTAAAACCAATATCTATTGCATATCTATGAATGAATTACTATAACACGCGAAGGCGTATTCCTGCATGCCAACGTGGGTTTCTGAGTTTATAGCGATGATTAACTTTTCATGCAGTTAACACAAAATGTGATAAATTAGGATCTCATTCCAATTGCTCTGAAAGAAATGTTTTATTTAACGACGCACTCAACACATTTTATTTACGATTATATGGCGTCAAACATATGGTTAAGGATCACACAGATAATAAGAGAGGAAACCCGCTGTCGCCACTCCATGGGCTACCTTTTTCGATTAGCAGCAAGGGCTCTTTTATATGCACCATCCCACAGACAGGATAATACTTACCACGGCTTTGATATACCAGTCGTGGTGTACTGGCTAGAACGAGAAATAGCCCAATGGGCCCACCGACGGGGATCGATCCTACACCGACCGCGCATCGAGCGAGCGCTGTACCACTGGGCTCCAATTGCACTGAGTCATCGATTTACTGTAATTGGACATATTTGCATCCCATGACGTCCTATCGTGTTTCTGGTAGTCGTTGCAGCTGACAAGAAGCGGTTACGTTGATGGTTTCTCCTTATATGTCTGTCTTGTTTCTGAGTTATAATCGGCCTGGCCGAGGACAATCACGGACACTTCCCGTCAGACATTGTTTCCAGCAATCAATATGTGCCTTTAATGCGTCCAACGTATGTGGTTTGCACGTGCAAAATATTGTGAACATACTGCACACATTTTCAGTTTTACACTAAATTTTGACCTTTCACATTTTGTGATAATTACATGAAAAGATCCTCGTGATAAACTCGGAAACCCACGCTGACATGCTTTAATACATCTTAGCTTGTTATAGTAATACATTCATAGATATGCATTAGATATCTGACCGGCTTCGTTGGCGTCGTGGTTAGGTCATCGGTCTACAGGCTGGTAGGTAGGTAGGTACTGGGTTCGGATCCCAGTCGAGTCATGGGATTTTTAATCCAGATACCGACTCCGAGTGAGTGCTCCACAAGGCTCAATGGGTAGGTGTAAACCACTTGCACCGACCAGTGGTCCATAACTGGTTCAACAAAGGCCATGGTTTGTGCTATCCTGCCTGTGGGAAGCGCAAATAAAATGTCCCTTGCTGCTAATCGGGACCGGCCTCGGTGGCGTCGTGGCAGGCCATCGGTCTACAGGCTGGTAGGTACTGGGTTCGGATCCCAGTCGAGGCATGGGATTTTTAATCCAGATACAGACTCCAAACCCTGAGTGAGTGCTCCACAAGGCTCAATGGGTAGGTGTAAACCACTTGCACCGACCAGTGATCCATAACTGGTTCAACAAAGGCCATGGTTTGTGCTATCCTGCCTGTGGGAAGCGCAAATAAAAGATCCCTTGCTGCTAATCGGAAGAGTAGCCCATGTAGTGGCGACAGCGGGTTTCATTTCAAAATCTGTCTGGTCCTTAATCATATGTCTGACGCCATATAACCGTAAATAAAATGTGTTGAGTGCGTCGTTAAATAAAACACTTCTTTCTTTCTTTCTTTGCTAATCGGAAAGAGTAGCCCATGTAGTGGCGACAGCGGGTTTCCTCTCAAAATCTGTGTGGTCTGTAACCATATGTCTGACGTCATATAACCGTAAATAAAATGTGTTGAGTGCGTCGTTAAATAAAACATTTCTTTCTTTCTTTCTTTCTTTCTTTTTTTACATTAGATATTTATATTAGATTGTTTTAGTGTCACATTAAAACAAAATTGCTTTTTCAAAGTGTGTCAGTACATATCTATATAGACACAGAATCTACGAGTTAACTAAATATAGGTATCGGGAGGGGAGGTGGGGACAGAGCCTGGGGGTATAGTACCCTCACCTTAAATATTATACACTGCCACATCCGGATGAAAGACGACCCCCCCCCCCCCCCCCCCCCTCCCACACACACACACACACGCACGGTACAACGCTAACCTGATTTACCGCTAATTCGAAACTCGGCTTTCGTTTAGCGGTCTGCATTATTTCTCTAGGGGCCAGGACGTAGCCCACGTGTATAACACCCGCTTGATGCGAGGTCGTTCTAGGATCGATCCCCGTCGATGGGCCCACTGGGTTATTTCTCGTCCCATCCAGTGCATCACGACTGGCATATCAAAGTCCGTGATATTGGCTACCCTGTCTGTGGGATGGTGCATATTAAAGATCCTTTGCTACTAATATAAAAACGTAGCGGGTTTCCTCTATAAGACTATATGTCAAAATTACCAAATGTTTGACATCCTATTGCCGATTATTAATCAATCAATGTGCTCTAGTGGTGTCATTAAACAAAGCAAATGTTTTAGTTCTCCAGTTGGAGCCATTTTCGGACGCCTCTGTAGTTGACAATAATACTGGATTCATTATATGAAGATAACAGTAATTGTAATCTTTCTGTCTGGTATTTAATAAACCCCAGGAAGACATGTCTGTGAAATCGCCTCTAGACTTGCCCTTGATTATATTATGACAGTACACCGATAGCTACCGGCAACTCCTTAAGACATGAGTACATACCTAATCTACACCCACATGATTAATTAACATATTAATTAAACCAGTGAGCTGTCAGTGTTAATGACTTAATCGTTGGTTGGACTGTGTAAACATTCCTAAGATGCAACGTGTTCCTAATCAGTGATACCGCTTGAGGAACCTGCAGGATGAATGGTCGTGGAGTGTCCAGTTCTAAATGTGCGGCCATCGCTTTATTTATCGTGATCCTATCCTGTTGGATTTACTCTGGAATATCGGAGAACGTTCCAAGTAAGTGATTCTAGGTTTAGATCACTCAGAAAGGCGATGCAGTTCTAGGTAGGTAGGTAGGTAACTGGTTTAACATGGTCATATACCACTAGGGTTTCGAACACGCCCATCCCGAGTCCGACCTCCGATATGATTGGGAGCCTGACTCGGGTTTACTCTGGAATATCAGAGAAAGTTCCAAGTAAGTGTTTATAGGTTTTACAATCAGACTACACACAAAGACGATGTTGTTCTAGAAGTCTTGTCATTGCTTTAGTTCTTGTGATTGTCCTTCCGAATTTATTCTGGAATATTAAACCGTCTAGAATCGATTCCCGTCAGTGGGCCGGCCCATTGTGCTATTTTTCTTGACAATTGTACTACCGAATTTATTCTGGAATATTAACCACCCAGAAATGCAATGCAATTCAAAGTTAAAGATACCGACTGCATCAATTAATGGGGTTGTACAATTGTATTGTACCTTCCACCCCAGGCACCACACACCCCTCAGCCTCAGTAGAATATAATATAGCTTAGGCTGCAAAAGGCCACCTGTATTAAGTAAGAGATTACATTGTAACAGTCAAACGCTAGCTAACATCCTCTCTCCTGAACGTAGATTTAAAGCAGAGTTGTCGTTGTAATGAGTATACCCATAATACCAGTTCTGTATCTGTTTCCTTTACATACGCGTGGAATCAAATCTAAACTCCAACAGATTCCATATGTGGTTCATCATCTAAATTGATCCAAATATGTTTTTGTCGCTATCTTAAAGGCACATACCCTAGTTTCAACCCATGAAAATTAACACTAAGTTTAGTTAATCTACAAACCTGTAACACACATTTGGATAGTCTGTGATGTTTAAACTAGACTAGAACTCGACTCCATAACCGTTACTTCTCAGACGCAGGTGCGTTTTTAAAAATACAAGAAATGCATTTTGTTTTTGGTATTAGAAACATCAAGAAGGCCAGAAACACTTCGGCTGTACGAAAATGGATAATCTAAACAATAAAATATGAGTAATGTTTGATTGCAGTGATTATAAACGACTCTGATAGTGAAAAATAGGCCTTGTCACTTTAACGTTCAACGACTTTGTATGTTTCCAAAAGACTATGAACTGTAAGAAAAGGAAATGGTGGTACAATCGAGCATCGTTTTAGTACGCAAAATAGAACAGGTTCTCGTCACGTTTTGTACCAGGCGCCATTTTAAAAGCAGAACATAATATTATATCACACTATAACGTGTACCATCAATAAACAACACCAAATAAGACATTTCGAAACGTTGTGGGCAAAAATAACAATGGAAGGATTACAGAAGTATTTTCGACTGAAACCGTATTTTATTGCATAAAGAACAAAAGGATTGGGCACAAGTTTGCCAACTTACTAGGCCTTCTCCTAAATACATACAATATAATGGCGACAATTTCTTAATTATAATAGTAATGTATACATAGAAAGTAATACACGAGTTGCCGTTAGATACCATTTTTCTTGCCCACTGGACAGGGTTATCCAGCTTTTGCAGGGTACTAGAAAAATCTGTTTGACCCTAGGGCCAGATAAATCTGTAGGGCTAGACGATTTTTGCATACGCTTGACGTCTTAACTCATGTTTTTCAGAATACTGTTTGCCATTTAAGGTTGTATCATTAAACTTTATATTTATTGGTAAGTTGTTACATTTTGGTGTCGTTGCATAATGTGGACTATATTTCTCAGCGTATGATTAGAGGAGTTTGTTGGTGAAATGTTTATGAATCGTTCTACAATTATGAATAAACAAACCGTAGCTTACAAAATTAATGTTTTCTTACCGTAATTAAACGGGCAAGAAAAAGAATCAATCACCATTGTGAGGCAATTCCAACCCGAGGGACAAAATGTTTTTTGTGAGGGCCGAGGTTTACAACGGTGATAGATTCTATTAATCTCACAACGAGTTGTTTTAAAATGTATCTAACGAGCGAAAGCGAGTTTTATACGTTGTTAAACAACGAGTTTTGAGATAAATGGTATCTAACGGACACGAATGTATTATTATATTTCTTGCAAATCCTCAAAACCAGGTTTTAAGCAATTATTAACATCTTTTTCGACTAAACGTTATGTACAGCCGTTGCATTTGTAGCTAACTTACGCGTCACAGACACATGAATGTCAGGTTAACTATACGTCATAGTCTAATCTATTTCCATCGTGTAGTTTTTCATTGGATGCATGGCAGTGGTGACCTGGTCATCACATAGGAGTAGCTAGTCATAAGTCTTGAAATCGTTAACACACGTACACGTGTTAACAACCATGTGTAACGAAAAATAACACATGGTGTTCTCACCAACAGGTGTGTAAAAATAAAAATAAAATTAATGTGTATTCTAATATATTTTAATAACAATCAAATTGAGGAAAAGAGGGTATTATGTGCAACAGGATTTCCAAAGAAACTACAAAAGAAAGAAAGAAGTACACGTATAATCAAACTATTGGATAGGGTGTTTTTTTTATCCTAGAAAAACAAAATATGTGCTGTATGAAAAGAAAATGGTGCGACTATCGATCTGCTGCGTCCGTTACAGATTTTGTGGAAACCAGCTTTTCAGACCTAACCGATTGTGAAAGCAAAATGCTCCCCGGGCTGTTTTCTCGCACTAGTAATGCGACATCGTTCTAACGGACGAAAGCTATTCTGAGTGATTTGATTTCCATGGTGTGGATTACATTAGATACAGGATAAAACAGAATATCATTACATTATGTTCTTATATCGAAAGACAACTATATTTAGCTAGGTCTAGTGTGTTATTTCTTGGATTTTAGTTTTAACATATCTGCGTTTAGTTGAAGCGAACGCCCTGTAACGCTACGTAACGCCGCGAAACAGTTTGATCTGATTTCGATGATAAGATTAGATATAGAATAAAACGTGGCAGTAACCCACGACGTTTTGTTTTTGTTTTGTTTGTTTGTTTGTTTGTTTGTTTGTGTAAACATTTCTGCGTTCTGTTCAGGCGAGTGTTCGTAACGCTACGTAACGCCAAGAAATAGCTTGTCCATCTTTCAATATCGATAATACTAAAGTACTGTCGGAAATACAATAAAAATTATTTTCGTCGATTATTTCTTACATATTAAACAGACACGTAAATATTTTGTAAATATCTATTTAATGATAGTCTACCTAATTTAGCGTTTACTTGTTTTGGCTCTCATTGATGTACAAGGTGATGTTTACTCTTGAAATTAAAAGAACGATGTCAGTACACAGGTAATTTGTGCACTTTATTAGAACAGACTATAACCAATTTTGGTCAAGATGTGTCCGTTTCATTGCTGTTAAAACGAGGGGCCGTTTCTGATGATGGTTTACCCCTATCCCTCTCCAAAACAAAATATTTGTAGACAAAGTAACGTTTGAGCAAAACGGTCAAGAATCATTCTGAGTGTGTGATCTATTGTACCGGTATTAAATGCGCTATCTCAAAGTTGCACAATGACAGCTATTGCAAACCATGTTTTTATTAAGCTTTGCTTTAACATTTAAAGACTACACCTTTAACTATGTCTATAAATGATTATAAGAAATAATTTTATCTACTAATAGAAAATACATTTTTATTGGAATGAATGAATATTTAGCGACACCCCACCACGGAAAATACATCAGCTATTGGGTGTCAAACTATGGATTTTTATTGGAGAATCTTTATCACAAACAGATGCTCACATATAACTTCTAATATAGCACCTTTGAGTGGTTGCAAGATTGTGTACATTTCTAATGTACTTATATTGAATTTATATTCACTAAATATGCTGGTCATAATTAATAATTTATGCTGCAATTCAAAATATTCAGTTAAAATTTTGTTTACGAGTAAATGGAATTGACACATATCATCAAAATGTGTTATAGTCTGTTCCAATAAAGGTAACAAATATCCTGTTTACCGACATTTTTTTTTTCAATTTCAAGAGTAAACATCACCTTGTACATTAATGAGAGCCCAAACAAGTAAATGCTAAATAAGGTTGAGTATCATTAAATAGATATTAAGAAAATATTTACTTGTCAATTTAATATGAAAGACATAATTGACGAAAATAATTTTATTTCTATTTCCGACACTACTTTAGATATGGGGGAACACACACACACACACACACACACACACACATAACAAACCTAATAATAATAATGGTAGTAATAATAATAATAATAATAACATTTGGTAATTTTGACATATAGTCTTAAGACAGGAAACCAGCTACATTTCTCCGTTAGTAGCAAGGCGTCTTTTATATGCACCCATCCCACAGACAGAATAGCATATACCGCGGCTTTTGATATGGCAGTCATGGTGCACTGGCTCGAACGAGAAAGAGCCCAGTGAGCCCACCGATGGGGATCGAGCCTAGACCGACCGCGCATCAAGCGAGCGCTTTACCACTGGGTTACGTCCCGCCCCTTTATTAAAAATTAGGACGGTGTCTAGCTCAGTCGGTAGCTCAAGGTTCCGGGTTGTACGATCGAAACCCCTCAGTGGACCCATTAATTCATTAAGGTTTTTTTCTAGTCCCAACCAGTTCCCAGTTGGTATATCAAAGGCCGTGATATGTGATGTCCTGTCTGTACGAAAAATGCTATTAAACAAATCCTATCCCTGCTAAATGGAATCTCTCTCTCTCTCTCTCTCTCTCTCTCTCTCTCTCTCTCTCTCTCTCTCTCTCTCTCTCTCTCTCTCTCTATCTCTCTCTCTCTATATCTATATATATATATATATATATATACATATATATATATATATATATATATATATATATATATATATATATATATATATTTACATATATATATATATCGGTATACTTTGATGACCACAAGTTAGAATTGTCAAATATCTAACCTCCAACTATGATTAATAACCATAGGCGTACGGGCTCCAATCTGTTTATTGGGGGGGGGGGGGGGGGGCAGGCTGGCTTTTGCCCGATTTAAACGAAAATGCCTGAATCTGGATAACATTTATTCATATCAGCATTACCACCAAACAGCTCTAGAGGGATGCAAATGAATCACTATGCCTTTTACATGAATAACAACGAATTTGGGTGTAGAATGATGGAAATACATGCTAAAAAGGTCTCAGGTTAGCACATTTTAACCAAATATTTGTATACTTTTTTTCACGAGGTTTGAGGTTTTGCTCCAACATTAGGGGGCAGTTGCTCCCCTTTCTCATGCCCCCTGTCTGGTACCCTTATGTTAATAACCATGTTCTATCTGTGTCGTTAACAAATAAAACTAATATTTCTTTTCTCCTCAGACTACGTTGACCATCCATGTTTCCGGAAATGTCCGGAGAAAGCCGACGTGATGACGTGTGTGTACAACTTCACGGTGGAATACCACTATGTACTTGGCGTCGAGTGTGGGACCTGTCCTTTTAACGTTACCCACTGCAAGAAACCCGGATGTATAGCGGCAGACGGCGTAGGTAGATCCGTGATAGCCGTCAACAGAATGATTCCAGGACCGGGAATACACGTCAGTGCTGTTTAATAGTCCATGTTATTTGCTGGCTTGTTTGTTTGTTTTTTGTTTGTTTGTTTGTCTAACGGTTTTGTTCCACCTCAACCTGAATAGCAAAGGCCGTGGTATATGCTATCCTTTCTGTGGGATGTTGCATATGAAACATTCCTTTCGACTCTAGTACTATATTTCAAAACTACCAAAATTTTGACATCCAATAGCCGATGATTAATAAATCAATGTGCTCTGATGGTGTCATTAAACAAAACAAACTTTAACTTTGCATCATGTTTTTAACCTTGAATAAATTTGAACGACAAAACTACAATAAGCGACCAGCGTAATATTGTAGAATCGAATGGGCATTTGGCAAACTAGAGACTGATTCGAGGATTATCTAGTGCCTCGTATATAGGACAGACGCTTCATAGGAGAACCTTTACGGAGATTTCATCTCCCTTGCACCGCCACGAAGAGGACTGCCACTCCCAGACTAGTATACTAAATCGAACTTGGCATCAGAGAGATCGCATTAGTACAGTTGTGACGATATGACTTCGTGAATCACTGTCACAACAGTGACGATCATCAGGTGTTCGCGAAAAGTGAGCATATCCTGCCTGCACAGTTGGCACCCGTCATGAGTACTGTCACCGCAGCTGTCAAGTCTGTCACTTCATCAAAAACGATGAAAAATTAATAAAGGTGCAAGAGTTTCGCCAAAGAGATTAAAAAGTAAGCACAAGTTCAACATATGGAATAACATAAGCCTTCATAGTGATCAGTGATGTATCGTATTTAGTAGATATAGCCACCAAATGTCTAAAATAAAACTCTTTGAATACCCCCAGGAGTCCCTGGACATCATGATCCGGATGGAATAACTTCTGTACCAGCATAGTTTATTGTATTTGTTATTTCTTTGTGGTGGCAGGTAGGTGGTTGGAATGTTGGTTGATTTATTGGTTGTCGTTTTATTTTGTTTTGTTTTGTCTGTGTGTGTTTTTGTTTTTGTTTTTGCTTTTGTCATTGTTGTTATTTTTGTTTTAATTTTGTGTTTGCTTTTGTTTTTGTTTTTGCTTTTGTTTTATTTGTCCTTGTTGTGTGTTTGCTGTTGTTTGGTTTGTGGGTGGGTTTTTTTTGTTTTTTTTGTTTTTGTTATGTTATTTTGTGGTAATCAAGATCCTCTTTTAACACTACATTGATATATCCAGTTAGCCCGAGTACTCTGGCTGTAAGAGAGTTAGACGGACACGTGGACGTCATAACTGTCCAAATGCCCGTCTAACTCTCTTACAGTCAGAGTACTCGGGCTAATATCCAGTATACGAACTTTCATCGAAATAAATGTATTTCGATATCTTAAAGGGACATTCCTGAGTTTGCTGCAACTTTTAAGATGTTATCGACTAACAGATCCTTTTTAACGATTGTAATTACATATCAATTATATGTTTCTGCATAAAATTTTAGTGGCTGTATATTAAACGTGTTTCTGATCGTTCTAATACTTTTACTAGGTTAAATTTCATTTTATTTCCAAAAATATTATTTTTTCGTACGTACGAAATTATTTGAAGACAGAATCCAGTTTGGGCTTCTTACAAATATTAAGACGACCAGAAACACATTGAATATACAGACAATGATATTTTAAATAATTTTTTTTTAATTTAATATGAAAGTTTAATCGTAGAAATATTTTATTAGTCGGAAACATCTTACAATGCAACAAACTCAGGAATGTCCCTTTAAATTCCTGTCTCATTTTTTTATCCACCCCGATGATTTTCCGCTACGCTTACTGGCACGTGGAGTCGGTATGGCGATGACTAATATTTAATAGTGGCCAGCAGTGACCAAGCAGATTTTGACTGGTTTTAATTTCCGTACTAAGATCCCGTTAGCTGATGCGTAACGACGTACGTGACACGTTGATAATAATATTACTTCCTACCATTTGACGTGTGTAAATGGGACGCTACTCGATCAGTGGTAGAATCTAAACACGGTAGTTGAAATCAGTCAATCGGTCGGCGGTGGGTTAGTAGTAAACCAGTTTAGGCTTCTTACAAATATTATTTAACTGGCCTCGGTGGCGTCGTGGTTAGGCCATCGGTTTACAAGTTGGTAGGTACTGGGTTCGGATCCCAGTCGAGGCATGGGATTTTAATCCAGATACCGACTCCAAACCCTGAGTGAGTGCTCCACAAGGCTCAATGGGTAGGTGTAAACCACTTGCACCGACCAGTGATCCATAACTGGTTCAAAAAAGGTCATGGTTTGTGCTATCCTGCCTCTGGGAAGCGCAAATAAAAGATCCTTTGCTGCTAATCGGAAAGAGTAGCCCATGTAGTGGCGACAGCGGGTTGAGTGCGTCGTTAAATAAAACATTTCTTTCTTTCTTTTTTTCTTACAAATATTAAGACGACCAGAAACACATTGAATATACAGACACTGATATTCTAAACAAGAAAATATATTTAATATATAAATTTAATCGCAGAAATATTGTATTACTTGGAAACATCTTACAATGCAGCAACGTCGGGAATGTCCCTTTAATGCGCGGTCGGTCTAGGATCTATTCCCGTCAGTGGACCCGTTGGGTTCCTCCTCGTTCCAGCCAGTGCACCACGATTGATATAATGTCTGCAGGGTGTATACTATCAAATCAAATCCCATAGATGATAATAGCCACATATGTGGCTAAAACTCCTACCTGCAGCGTATCAATCGACATAAACGCCATGGATATAAATACTACCACCCCTCGCCCTTAAATGGACGGAGGAGCCAGCCATGGCCGGCTCTTGTGCCGACGACAGCCGTGCACTACAACAGCTTGTTCTGAATGTGCACGTAAAACCCTATGACCTGACCTGACCTGCCCTTAAAGTGAATCAGAAAAACATGGGGGTGAAGTTGCTCATTTCTGAAATAACGGGTAGCGTCTATGACTACCCTAGTTCCGCACAAAATTCGAGTACTTTATTTTACATACATGTTTCAAGCACAAGGCTACTTTACACAGTGGTACTAGATGAAATAAAATTGCATTTTTTTTTACCCAGATGAAACTAATTTTGTTTACAACCAACAAACTCACATTTATCACCAATCACAGGACTTGTGGTATTCACTTCTCTGTCAAACGTTAGGTCCACCTTGAACTTTGACCCAGCCGGATGTTATTTGGTTTAGTACTACCTGTAGGATGGCGCGTATAAAAGATCCCTTGCTACTAATGAAACAATGAAGCAGCTTTATTTTATAAGATCATCTGTCAAAATTATCAAATGTTTGTCATCCAGTAGCCGATTATTCAACCAATGTGCTCAATTGGTGGGTTTTTTTTCTTTCCATAGAGTCATGTTGTTTTAGTTTTAATTTAATTTAATTTAATTTAATTTAATTTTTCTTTTATTCTTTTTCTTCTTCTTTTTTTTTTTTGGGGGGGGGGGGTAGGGGGATTGGTAGTGGGGAAGACAAAATTACATATAAAATACATGTTCTAAGTTAGAATACCACTCTCTTTATTTATCCGATGTGCTTCTGATCGTTTGTTCCGACGCCATATAACCGTAAATAAAATGTGTTGAGTGCGTCGTTAAATAAAACATTTCTGATCGTTTGTAGTAACTTATTAACTAATGGTCGATTCTATAAAAAAAAAAATGCACCGTAAAGATCATCATTAAAATAAACATTCCTTTCTTCTATTTCTCTACGTTCTACCACACAGGTATGTCTGGGTGACGTCGTCGTCGTGAACGTGCATAACGCGCTCGACGGAGCCGAAGGTTTGTCCATTCACTGGCACGGCTTGCATCTGAAGGGACACCAGCACATGGACGGAGTAACCATGGTTACGCAGTGTCCTATAGCGGCACGCACTACCTTTCAATACAGGTTTGTGATGTTCCTTTGGATTTTTTTTTGTATGAGTATTTTTTTTTGTATAAGGAATCTTGAATGAAGAATCAGAAATATTTCCAAAATTGATTTTCTGCAGACGTCAGTCAGAAAGATGTTTTGGCCAGGCCTGGTGCTTATAAAACGTTTAGAGTCTAGACTCAAAACTCTGATAGGGTCTGATACAGTAATGTCATGAAAACGCCATACAAATTGTATGTGTGTGACGTCATTAGAGATTGAGTCTGGACTCTAAAATTGTTTATAAAGCTCTAATGACGTCACACGCATACAATGTGTGTGACGTTCATACGATGTTAAAATCTCAGACTACAGGACCCATATTCACAAAATATCGTAAGCCTAGTTTTACACGTAAACGTAAATCTACGACTGAAGAGCTATTCACGAAACCACGAAAACGTAAGTTACGTGTAAAGTTGGACGTAAATATAAGAGTGCCTCAGGTTGCAACTAACGCTGCACGTAAGTTGTGTACATATAATAAATCAAGCACGATCGCCGTTATTTACTATTATTTACGGAAACTAGCAGCATTTCCAATAAATGAAGCAGTTTGCTATGGCGAACGCCCACTGATTGAACATATACTCTTCAAAAGAAGAAACGCAAAACCACATTGTCGTAACATTTGGAGAATTGATTTAATTATTGAATGGTGAGTCCGATAATTACCAAATGTTGGAGGATTGTTCACAATTCACTCTAGTCCATTGTGAGTAAGTGATAGGACACACCACCAAGGTCAAGGTCATCTGGAGTCAATACCGGGTGTGGCCTCCGCGTGTGTTGACAACTGCCTGGCACCGCCTGCCCATTGAAGCAACCAGAGTACGGATAACGTCCCGGGGGATGGTGGCCCACTCGGCCTGCAAGGCTGCTGCCAGCTCGGGCAGGGTCTGGGGCTGTGGTTGTCGCTGTCGGAAGCGTCGGTCCAACTCGTCCCATAGATGCTCAATTGGGTTCAAATCCGGTGATATCGATGGCCAAGGAAGGACATTAATGTTGTTGTTCTGTAGGAAAGCCGTTGTGAGACGTGCTGTGTGAGGCCTGGCGTTGTCATGTTGGAACACTGCGTTGGCGTTGGCCATAACTGGAACGATGTGTGGCCGGAGGATCTGGTCAATGTAGCCCTGTGCATTCAGGTTGCCCTGCACGTGGACCAACCAGGTCAGTTCTGCCAGTGTGTGAGATGGCTGCCCACACCATGACACTACCCCCGCCGAATCTGTCCACTTCCTGCACGCAGTTTGCCGCATAACGTTCACCACGACGCCTATACACGCGACATCTTCCATCATGACGTCGGAGCAGAAATCGGGACTCGTCACTGAACCACACCTGTCTCCATCGCAGTTGAGGCCATTGTCGATGAATCTGGCACCACTGCAGTCGGAGTCGACGGTGTTGTGGTGTTAAGATGACACCTCGAACTGGACGTCTGGCACGAATTCCTACCTCACGTAGGCGGTTCCGTACGGTCTGGTCGGATATCCTGCGCAAACCTGGTATTGCTGCGGCTGTGGAGGTGGCAGTAGTCAATCGTTCCCGAAGGTGGCGTACCCGGATGTAGCGGTCCTGCCCGGGGGTAGTGACCCGTGGTCGACCGGATCTAGGGAGGTCACGTGTTGATCCATGTTGCTGGTAACGGTCCCACAGTCTGGAGATGGTGCTTGGGGACACATGGAATGCCCTGGCAACGGCCGTTCTGGATTCGCCTGCGTCTAGTCGGCCGATGGCATTGTTTCTCTGCGGTTCACTGAGACGTGGCATGTCCTGGATTGTCAACTGTCGGCCAGATACAGAGGCCAGGCAAGCGAACACCCTGCACTTTTATACTGTCGGTGTTCATGTTGCACGTGCAGACAACGCACGTGCAGTGGTGACATGGTTTGCACGTGGCTGCGTTTTTGCGAATATTCACATTTTGGAACTTTATTGTACAGTAGCTGCGTTTTATCGAATGTAACCGTGGGAATGTGTTCGGGACATGCAATGACCTTATATTCACAAAGCATGAACCGGTAGGAAACATAAAATCGGAGTTATAACCCATTTGTACCCTTTTGCGTTTCTTTTGTTGAAGAGTATATTTTTGTTCGTGATCGAACGGATGTTTTCGACTTGGCCAATTTCTCCTGAGTTATCTTTTCCTTTTTAAGAAATGTCCTCAAGTTCGTACCAAAACGCGGATACCCACCAATACCAAAATGCCATGGTTCACTGTTCGCAATGTTATTGTTAGCAGACGACAAACAAAATTGCGTTTTGCGCATTTGTTATTTACCCAGTAGCCATCGTTTCTAATGTGTTTTTATTAATTACTCCAGTGAGAATGTTAAATCGTAGATTTACGTCCAACTAAGTTACGTTTACATTTACGACCATCTTTGAGAATAAGGTGCTTCTTGCACGTAAACGTAAATCTACGGCACACGTAAGTGCTAGTCGTAGACGTAAATTTACACTTTTTTGTGAATATGGGTCCAGATTTCCCAAGCTATCTTAACGCTATTCGTAGCGTAAAACTGTCGTAAGCTATGACGTAATTACTACACTGTCCTTAGCCTAAAACGGTTTAATATTTTTTTTAGCTCTAAGACAGCTTCGAAACTATGGGCACAGATTCATTTAACAATCTTGAGTTTCGACTCTAAAATGTTTTATCTCATCGGGCCCTCGTATACGCGAAAACAAAAATCGTAATTTGTTACTGCATGGGCGTACATAGGGGGGGGGGGAGGCGTCGATGGGTTCGACCGAACTCCCCCTGAAATCGCTTTTTTATAATTTAATATGTCTGACATTGATATCTGACATTATTATATTTACTCAACATAGAAATATATGCCCAATGTCTCTGCAATCTATTTTGGAATCCCCCTTTTCAAAACTCAACATAGAAATATATGCCCAATATCTCTGCAGTCTATTTTGGAACCACCCTTTTCAAAATCCTATGTACGCCCATGTACTGAGAAATTATTATGCATTGGTTTAACGTACAATATTATTGGACGATCTGGCGTTTATAAACCAATTACTTTGTCGATACTAAATACGATGCCATCATGATTTGGTGAACATACACCATGACGTCACGTACTTGAGGTTACGTTTACGCCTCTCATTTTTTGGTTTAAATTTGTAATGAAATAGTGTTTTAATACAATCTTTTACATATTTTAAAAAATATAATAAATAAAACCTTTTGGTTTTAACTATCTCTGAACATGAATGCAAAGTTACTCAATACTCGAAACACCATGAAAAGTGGCTCATTACCAGTTATTATCAAATTTGTGTCCCTCGTGAAATAATTTACATTTGTCACTCGCGTAAGTTCGTGACACGTAAAATTATTTCCCTCGGGACATAAATTTGATAATAACTTGTGACGAGTTTGTTATTATATTTACTACCGCAGTTACGGTTGTGACTACATGTATAACTCTCAGGCGTTTCGCCTTTAAAAGGACTGCCTACTTTGAGAGTAGGGGGACTAAGGCGATACACTATTCCTACTTTTATAGCCACAAGAAATATTGGTTTAAAGACAGGTCAACACATAGGAATGGCTAATTGGTGTATAACATAATTATGATTATCTTCAACACTTGGGAGAGAGAGAGAAAGAGAGAGAGAGAGAGAGAGAGAGAGAGAGAGAGAGAGAGAGAGAGAGAGAGAGAGTAGGATAGATAAAGAAAGAGAGGGACACGTTGCCGATACATAATAGGATATTCCTACCAATTGAGAGCAAAGGCTCTTTTATATGCATTTCTACATAAATGCATTTCTACGACAAATAACTGGTCTACCAAGAACGAGGAGTCCTGCAACTCATTTAAAACAAAATCAACTTATTTTCATGCTTATATCCAATTAAGGTTCAAGCACGCTGTCCTGGGCACACACCTCAGCTATCTGGGTTGTCTGTCCAGGTCAGTAGGTTAGTTGTTAGTTGGTTAGTGGTTAGTAAGAGAGAAGAGGGTGTAGTGACTTTACACCTACCCACTGAGCCCTTAAGAACTCGTTCTTGGTGGGAGAATGTACCGGGCTGCGAACACTGTACCTACCGGCCTGTAGTCCGGTGGCTTAATCACGACGCCAACGACACCGGTTGCAACTCATTGCTGTCGCTTTAGTACTCATCTTTTGTAGGTCAATGTGAATTGGAATAGAATTCTGTTTTCTTATTTCAATCGAATTGCTGATCATAATTTATCTCAACATCAAATTAATATTCTCTTAACTTTCTTTATTTAAAAATTGAATAAATGTTTGTTATCAGATTTCCAGTAAAAATCCCAGGCACACATTTCTGGCATGCGCATTCTGGATTGCAAAGAGGTGACGGCGTGTTCGGAAGCTTGATCGTACGGCAGGCGGACAGTGACGAAGCTCACCGAAGGTTGTACGACGAAGATCTTCCAGAGCACACGATCCACGTTCAGGACTGGCTCTTGCAGCCGACAGTGAACCGACTGGCGGGCCACCAACACGGGGTACTCGACAACAACCCGCAGTCTATCTTAATAAACGGTCAGTGACACTAAACTTTCGTTTTACAGTAACTTCTCATGATCTCTCTGTTGGAAGCAAGACACTTGTAAAAGCTGAACCCAATTTCACAAAACATCGTAAGCCTAGTTTTGCACGTAAACGTAAATCTACGACAAAACCACAAGTCTTACTGCTGTTACAGTACAATAAATATAGTTAGAAATACACATAATTAATTTCTTTTCGTTCTTAAAATGCTCAATCTTCCGTAATGATGTAATTTTCTGTATGAAATAGATGCCAAACACGTGTAGATGTATGCTGGGTATAACTGCTAGTCGCAGACGTAAACGTATGATGTTTTGTGATGTTGGTCCCTCCTACTGTTTCTATCTTTTGCAACATTTTCTATTTGGCTATACTACGGAACATTTGCAAATTCAACAGCACAAAAAAAAAACCCTCGCCCGCTATCGACACTGGTGGGGCTGCAGGGACTCCCTTGCACATGTCAGCGCGGGCGACCCATTCTCCCATCCACACCAAACCTTTCCCTGTCCTGGACGGAGAAGCCAGCGAATGTCGACACCTGCGCCCATGACGGGCGTGTGCTACAACAGCTTGTTCTGAATGTGCACGTTAAAACATAATATAACCTGACCTGACCTGACCTGACCTGACCTGTCTCTCTCTCTCTCTCTCTCTCTCTCTCTCTCTCTCTCTCTCTCTCTCTCTCTCTCTCTCTCTCTCTCTCTCTCTCTCTCTCTCTCTCTGTCTGTTCATATATCGGTCCGTCCGTCCGTCCATCCATCTGTCCATCCATCCATCCATCCATCCATCCATATACCCGTCTAGCCATTCAGCCATCTATATATCTTATATGATCGATCCCCGTCTGTGGGTCCATTAGGCTATTTCTCGCTCTAGCCAGAGAACCACAACTGGTATATCAAAGTCCGGGTATATGCTATCCTGTATGTAGGATGGTGGATAAAAAGAAAATCCCTTGCTACTAATGAAAAAATTTAACCGGTTTCCTCTCTAAGACTATATGTCAAAATGACCAATGTCTGACATGTGCTCTAGTGGTTTCGGTAAGCAAAACAAACAAACTTATATCTTATATCGTTATACGAGACTTTATTATTATTATTATTCCGTAGGACAAGGCTCATTTCAATCGTTCATGTACAGCATCGCCGGTCAGATTCGCCGCACCCCCCACGCCGAGTTCTCCGTCTCCCAGAACACTTCCTACCGATTCAGAGTGATCAGCAACGGCGTCCTCAACTGCCCCATCCGGTTATCCGTGGACAACCACACGCTGTTGATGGTCGCCACAGATGGCGCTCCGTTCGACTCCGTGGAGGTCAAATACTTCAACATATTCGCGGGAGAGAGGTACGACTTTGTGCTCAATGCCACAAGCCGTGTTGACAGTTACTGGATTCGAGCTAAAGGACTTGGGAATTGTGGCAAAAAGAAAGTTAGAGAGTTCGCGATTTTGAAGTACAAAGGCTCGAATATCACGATTCCGGCTGTGGGTAGAAACGTGGGGGAGGATAGTAAAGAAGTGGTATGTATTTTGTTACAATTGAGGGGGGGGGGGGGGGGGCGGGACGTAGCTCAGTGGTACAGCGCTCGTTCGATGCGCGGTCGGTGTGGGATCGATACCCGCCGGTGGGCTCATTGGGCTATTTCTCGTTCCAGCCAGTCCACCACGACAGGTATATCATAGGCCGTGGTATGTACTACACTGTCTGTGGGATGGTGCATATAAAAGATCCCTTGCTGCTAATCGGAAGAGTAGCCCATGTAGTGGCGACAGCGGGTTTCCTCTCTCAATCTGTGTGGTCCTTAACGATATGTCTGACGCCATATAACCGTAAATAAAATGTGTTGAGTGCGTCGTTAAATAAAACATTTCTTTCTTTCTAAAACATTTCTTTCCATACATGAAATGATGGTCGATCGTGATTATCATTGTGATAATTGTGACGATGATTGTGGTGATGATGACGACTATCGTATGCTCTTGACGATAATGACGATGCTAGTCATGATAATGATGATCATGACGATAATAATGATGATGACCACAACGACGATGATGATAATGGTGATGATAATGATTTGATGATGATGATGACTCGATACCACAACTAAATTTTGTAATCGTCACATAGGTCATGGGAGATAATTTCTAAATGCCTATCGTAGAAGTCATTGTCATCTCCCTTTCAACGCGATGTCACTGCCACTGGTATCTCTCGTTAAATCCATTAAATATTCAATGTAAAACTGTAAGGTTGAAACATTAAGTATTTTTCAAAATTTTAAAATAGAAACTTAAAACAAATGAGAAAACCATGAGCAGACGACACTGTTCTCTATGGGTGAGTATTAATTTTATTTACATCTTCTGCAATGTTTTCATAATTTACACAATGAAAGGTAGAATATTTTGGAATTATCTAAAACATTTTGGATGGTAGGCCTACTGGGTATTTTTATGTTAGTCTGGGTACGATTCTGTTGATCTTGAATGGAATGCCATAATTATTATTTGAGAAAGTTGTGTCCATATGCCAATAGACACAGCTTACGACCTTAAAACTTTGGGGAGCGGTACGTAGTGGTAAAGCGATCGCTTGATGAGCTCTCGGTCAGGGATCGATCTCCGTCTGTGGCCCAATTGGACTATTTATCGCTCCAACCAGTGCACCACGACTGGTACATCAAAGGCCGTGGTATGTGCTATCCTGCCTGATGGATGGTGCATATAAAAGATCCCTTGCTACTAATGGAAAAAAATGTAGCGGGTTTCCTCTCTAAGAATATGTCAAAATTACCAAATGTTTGACATCCAATAGCCGATGATTAATAAATCAATGTGCTCTAGTTGTGTCGTTAAACAAAACTTTCTCATTCAATATGTCTACAGGTACTAAATCCCGTGAACGACGACGTCATAGACTTAGACAGTGTTCTGTTGCTTACTGACCTCAACAGCACTCTGCCTGATGACGTCACCATGAAGGAACAGCCAGACATAAAACTGTACGTTGCCATGGATTTCAACTCGAAGGTGACACGTGATCTGAGCCATGGAGACGTGTTGGCTATGGGACATACGATGCGAGGCATGCACCACGCCCACTTCCCCCAGCTGAACGGAATATCTTTCGTAACGCCGCCCTCACCACCACTGTCGCAGCTTCGAGACATACCAGAGGTAGGTGCAGAGGTTTTAGAGGCCAATATATAGACACTGTTTCGTATCTGAACATAACCACAAGCACATTCAATAAATAAATAAATAGATAAATAAATAAGTAAATTAATAAATAATAATAATTTAATAAATAAATAAATAAATAAAGCCACGCCAGGTTTGGGTTTTTGTTCTTGTGTTGTTGTTGTTGTTTTTTGTGTGTGTTTTTTTTTTTTTTGGGGGGGGGGGGTGGGGGGGGTTAAGGTTTTTTTTGTGTATTATTATTTTGTTGTTGTTGTTGCTGCTTTTTACTATTGTATATTTGCAGTTGGTGTTGTTATCGTTGTTGTTGCTTTGGGGTATTGTTTGGAGGCTTCTTGTATTTTTGTTGGGGGTTTTTAAAATACTAAATTGGAGTGTATTATTTATTTGTTAGTTTTGTTTGTTTGTTTTGTTTGATTGATTGATTATTCATTTATGTTTTTAATCTCGAATAATTCTCTCTGGAAACAAAGCGTATAAAATAAAATAGTTTTAAAATCCAACAAAATAAGCAAAACAGGAGGTGTGGGAATTGGATGTAATTGGTTAAATTGAGGGGGGGTTTTCTCGGGGGAACAGCAGTACAAACTTTAATATTCGTGTCAAACACTTTTAAAAGTTAAAATTTTTCTTTTGTTTAATGACATCACTAGAGCATATTGATTAATCATTAATCATCGTCTGTTGGATGTCAAACATTTGGTAATGTTGGACACGAAGTCTTCAGCCCCAGTCACACTGTCCCTGTGTATGGCTACGGTGACCCACGGGCTTGAAATCGGGGATGGGGGGTGGGGGTGGAACTGTGGGTAACCGTAGTGAGTCCGACGGCAAACCGTAGCAAACCGTACCAATCCGGGGTGATACGTGACGAACCGTAGATCGCCACGGTTGTTTTAAGCTGTTTAAAACTTCCGTGGGTCTCCGTAGCTCGCCGCCGGTGAATGCATATCGTAGTGACACCGTAGTGTAACCTTAGTACCACAGTGCCTCGCCGTAGGACCACCGTAGACCCTTCCTTGGCCATCCGTGGCCATCCGTGGTTCACCGTGAGTGTCTACTCCCACGGTGACTTACAGTGACTTGAGCTCCGGTCACACTGTCAAGGA
Organism: Gigantopelta aegis; assembly: GCF_016097555.1. NCBI lineage: Eukaryota > Metazoa > Mollusca > Gastropoda > Neomphalida > Peltospiridae > Gigantopelta > Gigantopelta aegis. The sequence continues at coordinate 24,290,728 of NC_054699.1, read as the reverse complement.
TCAGGACGCCGAGTTAGCCACGGATACGATCCGACATCATTCGTGACCATCCTTAGCGATCCGTAAGGACCCGTAGCGACCCATAGCGCTTCCTGTTGTCAACTAACCCCTATCCGTAATAATCCTTCGTCTATCCGTCGAAAACCGTAGTTAAACCGTGGTGCATGCGTAGGGGACCGCGGACAGACCACTATCCGGGGTCATCCTTGAGGTTTTCATCTGTCGTGGATCCGGCCAGACGACCCTTGACAGTGTGACCGGGACTTTACGGCAGCAGTAAGGTGTCCTACAGTGGCGCGATCGTAGTCGAACCGTGGGTATCCGTGACGACCCCGTAGCGCCACCTTCATGGTCCTTAACGACACCGTAGTGGTCGCAGGCAGCACTACGGTGCACCGTAGCCTACCGTGGGTAACCGTAGTGGGGTCCGTAGCAATACCGTGGTCTTCCATAGTGATGATGATGATGATGATGATGATAACTAGTTTAACGTGCCCATATACCACTAGGGTTTCTAACACGCCCATCCCGAGTCCGACCTCCGATAAGATCGGTGGCCTGACTCGGGATGTGTGTGTGTGTGTGGGGGGGGGGGGGGGGGGGGGGGGGGGTAGTGTTGAAAATGGGCAGAATTTTGAAAATAGCTTTGCAATTGTTGTGACGGAGTGTCACGAAGCGTAGCTGAATGTGGGTGCTGTCGGGTTTCTTTCTGTAGTATGTGTATTAGTGATTAATATGTGGATTTTTTTTGTATCACTTAACTCGAAAATGATTGATGTAAAGGTATTTGACGTCAAACATAGGATTGTTGTGGTATTAGAGCGGGACTCGTTGCCTACCGTGTGGTAGTCAGGAATTGCCAAAAAAAGACATAGGTTGGTCTCTGACTGTAATGAGAGCGTGTTTATGTCCAAATGTCCGTCTAGCTCTCTTACAGTCAGAGTACTCGGGCTAGGCCACGTAGTGGTCGGCGATGGAGGGCCTTTACGGGGCGTCTCATACACCGCGGTGTTGAGTCTGTCCCTCTCGGTGGTCGATGGTTCCGGCGTAGCTGGTTTCCTCGACTCAGGCTGGGCTGGGGACGGCGTCGCAGAAGGGACCGCCACTGGCGGTTGAGCCGCCAGTTTTGTTCAACCCCCCCCCCCCCCCCCGCCCGTGCCGTTCCTGGCGCGCGTTTCCTCTTCCTCCATCTCCTCTTCTTCTGTACGATCGCGTCGCCGTACACCAAGTCACAGAAGCCCGTGACCCTGTGCACGTGACGCGATACTCAAGTAGCTTCCCGTAACTCAGTAAGAGTCCCCCCAAGGTGTGTGTGTGTGTGTGTGGGTGGGGGTGGGGGGTGGGGGGACGGGTAACTCGAGAGTACATGGCGAGACGTCTGTCCTCATTGCAAGTTAGCTTGGAAGTGTTCCGTAGTGAAACCGTGGGTTACCGTGGCTCACCGTGTAATAACCGTAGCACCACAGTGGCTGACTCGTTTTGGACAAAATTGGAGCCAGAGCTACGGTGAGCTACGGTTCATAGCACCAGGACCTACCGTGGAATACCGTGGCCATCACCGGGACAGTGTGACTGACGCTTTAGCTGAAACTAGCCACATTTGTTTATGAAGAGCAAGGGATCTTTTATATGTACTTTCCAACAGGAGTGGACAAACTAAGTTCTTTAATATACCAGTCGTGGGGTAGATATTGATTTGCGATGTAATATACACGTTGTCGTTTTAACAGGGGCGGGACATAGACCAGTGGTAAAACGCTCGCTTGATGCGCGGTCGGCCTGGGATCGATCCCTGTCGTTGGGCCCATTGGGCTCTTTCTCGTTCTGTATATCAGAGGCCATGGTATATGCTATCTTGTTAGTGGGAAAGTGCATAAAAAAGATCCCTTGCTGAATTAGGAAAAAAAATGTAGCGGGTTTCCTCTGATGACTACGTGTCAGAATTACCAAATGTTTGACATCCAATAGTCGATGATTAATTAATCAATGTGCTCTAGTGAAGTCGTTAAACAATTTTTTTTTTTTCAACAGGAGTTGTTTTGCAATGCTGACACTCTGAAGATGAACTGCTCGACTCATTATTGCAAATGTATCCATCGTCTTGTGGTGGGTGTCGGGGCTACCGTCGAGATGGTTATTGTAGACGAAGGCAAGATGCTGAACGTCAGTCACCCGATGCATTTGCATGGACATAACTTCCGGGTCGTCGCCATGGATAAGGTAAACAAAAACAGAGGTCTCAGATTTATACTTTGTATCGTAATGAATGTTTTAGAAGTTATTAATTTCTACACATTTTTTTCTTCCTTTTTTTTCGGGGGTGGGGGGGGGTGGGGGGGGGGGGGGTGGGGAGGAGTATAATTGTTCATCAAGTCGATTGATTTACACATTTAGTCATTTCCATCCTTCCACTTACAAGCCTACTCGTTTATCCCTCCCATATATCCACCCGTTGGTCCATCCATCTATTCAGCCAGCCAGCCAGCCAGCCAGAGAGTCACGCACATTCATTCATTCATTCATTAATTCATTCATTTATTTGTCTCGCTCCAGCCAGTGCACCACGACTGGTATATCAAAGGCCGTGGTATGTGCTATCCTGTCTATGGGATGGTGGATATAAATGATGCCTTGCTGCTAATCGAAAAGAGTAGCCCATGGAGTGGCGTTAGCGGGTTTCCTACCTCAATAGCCGTGTGGTCCTTAACCATATGTCCGACGCCATATAACCGTAAATAAAATGTGTTGAGTGCGTCGTTAAATAAAACCTCTCTCTCTCTCTCTCTCTCTCTCTCTCTCTCTCTCTCTCTCTCTCTCTCTCTCTCTCTCTCTCTCTCTCTCATTTATTTTTTTATCCATTCATTCATTCACTTCATAGTCATTGTTGTTGTTATTTATAGAAGTGTTTTGTTTTCTGTGAATAGCTAGGTGCGTCCACTAGTATGGAGGAAGTTAAGCGACTGGACAGAGAAGGTCTCATCAGACGTCGTCTAAGCAGGGCTGTCATCAAAGACACCGTCGCCGTGCCAGACGGTGGGTACGTCGTCATCAGATTCGTGGCTGACAATCCAGGTAATATGACGTCACTAAACTGTTTAATTCCGGGTCAATGACAGTTTACTTCTGGGTCAAGATTAATTCATCAAAATCCATCGAGGTTACTAATTGCACAACGTAATCAGTCTGTATTACTTCGAGTAACTGGCGAAAAGAAAGGAAATGATTTATTTAACGACGCACTCAACACATTTTATTTTCGGTTACATGGCGTCGGAATTATGATTAAGGACCACACACATATTGAGAGAGGAAACCCGCTGTCGTCACTTCATGGCCTACTCTTTTTCGATTAGCAGCAAGGGATCTTTTATATGCACCATCCCACAGACAGGATAACATATACCACGGCTTTTCATATACCAGTCGTGGTGCACTGGCTGGAACGAGAAATAGTCCAATGGGCCCACCGACAGGGATCGATCGCACACCGACTGCGTATCGAGCGGACGCTTTACCACTGGGCTATGTCCCGGCCCGAGATATTTATGGTGTCGGCATACCCAATATCCCAAATGTTCATACCCAATGTCCCAAATGTTCATACCCAATACCCAATATCCCAAATGTTCATACCCAATATCCCAAATGTTCATACCCAATGTCCCAACTGTTCATACCCAATACCCAATGTCCCAAATGTTCATAACCAATACCCAATGTCCCAAATGTTCATACCCAATGTCCCAACTGTTCATACCCAAATGTTCATACCCAATATCCTATGTCCCAAATATTCCTACCCAATGTCTCAAATGTTCATACCCAATACCCTATGTCCCAAATGTTCATACCCAATACCCAATGTCCCAAATGTTCATACCCAATGTCCCAACTGTTCATACCCAAATGTTCATACCCAATGTCCCAAATGTTCATACCCAATACCCAATATCCCAAATGTTCAAACCCAATACCCAATGTCCCAAATGTTCATACCCAATGTCCCAACTGTTCATACCCAATACCCAATGTCCCAAATGTTCATAACCAATACCCAATGTCCCAAATGTTCATACCCAATGTCCCAACTGTTCATACCCAAATGTTCATACCCAATGTCTCAAATGTTCATACCCAATGTCCCAAATGTTCATACCCAATGTCCCAAATGTTCATACCCAATACCCAATGTCCCAAATGTTCATACCCAATACCCTATGTCCCAAATGTTCATACCCAATGTCTCAAATGTTCATACCCAATACCCTATGTCCCAAATGTTCATACCCAATACCCAATATCCCAAATGTTCATACCCAATGTCCCAACTGTTCCTACCCAAATGTTCATACCCAATGTCTCAAATGTTCATACCCAATGTCCCAAATGTTCATACCCAATGTCCCAAATGTTCATACCCAATGCCCAATGTCCCAAATGTTCATACCCAATACCCTATGTCCCAAATGTTCATACCCAATGTTTCAAATGTTCATACCCAATACCCAATGTCCCAAATGTTCATACCCAATACTCAATGTCCCAAATGTTCATACCCAATGTCTCAAATGTTCATAACCAATACCCAATGTCCCAAATGTTCATACCCAATACCCAATGTCTCACATGTTCATACCCAATGTTCCAACTGTTCATACCCAAATGTTCATACCCAATGTCTGAAATGTTCATACCCAATGTCCCAAATGTTCATACCCAATGTCCCAAATGTTCATACCCAACACCCAATGTCCCAAATGTTCATACCCAATGTCCCAACTGTTCATACCCAAATGTTCATACCCAATGTCTCAAATGTTCATACCCAATGTCCCAAATGTTCATACCCAATGTCCCAAATGTTCATACCCAATACCCAATGTCCCAAATGTTCATACCCAATACCCTATGTCCCAAATGTTCATACCCAATACCCAATGTCCCAAATGTTCATACCCAATACCCTATGTCCCAAATGTTCATACCCAATACCTATGTCCCAAATGTTCATACCCAATACCCTATGCCCCAAATGTTCATACCAAATACCCTATGTCCCAAATGTTCATACCCAATACCCAATGTCCCAAATGTTCATACCCAATACCCAATGCCCCAAATGTTCATACCCAATACCCTATGCCCCAAATGTTCATACCCAATACCCAATGTCCCAAATGCTTACCTACCTAGACATGGTTTTGTCCCGTCGTAGTATAAAGGATCTCCGCTGTTTTTTTGTTTTTTTTAGGTCAATGCCTAGCAGGCATTATTAAAAAAGAAGTTTGTTTTGTTTAACAACACCACTAGAGCACATGTATATTAATTAATCATCGGCTATTGGATGTCAGATATTTCAGAGGAAACCCGCTACATATTTCCATTAGCAGCAAGGTATGTTTTATTTGCACTTTCCCACAGACAGGAAAGCACATACCACGGTCTTTGACAAGTTGTTGTCAACTGGTTGGAACGAGAAGAGAAAAAAAAACCTCAATCATTTCCATCGATCCACCGACTAGTATGAGGTGGTTCGATTCCGCGACGCAAGCACCTCAGAAGTGTTTCTACTATACTCACCCTTCCACGCAACAATACAAACATTGTGGGAGGGACGTAGTCCAGTGGTAAAGCGCTTGCTTGATGCGCGGTTGGTCTGGGGTCGACCCCCCCCCCCCCACCCCACCCGTCGGTGGGCCCGTTGGGCTATTTCTCGCTCCATCCAGAATACCACGACTGGTATATCAAAGGCCGAGGTAGGTGCTATCCTGTTTATGGGATGGTGCATATAAAAGATCTCTTGCTATTAATGGAAAAATGTAGCGGGTTTCCTTTCTATGTCTGTGTCGAAATGATCATATGTTGGACATATATGATTAATAAATCAATGTGGTTCAGTGGTGTCGTTAAACAAAGCAAGTTTTTGTTCCATGTCTATAATTTGCATCATGTTGACGGTATTACCTAGGTTTGACGCATCATTTGTTTTCATTTCAACTTCAATATTTCGCTTCTTATAATACGTTTGGCATCCAATAGCCAATGGTTACTTAACTAATCAATGTGCTCTAGTAGTGTCCTTAAACAAAGCAAGCTTTACGTGTTATCTACGTCTGATCTACATACCCATATTGTATCCATAAAAAGAAGGAAGGAAATGTTGTTTTTAACGACGCACTCAACACATTTTATTTACGATCATATGGCGTCATACCATAAAAAAGAATGCCATAGACTTATGGTGCGTATAGAGAATCATCATAATCGAAGTAGATTCCACTTATGGTGTTTTAGTATATCAAAGGCTGTGGTATGTGTTGTCCTGTCTCGATTGGTGCTACTAATGGAAAAAATGCAGCGAGTATCCTCTTAAGACTGTATGTAAAAAAAAAGTACATCTTTGACATCCGGTAACCGATGATTAATAAACAATGTGCTCTAGTAGTGTTGTTAAACAAAACAAACTTTAACTTTCAAACAAATGTGGGCTACATAGATAATAGACAATACAACATGAGTGGCCATTGGATACCATTTATCTTACAACGAGTTTGAAAGCGAGTTGGATACGTTTTTAAACAACGACTTTTCGATTTGCACGTTCTTTTTTATACATTGGATGCTATGGCATTGGTGACCTGGTCATCACCTAGGAGCAGCCAGTCGTTTGTCTTTAAAATGTTATCGCACGTATATGTGTTAAGAAGTATGTGTTATCAAAAATAACGAATGATGTTCTCACCAACGGGTGTGTAAGAATGTTGTTAAAGGAACGTTCCTGAGTTTGCTGCAATTTGTAAGATGTTATCGACTATCAAAAACTTTTTAACGATTGTAATTACATATCAGATATATGTTTCTGCATAAAAAAAAATAATGGCTGTACATTAAATGTGTTTCTGATCGTTCTAATATTTGTACTAGGTTAAATTTCAATTTATTTCCTAAAATATATTTTCTTTTACTTCCTAAACATTATTTGAAGACAAAATCCAGTTTGGGCTTCTTACAAATATTAAGACGACCAGAAACACATTGAATATACAGACACTGATATTCTAAACAAGAAAATATATTTAATATGTAAGTTTAATCGTAGAAATATTTTATTAGATGGAAACATCTTACAATGCAGCAAACTCAGGATTGTCCCTTTAAACCTGTTAAAAGGAGTGCGTTCTATTCCAGGAATGTGGTTATTCCACTGTCACATCGCCTTCCACCTCGTGACCGGCATGCAACTACTGCTTCAAGTGGGACAACCCGATCAGCTACCCACCACGCCGGCCAACTTCCCGCGCTGCGGAAACTGGCGATACACGGAACCAGGTGCAACAGAACCACCGAGGAAAAATAATCACAATGGCCGCCATGGTGGTGATGACGATGGCGATAGTACCAGACGTAGTTGTGCAGTCTGCTCGGGGACCAGTACTGGAAAACGAAATGACTTCTTGATATTGCTAGGCGTAGGAGTGTGGTGTTTTGAACAATTTCTCAATAGAATGAGATAATTTTCTAAATATTTAAAGTGTACGATGTTTCATGTGAAAATCGGTAGTCATGTTATTCTTATCGGCAGCTCTGTTATCCGTTCTTATAAAACTGTTTCGAGTCCAGACTCAATCTCTAATGACGTCACATGCATGCAGTTTCTATGGCGTTAGAGTCTTTAGTCTAGACTCTTGAGGTTTTATAAGCACCATATCATGCGTATTATGTCTGCTTCGGTCGCTCAAACCGTGAACTATGTGATCGTCTGCTAGGTACATTGTTACAACATTATTTATTTATTTAAAGGGTTTTAAATTCAACCGCATTGAATCAATCCTATGTGCATCACTACATGCTGTAGCAAAAACCGAAAGAGATGACTTAACAATGAGCTTAGTAACCAGAGGCGGATCCATGGGGATGGACCAGGGCGGTGGTGTAGCGGGAGAGGGGGGGGGGGAGTGGCACGGGGGCAATGTCCCCCCCCCCCAAATCAAACCTTTTGTTTTACTGTATTAAATTTTATAAAATCATACACACATACATACATACATAGTGTGGGTTGCCCCCCCCCCCCCCCCCAGTAGTGGGTTTCCTCCATATAACCAGGGAACTCGCCCCCTAAAGTATTCAAGCTCCCCCTTTTTTCCTTCTTAGTTTGGGATGGCCTTTTTAGGAGTTGGTCCATTTGCTCTTTTCCCGATAGTTCTCCCTCGCAAAACATTTTCTGGATCCGCCCCTACAACACATTTATGACAGTCATTGTCACCATTATGTTTTAGACTTCAGTAACTAGGGCGTTTCGTAGCTCGATGCGCGGTCGTTCTGGGATCGATCCCCGTTGGTGGGCCCATTGGGCTATTTCTCGTTCCAGCCAGTGCACCATGACGGGTATATCAAAGGCCGTGGTATGTACTACCCTGTCTGTGGGATGGTGCATATAAAATATCCCTTGCTGCTAATCGAAAAGAGTAACCCATGAAGTGGCGACAGCGGGTTTTCCTCTCTCAATACCTGCGTGGTCCCTAACTATATGTCTGACGCCATATAACCGTAAATACAATGTGTTGAGTGCATCGTTAAATAAAACATTTCTTTCTTTTTGTGTTCAGTAAAATTTTGTATTGATGGATTTGATATCGGAAAGGCCCCCCACCCCACCCCCCCCCCCCCCCCCCCCCCCGCCCCCAAACCTACGTTCAGACGGCCGTTTCTCGATATAAAAAAACAAAAATGTTTTATTTAACGACGCACTCAAAACATTTTATTTACGGTTATATGGCGTCAGACATATGGTTAAGGGCCACACAGATTTTGGGCTACTCTTTCCGATTAGCAGCAAGGGATCTTTTATTTGCGCTTCCCACAGGCAGGATAGCACAAACCATGGCCTTTGTTGAACCAGTTATGGATCACTGGTCGGTGCAAGTGGTTTACACCTACCCAATGAGTCTTGCGGAGCACTCACTCAGGGTTTGGAGTCGATATCTGGATTAAAAATCCCATGCCTCGACTGGGATCCGAACCCAGTACCTACCAGCCTGTAGACCGATGGCCTAACCACGACGTCATCGAGGCCGGTCCTTTCTCGATAAAGTTTGTAAACTGTTTTGATAGAAATCCCAAATGGTCATTCGGTTTAATACATGTAGATGCGGGATTTAGCTCAGTCGGTTAAGTGCTCGCCCGAGGTGCTTGCGTCGCAGGATCGAACCCACTCGGTGGATCCATTCAACTGATTGGGTTTTTTTTTCTCGTTCCAACCAGTGGACCACAACTGGTCAAATGCCGTGGTATGTGTTTGGGTTTTTTGTCTGTCGGAAAGTCTATATAAAAGATCCTTTACTACTAATGTAGCGGGTTTTCTCTGTGAGGAGTACGTATCAGAATTACCGTAAGTCTGACACCGAATAGTCGATGATCAATTAATCAATGTGCTCTAGTGGTGTCGTTAAACAAATCAAACAAACTTTAATACATATAGTGTAAATTCAATAGTAGCAAGCGATAGCCGCAAACGACTGGCCAAGCGAAAAAAACCACCCCGTCCATTAGACTGCTTTAGGCGCCTCACGATAAACCAAATGGCCACGTCTGGAACCAGTCAAATAGTTCGTGAACATTAGCGAAACGTTAGCTTTTTTTAAATAAGGGCTGGTTCAAGAGGGCGCTCGTTCGCTAGACTTGTTTTTTGCGTCTTAAATGTTGAATAAAACCAGTTTAATACGCTAACAAACATCCATGTAATATACTTTAATTTATTTCGTAAAATGTACATCATATCCACTTCAAACTGTACATATAAGTAGTTTAGCACATTATGTAGTCCTTTAAGAGACCAACCAAAAACAAACTATCATCAATAACACATACAGTCACCGTGTGCAGAATCGAATACGCTCACACATCAACTCAGTCGTTGTAGAATTTTTGTATCATTTACCTTTTCGATTTTATTTAAAACCCGCATTCTTGCATATTATTCATAATTGTAACAGTATTTACTATACCAAAGCAAAATACAAACAGCTACATGTTTAATATACTCATGTGTTATTCAAATCAGTGATTTCTGTGTTTGTAAATTTGTAATATAATAAGTATTTTCTAATTGCACTAATGGAGGAACGACGTAAGACAACACATGGTACTTTAGACCAAATTTATTTAACTATTTGAGTAGTTATTGCCTGTATTATATACCATACAGAGATGGTAACATGGCTAACTTCTCGATACTGTGGACGAGGCTTTGGTTGTAGTCAATAATTGTTTTTACTATGTATGTGTTCCCTTATTTTGTTACTTCAGCATACTATGTAATATAACACGAACCAGTGGAATTGCATCCCACGTTTTAGTGTTAAAATTGATAATAAAATATTGTGAAGTGTGCGTGAGAGAGAGAGAGAGCGAGTGTGTGTGTGTGTGTGTGTGTGTGTGTGTGTGTCTGTCTGTATATATGTGTCTGTCTATGTGTGCGTCTGTCTGTGTGTCTGTGTTTGTATGTATGTATATGTGTGTGTCTGTCTCTGTGTGTGTTTCTGTGTATGTTTGTCTGTCTGCGTGTGTGTGTCTGTATGTGTGTCTGTCTCTGTGTGTGTATGTTTGTGTGTATGTAGGCCTATGTGTGTCGGTCTATGTGTGTGTGTGTGTCTGTCTATGTGTGTGTGTGTGTGAGTGTCTGTGTGTGTATGTGTGTGTGTGTCTGTCTGTGTATGCGTGTGTGTGCGCGTGCGCGCGCGCGCGTGTGTGAATGTCTGTGCGTGACGTAGATAGTGTGTACAACAACAATTCTCATTGAACTGTAAGAATAAGCATTTAGTATATCTAATCGAAATTGTTAAGTAAATTAAGGTATACATTTATTCTCATGAATGCAGCTTTTGAATTCTTTAGATTTCTTTTACTTCTTTTTGTTCGCTTTGGTTGGTCTCTTACGTCACAGAACATATAAATATATGACATAGCATAGCACGAGAACTACGTTTGAAATGTGTATATCAAATATGTTAACAACTCATTAGCTATGAAAATAAATATTTCATGTGTTGATACATATTGTGTGGTTTTGTTATACTGCTGTACACATATATTTGGTATTTATGTGATGAATAAAACGTATTTACAGGTTTACCCTCAATGTCATACTATACACCTTAAAGGGACATTCCTGAGGTTGCTGCAACTTTTAAGATGTTATCGACTAACAGATATTTTTTTAACGATTGTAATCACATACCAATTATATGTTTCTGCATAAAATACTAGTGGCTGTATAATAAATGTGTTTCCGATCGTTCTAATATATTTACTAGGTTAAATTTCATTTTATTTTCTAAAATATAATTTTTTCGTACGTACGAAATTATTTGAAGACAGAATCCAGTTTGGGCTTCTTACAAATATTAAGACGACCAAAAACACATTGAATATACAGACAGTGATATTCTAAATAAATAAAAAAAATATTTAATATGGAAGTTTAATCGTAGAAATATTTTATTATTCAGAAACATCTTACAATGCAGCAAACTTGGGAATGTCCCTTTAACCAGGGTCGTTGATAGCCTAATTGGGACCAGGCTAGTGTATTAAGATGCTTATAATAGTATTACGTAAAAATGCACCCCCTACCCATACCGACCCCATACCCACACCCACCTCCATACCCACCATGTGCTCTAGTAAATATTCCCAACATAACCGGTCCAAAATAATGCCAGTTGTTAGTTATGGGTTGGAAATTAGTTTTAACACTAAAGGCCGTTTCACACTTACACCGAAACGAAACCGAAAACACAATGAAAAAATTAGAATCCTTTAAACAAATGAGGGCTTTCACACTTGAGCCGAAAACGAAACGAAACGAAACCGTATGCCGAAATGAAAACATGCACAATGTGAATTTTTAATGATTTCGGTTTCGGCAGCCAAAAATAGCCATAGTTGCCAGTCTCTGCATCATTACACACACACACATATACACCACCACATGTGTTGACCGTGTATAAGTAATTTAATCATGGAAGCCATGAAAGGTTCTTTGCGTCTAGTGTTGATTTCATGTACCCACATTCTTCGTCGTCGACGTTTTTGTCTCTTTAAAATAAAATACCCCATCGCGAACACTTCATCTTCGCTGTCGTCTGTATCTACATCCATATTACTCTGTTAAACATCACTGCATTCCAATATTTAGTCTATGCAAAGTACATGTGATTACACCAGAATACTACTACATATTGAACAAACTGTTATGTTAACAAGTATTTCATGGATTTCGTTCAGGTACATTAAGAAGCATCGGTTCATATGTAAAAGGTCTATCGAAAACGAAACGATACAAATCGTTGTCGTTTCGGTTTCGGTTTCGTTTCGGCGTTAAGTGTGAAACGGCCTTAAGAGAAAAGGGTTGGGGGAAATGTAGTAGATGTTCCATATCATGGATAGTCAAATAAGTTATTAATTATTTCACTAGGATGGGCACTAAATCTAAATATGCAGCGAAGTGGCTATTCCATCAAAAATGAAAGTGAATGAAGAAGAAAAACAAAACAAACAAACAAAATCCCCCAAATAATTATAAATAAAACAACAAGAAGAAAGAGAAAAACCCAAACATTTAACAACTAAACAAAATCCCTTTCAAAATAAGCTACTAAATAATAAATACATAAATATATAAGTAAATAAAAAAAGCAAACTCAATGATAGAAAGAAAGAGAGAAAGAAATAACGAAAGAAAACAAACATTCGACTCCACATTGTAAAAGGAAAATACTTTATATATACCTCTTTTAGAAAAGTTTTGGACGTTTAAAAAAACAAAATCCCAAGAAAATAATTCACTACGGGCCCGACTCTAATGTTATTGGATGACCAAATATGTGCGCCTAAAATGCTCAAACATTTTGTTTCTATCAATGCTTATCGCTCTGTTCAAATCTTCATGGATAAAGCATTTGAGCGTTTACCCCTTTCAAAATATTCACAAATAAGCGTTGCTAAATCAATATTAACATCTTAAACTTGTCACGGACAACAATTTAAACAGACACATTTGTCCAGTTAATCACACTCCATGTTGGTAAATGTGTATTTGTGATCTCTTCACTGTTCACATTCACAAATATAGAAGATTTGGCGTGTTCAATGCTCACAAATAATTTGTCTTTATTTGTTCACTGTACATATAGCTTTGGTTGTCTGTAATTGTTCACAACGTAAATAAAGTCTTCAACTGAATCACACACACGGTTTGTGTTTTCACCGTTTATCTGCACACATTAAACTATTCCAAGGTTTTCTTCATAAATATGCGTTCCTTTGTTCAGTGTTGTTGTTTTTTTGCGGTGTATATATCGTGCGATATGAACGTTCACTGTTAACATCACTCAAGCGATATCGTCAAATGATTCCTGTTAACATTCACACACTTGAAGACACATACCATTCACTGTAACCGTTCAACATTCGGATGCACCACACATGACAATATTTTGCAAAAACAAAATCCTCTTTTTCTTCTGCTTCTTTGGTATTTGTTTATTACCACAAAAGTCGAATACTGTTTCTCAAAATCTGGTCTATTAAGAATGACATTATAGCATTTATATGTACATGGATTTACATGGCACGTCACGTGGATAATAAGAAAATGAGATTGCATGACCTTCACTGCCAACACAACCGTACTTTTATTTCTTCGTCCTGTAGCACAAAGGGAGACAAATCTTAAAATACGTCATAGGTGGCGCCATCTGACGTCATTTTATTAAATAACAAGATAATTATTTTGTGTGTTGTTGTCTTCGTTTTTTTTTTTCATTTTATTAGCTCAAATGTAGCTAGTCATATCGTCTACATTTGTTTTAGGTTTAGTATATTTCTTGATTTCCAACTCCCAGTATTGCATAGAATCACCAAAAAAGACATAAATCAATGCTTTCACAAAAAACATGTGTCAATTAGAATGATTGGCTGGTGCTCTTGTGAAGGAGAGAAATACTCCTACGTTGAACAACAAACTTCACGGATAATGGACACTGCTGTATCTTCGTATCAAGGAGCACGCCGTTTGGTTCTAGTTTTTACATTTGCCGCCAAATTTGACTTTGCGCAGACGCAATTTTCTCAGAGTTCCTAAAATTACCTTTCGTCGACAGTTGGATTTACAGCGGTCGAGTTTCTTTACCAACTTCCTCTTGAACTTCTTGTAGTTCCCTAATAATAACAATAATAATAATAATAATAATAATAATAATAATGGTAATGATGATGATAATATAAAGAAAATAATAATGATGATCATGATAGCGATGATAATAGCAATAATGATATGATGACTGTAATGACTGTAATGATGGTAATGATAATAATGATGATGGTCATGATGATGATGGTGATGATGACAAATGATGGTAATGACAATGATTATGATATAATGATGATGGTCATGATGATGATGGTCATGATGACAAATGATGGTAATGATGACAATGATTATGATATAATGATGATGGTGATGTGGAGAGTGATAACGATGAGGAGGAGGATGATTACAATAATGATAAGATGATGGTAATGATGGTGACGATAATAATGAGGATGAGGAGAATGATGATGACGATAGAACCAATACCCTTAACTCTAAAGATACCACTATTAATCAGTAGTTTTAGCACCTAAGTAAATTCTTAACATAAAATTTTAGTCAGTTACAAGGTATTTATATTTATATCAACAAAAACGTTCTTACTTTTATTAGATGCACCAATAATCTGCATTTTGGTGACGTTTTGTCTAAACTCCGCTGATGGCACGCTTTCTCTCAGCATTTCAGAGAGACGACCTAAGATAAAGGAAGAAATGTTCATATTATAAAGCTAAAACGTTTAATCCAGGGCTACTATTTTTTTGGTCAAGCCTAATAACAATTGTAGCATTTCGTCGTGTGTCTTAGAAGAAAACAAACAAATATAACACGTTCCTGATCTTTTGAGAAGCCAGTCGCGGAAAACCATATGGAAATTTAAGTAAGGCAGTTCATCAACGGTATGATCAGGAAGGAAATGGTTTATTTCACGACGCACTCAACACATTTTATTTACTGTTATATGGCGTCGGACATATGGTTAAGGACCACACAGATATTGAGAGAGGAAACCCGTTGTCGCCACTTCATGGGCTACTCTTTTTCGATTAGCAGCAAGGGATCTTTTATATGCACCATCCCACAGACAGGATAGTACCTATCACGGTCTTTGTTACACCAGTTGTGGAGCTCTGGCTGGAACGAGAAATAGCCCAATGGGCCCACCAACGGAGATCGATCCCAGAACGACCGCGTATCGAGCTACGTCACGCCCTAGTTACTGAACACAAGTCTAAAACATAATGGTGACAATGACTGTCATAAACGTGTTGTAGGGGCGGATCCAGAAAATATTTTGCGAGGGAGAACTATCGGGAAAAGTGCACATGGATCCACGTTGTGATCGATCCTAGACCGACCGCGCATCAAGCAAACGCTTTATCACTGGGCTACGCCCCCTCCTCCCCCCCCCCCCCCCCCAGTATGATCAATGTATCAATGCATCATACCTTTGAAGCGTACATCGTTACTTGGAGGTAAATGCATGTATGGATGAGTAATTTTATTCATGCATCTATCCATCCGTTCAGGGGGGGGGGGGGGCGTAGACCTGTGGTAAAGTGCTCGCCTGATGCGCGGTCGGTCTAGGATCGATCCCTGTCGGTGGGCCCATTGGGCTATTTCTCGTTCCAGCCAGTGCACCACAACTGGTATATCAAAGGCCGTTGTATGCGCTATTCTGCCTGTGGGATAAAAGATCCATTGCTATATGTTGAAAAATGTAGCAGGTTTCCTCTCTAGGACTATATGTCAAAATTACCAAATGTTTGACATCCAATAGCCGGTAATTATTAAATAAATGTGCTCTAGTGGTCTCGTTAAACAAATCAAACTATCCATTCGTCCATATATATATCCGTCCATTCATATATCTATCGATCCATTCATGAATACAAAATCTTGTCGCATACAAAAACGTGAAATAAAAAAAAAGGAAAAAACCCCAACAATATTGTCCAAAGTCAAAGTCGACTCATCGTACTTCAGTGGTGAGCATTATAGACATTAAGAAAGAAAAGAAAACTATATTCGATAATCAAGATAGTAGTGTTTACCTTTTCTGATGCTCCATTTTAAAAGTTCCACCCTTCGTCCGGTAGTGACGTCAAACCCGATGATGAAGAAATGTTTTCCTTCCGCCGTATAAACAAGTCTGTCGGATCTCTTAGGGAGACAGATATTGTCAAAGAAATCCGGCGCATGCGTCACTCTCGGTGGCGGAAGTGGCGTGGTGATGGCAGCAGGTGGGGCGCTTGTCGTCTGCGAGCCAGACGTGATTCTGTTCTTCTTCCGTAGTTTTTGGCAGCGCTTCCTTTTACGTTCTGTCGGAAGAGAATTGAATCATCCATGACAGATGGAGCTATGGTGATAGAATGCTATATATCGAATTAAAATAATATATATTACGAACGTTTGACATCCAATAGCCGATGATTAATAAATCAATGCGCTCTAGTGGTGTCGTTAACCAAAACAAACTTTAACTTTACTAAACAACAAACAGACACGGCGGAAGCAAGTAGACATTGGGGGGCTGACTGAGATCGAGGGCGCAAAGTAAAGTTTCTAGGGAGTTCGGGGGTATGTTCCCCAGTAAACGTTTAAAAAGGAGATGTCCTGAAATGCAATTTCCTGCATACTACAAGTAAAATTGATATCTGCCTTAAGATTTACTACAATAATAATTTTTATTCTGAATTATTGGAGCAGCTAGTCCCCCCCCCCCCCCCCCCCCCCCCCCCCCCCCCCCCCCCCCCCCCCCAGCCTGACAAAACGGTTATCACAATCAAATTGGTATCTACAAAAAAGGGCACGATCTAGCTCAATCGTCTGATGTGTTTTGGTCGACCTGGGTGAAAATAAATAAATAAATAAATAAATAAATAAATAAATAAATCTATACACCAAAAATAGGGTGGTCCCTTTATTTCTAGGTAAGGTCGAGTCCCGGAAACACACAATTGTTTAAGCCTTGCCAAATCTATTGGTTTCATCTAAAAACTAGCTAAACTAAGTAGTGTCATCATGGTGTGTGAAGTGAAGTGGAGGTACGAGAGCGAGCTTCAGAATTCCTATAAGACAATTATATCTTTTTTCACTTTTCATTCCCGGATGAGATAAATGCTTGGCGAAGGGGTGGATGGACAAGTGGGGGAGAGCTATTAACCCTCCCTCTCCGAAGAAAGGTATTCGGTTAAAAGTGTGCTTTTTGTGATAATGTACTCTTGTTTATTTTACACGAAGAAACCTGACGCCTCTATGCGAAAAGAACCTGCGCTGTACTTTCTTGTGGTGATGTAGAGCAAAGTGTGTACCCACGTGACACGTTGATAGTGGTTAACAACATGTAAGTTTAATGTCGTGAATGGACACGAGAATAATCAAACTCAAGTTCTGTGGCATCAGATTTAGGAACACAATTAGCATTTTAGACACAGCACCATTTGGTCGTCGACGATTGCCGACTCTAACACTTCCCTACAACATATCAATAAGGAGAGGGCTAAAGGTGATTCGAGCTATGTGGTTTGAAGCCGGTACTTGTACACTTAATCAGGTCAGGTCATAGGTTTTAATGTGTACATTCAGAACAACCGCAGTTGTAACACACTTAATTAAACCTCGTGGCTTAACTAGTACATGATAAAGACTGTTTGTTCGAACTTACTGTCTTTTTGTCTCCCCTTACACCCTCGTCCTTTCTTCCTGCGGCGCAGTCGGCCTCGGTTTCGAGCTGGACAGGACTTGCAACAAGCGCCTTTTACCAGTCTAGGCCTCTTGCATGGCAGCTTCCGGTCCGGTACGCACTGCATCCGGTTACACTCCACCTCTCCGTTCTGCAGTGAAAGGAAATGAAAGAAAACTTGAAATAAACCAGCAAGTGTTGACGATACCTCAGCACATGTTTTAGTTAAAGTTTTATTTTGTTTAACGACATTACTAGAGCACATTGATTTTCGAACAATCGGCTATTAGATGCCAAAGATTTGGTGATTTTTACATACCGCGGCCTTTGATATACCAGTCGTGATGCACTAGTTGGAACGAGAAATAACCCAATAGGCACATGTTTTAGAAAATAAGTGATCTACAAATAACCACCTCTATGATCAGGTAACCGTGTTAATTAGAATAACTGTCTGTCAGATATTTGAAGGTAAAACCTGTAATTATACAAAGATCACTGAGGCATTACCAGCCTCTCCAGATGATTATTTTTAACTTTTAAACACAACCGTATCTTTAAAAAAAGAAAAAAAGACTTACCATACATTTACAAATGATGCACTTCATTTCTCCAAACGGTCCAATCACGGGGTGCCACATAGTTCCGTTGGTTCTGATACCGCTAGCCGACAGGCAGTCTGTAAATATAACAATTGTGGAACTTTATCGTGGAAAAAAAAACCCGTCATTGCAAATGTTTTGACAATTGACGGCAAATATTTATGTTATAGTTATAGAACAGTTTTGTGATATCTAGTTTGGCTGACTAATAGGTGGATGTATGAGTGGCTTTGTGGTTGGTTTGCTGAAAGGGTGGCTGGATGAATGGCTGGCTGGCTAGGTGAGTGGGTGATGGATGAATAAACAAACAGATGGATGGATGGATGGATGGATGGATGGATGGATGGATGGATGGTTGAATGAATGGTTGATGGATGGATAAAAGGATGAATGGATGGATGAGTGGATGGATGGATGGATGGATGCGTGGATGGATGGATGGATGAATAAAAGGATGGATGGATGGATGGTTAATGGATGGATGGATAAATGGATGAATGGATGGATAAAATGATGGATGGATGCGTGGATGGATGGTTGAATGGATGGATGGATGGATGCGTGGATGGATGGATGGATAGATATGTGGATGGATTGTTGGATGGATCGATGGATGGATCGATCGATCGATCGATGGATGGTGGATAGATGGAGGGGTGGAGGTGTGGAGGGATAGCTCGATGGGATGACTGCTGGGTGAATGATGGGGTGGGTATTACAGCAGTGAAATGTCGTTAGCTATAGGTAAATAAAATTGCGTGGCTGGATCGATAGATACATCTTTAAAATTGTTTATTCTATTAAAACTGATTTTCATTAAAAAAAACTCCTAAGCTTACCGGAATCTGAGAGATTATCTGGACGTGTATCTTGAAGAATATAATCCAAATAGTCTTCGTAATCAGCTTCTTCTGTAAATAGACATAAACATATAGTTGTGGTGGTGTTGTGGCTACGTCATCGGACATAAGGCTGGTAGGTACAGGGTTCGCAGCCCGGTACCGGCTCCCACCCACAACGAGTTTTAACGACTCAGTGTGTAGGTGTAAGACCACTACACCCTCTTCTCTCTTACTAACCACTAACAATTGACAGCCCAGATAGCTGAGTGTGAGTCCAGGACAGCGTGCTTGAACCTTATATGGATATAAGCACGAAAATAAGTTGAAATAAAATGAATGAATATAAATAAACAACATAAATGTTTACATATATAAGTAAACAACAGTAGTACTGCTACTAGCTATAATCATAGTCAAGGGATATTTGTTTTTAGCAAAAAGATGAAATGACAATGTAACCAAAATACTAAAAGAAATATAATTATTTACTTCTTTAATTATACATTATTTTGAAAGAACAAATACAGAACACAAACCAACCATAATTGCGTATACAAACTTAAACACACACACACACACACACACACACACACACACACACATACACACACACACACACATACACACACACACACACACACACACTCAAACACACACACACACACACATACACACACACTATTTGCAAACCACATTGTAAATACTTAAAACTGAAAGTATTATACAAGTCAAGACTTCTCGTATATCATTGTTATTTTAAAATAATGGCCTATTTCAGCTGGTGTATTAAAGGTGCAGACCCTAGTTTCAAAATGGACACGAAGTTTAGTTAATATACAAACCTGTAACACACTTGGATAGAGTGAAACAAGAGTCTGTGACGTTAAAACCGGAAAATATCCTTAAAAAATAGAGTAGAACTCGAATCAATAACCACTACTTCTCAGACGCACGTGTTGTTTTTTAATTTGAAAAATGCATTTTGTGATATTAGAAACAACAGGATGACCAAAAACACTTCGGTTCCACGGAAATTGATAATCTAAGCAATAAAATATAAGTAATGTTTGATTTCAGCGACCATAAACGGCTTTAATAATGAAAAATATGCCTTAGTGTTTAAAAACTAGGGTCTGTCACTTTAAAACTTCTCGTATATGATTGTTATTTTAAAACAATGCTTTATTTCGGCTAGTGAATTAAACACTATGAAGTGTATGTTTACCTTCGCATCGTTGGCAGCAGTCATCTGTGGTGTTTACATACTTGCGACATTTCATTGGAGAACAGGACTTTAAATGACACAAGACACGCCCTCCCTAAAAATAAGAACAATCATTTAATTATTAATATTAATGTAATCAGGTTCGTGAACAACATCAATAATAACAACAACATTGCACGTCTTCTCTCTTCTATGTTTTTTTCCAATTCATTTTCTAGATTTGTTCCCCCACATTATAATCGACAAACCAGAGTTATCTCCCTTGAATTGTTAACTAGCAACAAACCACATTTATTTACGCTATATGTTTTTTTCCTGCCCCGAGTCAGACCAAATATCATATCGGAGGCTGGACTCGGGATGGGCGTGTTCGAAACCATAGAGGTATAGGAGCACGTTAAAACCATATCTAAGTCTAAGCTATATGTTTCTAAATTGCGTTATTGGTTACAGCACTTTTATTAAATGGACATTCCTGAGTTTGCTGCATTGTAATGTGTTTCCGACTAATAAAATATTTCTACGATTAAACTTACATATTAAATATAGTTTCTTGTTTAGAATATCAGTGACTGTATATTCAAAGTGTTTCTGGTCGTCTTAATATCTGTAAGAAGCCCAAATTGGATTTTGTCTTTAACTAATTTCGTATGTACGAAACAAAATATTTTAAGAAATAAAGTGAAATTTAACTTAATACAAATATTAGAACGATCAGAAACACGTCTAATATACAGCCACTAATCTTTTATGCAGAAAATATATTTGATATGTAATTACAATCGTTAAAAAGTCTCTGTTAGTCGATAACATCTTAAAACGTGCAGCAAACTCAGGAAAGTCCCTTTAAGACCAAAGCTGTCTTCCAATTAATTTTAGAAAAAAGGAGACATGCTTTATACGTTAATTGAATGGGTGTAGATATTTTATTAATATAACCGAAAGCGTCTTAAATAAGATACTATAATTATATCTGTTACTTGATTGAATATTAACAGGGGATGATAATATTTTATTAAATGTCACCGGCCTCGGTGGCGTCGTGGCAGGCCATCGGTCTACAGGCTGGTAGGTACTGGGTTCGGATCCCAGTCGAGGCATGGGATTTTTAATCCAGATACCGACTCCAAACCCTGAGTGAGTGCTCCGCAAGGCTCAATGGGTAGGTGTAAACCACTTGCACCGACCAGTGATCCATAACTGGTTCAACAAAGGCCATGGTTTGTGCTATCCTGCCTGTGGGAAGCGCAAATAAAAGATCCCTTGCTGCCAATCGGAAGAGTAGCCCATGTAGTGGCGACAGCGGGTTTCCTCTCAAAATCTGTGTAGTCCTTAACCATATGTCTGACGCCATATAACCGTAAATAAAATGTGTTGAGTGCGTCGTTAAATAAAACACTTCTTTCTTTTTTTATTAAATGTCTTAAAGGGACATTCCTGAGTTTGCTGCAATTTTAAAGATGTTATCGACTAACAGAGACTTTTTAACGATTCTAATTACATATCAGATATATTTTTCTACATAATATATTAGTGGCTGTATATTAAACGTGTTTCTGATCGTTTTAATATTTGTACTAGGTTATATTTCCTTTTATTTCCTAAAAATTATTTGAAGACAAAATCCAGTTTGGGCTTCTTACAAATATTAAGACGACCAGAAACATATTGAATATACAGACACTGATATTCTAAACAAGAAAATACAGTTAATATGTAATTTTAATCGTAGAACTATTTTATTAGTCGGAAACATCTTACAATGCTGCAAACTCAGGAATGTCCCTTTAAATGTGTTTTAGTTTTATATTATTTTAATATATAGACTGTTTATAATTGGACTGAATATATTAGCATGTTTTATTGTCGTGTTAGATGTTTTTAATGTAATTTTTGTATATTTTATATATCGATTCTTTATAGTCTCTCGTAACTCCATATGGTGTGGCTCAGTGCTATTTTAGATTTTATTGTTTTATTGATGTGTGTTTTATAAAAAGTGAGGTGAGACTTTAATAAACAATTTGTCTTGTCTTGTCTTGTCTTGTCTTGTCATAAAATAATCAGTCAAACAGCATACTGCTGCTGAGGATATATTCCCTGTCAACTAAATGGGAAGATAACTGTGATCTGTCGCCAATTGTTTCTCGTCATGAGACAAATACTATGACATAATATTAAACCCTTTTCAATTCCTTAGATTTTATTACTTGAACAATTATTACATACATCAGTGACAGGTGCTACTTGTTGTTACCTGGAGTGGCAATAAAAATTACAGCTATCATTTTGTGCGGGTCACAAATTTGCAACTGTAAGTTGTTAAAATGCCATGTGACCCCAGAGCCATGTGACCTCAGACCTATGTGAGCTCAGAGCCAGGTGACCTCAGACCTATGTGACCTCAGAGCCATGTGACCTCAGACTCTCTTTGAAGAGTATTGAATGGGAGGTACAGGCCTCGGTGGTGTCGTGGTTACGCCATCGGACATACGACTGGTTGATACAGGGTTCGCAGCCCGGTACCGGCTCTCACCCAGAGCGAGTTTTAACGACGCAATGGGTAGGCGTAAGACCATTACACCCTATTCTCTCTCATTAACCACTAACAACTAACCCACTGTCCTGAACAGAATCGTGCCCAGGACAGCGTGCTTGAACCACAATTGGATATAAGCACGAAAACACGTTGAAATGTGTGTGTGTGTGTATGTGTGTGTGTGTGTCTGTGTGTGTCTGTGTGTTTGTGTGTGTGTTTGTGTGTGTGTGTGTGTGTGTGTGTGTTTGTGTGTGTGTGTGTGTGTGTGTGTGTGTGTGTGTGTGTGTGTGTGTGTATGTGTGTGTGTTTGTGTGTGTATACGGCCCTGGTAGCTTCAAGCGTTGCCTCTACTAATTTTTCTTGATGAATGTTAACATTACCGTCAATACGATTTTACTTGGTATACTGGCACCTATATTAGTTTAATTTCGTGCAATGGCGTCATAGCCGTTAGCCTCACTTACCGTGCACACACACATGATGCACTGGTTGGAGTGCGTCGGGCGGAGACCCGTGTTGTTGCTAGGGAACATGACGCCGTCGTCGTAGTGCTTGCCGTCGTGCTTACATCCGGGGCTCGGGGTGGCGTTCACGTCTGCCGTCTCCAATCCCACTGTAGGAGGAAGGTTGTCAAAATCTAAATAAGAACATTATCCCTTTTCACGCACGATGAAAAGGAGGCACAAGGCAGAAAACAAAG
This sequence comes from Gigantopelta aegis, assembly GCF_016097555.1. NCBI lineage: Eukaryota > Metazoa > Mollusca > Gastropoda > Neomphalida > Peltospiridae > Gigantopelta > Gigantopelta aegis. Next base: position 24,266,983 of record NC_054699.1, on the reverse strand, counting down.
AAAAAACAACAAACATGCGTCAAGCAACACAGGGCGGCTGGTTAGTTGGGGGCTTTAAATGTTAAAACAAATAACATTAATATTAATATTAAAGGCACAGATCCTAGATTTAACCTGTGAAAATGGACAATAAGTTTAGTTAATCTACACACCTGCAAAACATTTGGATAAGGTCATAACAGAGAAATTCTGAGGTTTGTGATGTTTAAAACCTGGATGTCCAGAACCACTTCAGGTGTATGAAAATTAATATTCTAAATAGTAAAATTTAAGTACTCCTAATTTAAATGATTAAAAATGGCTTTAATAGTGAAAAATACGTCATAGTGTTTAAGAACTAGGGTTTGTCCCTTTAAAAGCAGAGCTAGATCTATTTAGATGTCTCGAGGGTATAGCGGGATTAAGTTGTTGGATTTAAGGTAGGTACGTACCTCGCGCGCATGCCCTATCGACCACCCCTACTCCCTCCACCCACCCCACCCCACCTATCACCCACCTAAAGTGAGTTCAAATTCCTCAGTGTGAAGATGTAAGAACAATTACGTCGTTTTTCAGAGGAAACCCGCAACATTGTTTCCTGATAGAGCAAGGGATCTTTTATATGCACTTACCCACAGACAGGAAAACACATACCACGGTCTTTGACCAGTTGTGATTCACTGGTTGGAACGAGAGAAAAAACCCAGTCAAGTGCATAAATTAGTGACTAATAAATAGTACCAATTCACTGCAATCATGTCATGGTATATTTATGATATGATTTGTTTTCACTTCCAAAAGCCTCTTGATCATATCTTCTCCCAGACAGGATAGCACATACCATGGCCTTTGATAAACCAGTCGTGATACACTGGCTGGAACGAGAAATAGCCCAATAGGTCCACCGACGAGGATCGATCCTAGATCAACCACGCATCAGGCATGCGCTTTACCACTGGGCTACGTACCGCCCGCATTTTGGTAACAAAACCATTGTCAAATTCACGTTTGTATCTATGCACAGGTTCTTCTCTTTCCGACCAGTGCATCACATCTGGTCAAAGGCCGTGGTATGTGCTTTCCTGTCTGTAGGAAATTGCATATAAAAGGTCACTTGCTAATGAAACAAAATATACCAGTTTTCCTCTGACGGCTACGTGACAGAATTATCAAATGTTTGACAATAGCCGATGATTAGTTAATCAATGTGCTCATGTGGTGTCGTTAAAGGGACATCCCTGAGTTTGCTGCACTTTTTAAGATGTTATCAACTAACAGAAACTTTTTAACGATTGTAATTACATATCAAATATACTTTTCTGCATAAAATATTAGTGGCTGTATATTAAACGTTTTTTCTGATCGTTCTAATATTTGTAGTAGGTTAAATTTCATTTTATTTCTTAATTATTTATTTTTTTCGTACCTACGAAATTATTTGAAGACAAAATCCAGTTTGGGCTTCTTACAAATATTAAGACGATCAGAAACACATTGAATATACAGACACTGATATTCTAAACAATAAATATATTTAATATGTAAGTTTAATCGTAGAAATATTTTATTAGTCGGAAACATCTTACAATGCAACAAACTCAGGAATGTCCCTTTAATAAAAGCAAACGAACGATGCAGAGGATATAGTCCAGAGGATGTTTTGACAGGGTCGTACAAATCGATATTTTAACCTGGTGTATAATTAGTTTCCTCAAAAAACTATCTTGTCCCCACCACCGACAGTCACTGCATCATGACTTAAATCAAGTACCTTAGAAAAAGCTAAAACCAGTTACGTTTTTTGTCAGTTAAAGCATTATCACTAGTACTTGTTAATGTCCACAGGATTGTAGCGTGTGATCATGTGTGTATGTGTCTGTGTGCGCCTATGTGAGCATATGTGTATGTGCCTCTTTGAGCATATGTGTATGTGCCTGTGTGAGCATATGTGTGTGTGCCTGTGTGGTGTGAGCATACGTGTATGTGTCTGTGTCAGCATATGTGTAAGTGCCTGTGTGAGCATATGCGTATGTGCCTGTGTGCTGTGTGAGCATATGTGTATGTGTGCTGTGTGAGCATATGTGTATGTGCCTGTGTGAGCATGTGTGCATGTGTGCTGTGTGAGCATATGTGTATGTGTCTGTGTCAGCATATGTGTAAGTGCCTGTGTGAGCATATGTGTATGTGTCTGTGTGCTGTGTGAGCATATGTGTATGTGTCTGTATGAGGATATGTGTATGTGCCTGTGTGAGCATATGTGTATGTGCCTGTGTAAGCATATGTGTATGTGTCTGTGTGAGCATATGTGTATGTGTCTGTGTGAGCATATGTGTATGTGCCGCTTTGAGCATATGTGTATGTTTCTGTGTGAGCATATGTGTATGTGTGCTGTGTGAGCATATGTGTATGTGTCTGTGTGAGCATATGTGTATGTGCCTGTGTGAGCATATGTGTATGTGTCTGTGTGAGCATATGTGTATGTGCCTGTGTGAGTATATGTGTATGTGTGAGCATATGTGTATGTGTCTGTGTGAGCATATGTGTATGTGCCTGTGTGAGCATATGTGTATGTGCCTCTTTGAGCATATGTGTATGTTTCTGTGTGAGCATATGTGTATGTGCCTGTGTGAGCATATGTGTACGTGTCTGTGTGCTGTGTGAGCATATGTGTATGTGCCTGTGTGAGCATATGTGTATGTGTCTGTGTGAGCATATGTGTATGTGCCTGTGTGAGCATATGTGTATGTGTCTGTGTGAGCATATTTGTATGTGCCTGTGTGAGTATATGTGTATGTGTGAGCATGTGTGTATGTGCCTGTGTGCTGTGTGAGAATATGTGTATGTGTCTGTGTGAGCATATATGTGTGTGCCTGTGTGAGCATATGTGTATGTGCCTGTGTGCTGTGTGAGCATATGTGTA
>NC_054699.1:24236584-24259084 GCF_016097555.1 Gigantopelta aegis | reverse complement strand
GGGCGTTACCAATAGGTATATGCCGTAGAGCATGAAGACACAGATCTACGTCGTTGCTACTTGAATTTCAAGGTGTTGTCGAGTTCCGCTTGATTAGCTCCAGGGTATGTTAAGGTGACAAATTGGCCAGAAAGTCATTAGTAATGAGTTGGGTTTCTTCACCGTGTACATACCGGATCCAGACAGTAGGCAGAACCGAGTTGCGTTTGTTTTTTTTTGTTTTTTTTTATTTTTTGTTTTTATGCCAGCCCTACCCTGTTACTGTACCTGCGACGATACGGCTAGATCGTGCGACGATACCGCTAGATCGTATATGTTTTGTTGTGGTGTTGTTGTAGTTGTTTTTTAAGCTGTACATTTCCGCCCATCAATTATCAATTTCATAATGTCCGAATCCAAAGAATTCGTAGACCGAATTTTCTCCAGCCCTACCCTGTTATTTTACATGCTAGATCGTACATGTTTTTGGGTTGGGTCTTTTCTTAACCGTCAATTTCCACCCATCAATTGACAATTTCGAAATATTCGGATACAAAGAGTTCTTCTTCCACACTCTGTCGCCTTTACCGGCTACAAAGAGTTCTTCTGCCATACCCTGTCACCTTTACCGGCTACAAAGAGTTCTTCTGCCATACCCTGTCACATTTACCGGCTACAAAGAGTTCTTCTGCCATACCCTGTCACCTTTACCGGCTACAAAGAGTTCTTCTGCAATACCCTGTCATCTTTTCCGGCTACAATGATTTCTTCTGCCATACCCTGTCACCTTTACCAGTTACAAAGAGTTTTTCAGCCACACCCTGTCACCTTTACCGGCTACAAAGAGTTCTTCTGCCATACCCTGTCACATTTACCGGCTACAAAGAGTTCTTCTGCCATACCCTGTCACCTTTACCGGCTACAAAGAGTTCTTCTGCCATACCCTGTCATCTTTTCCGGCTACAATGATTTCTTCTGCCATACCCTGTCACCTTTACCAGTTACAAAGAGTTCTTCAGCCACACCCTGTCACCTTTACCGGCTACAAAGAGTTCTTCTGCCATACCCTGTTACCTTTACAGTTACAAACAGTTCTTCGGCCATACCCTGTCACCTTTACCGGCTACAAAGAATTCTTCTGCCATACCCTGTCATCTTTTCCGGCTACAAAGAGTTCTTCAGCCATACCCTGTCACCGTTACCGGCTACAAAGAGTTCTTCTGCCATACCCTGTCACCTTTACCGGCTACTAAAGGGCTAGAGTACACATAATTTTAAAAAGTGTTAGTTTCCGACCGCCAATAATATTTGATAATATCCGGATCCAAAGAGTTCTTGGACCACGTTTTCTTCAGCCCAATCCTGTCACCTTCTCATGCTCCTCGGTAAATCCACTCTCTGATGTTTTTCCCACATCTCAACCAGTGCTTCACGAATGGCATTTCAAAGGCCGTGGTGTGTGTTGTCCTGTCTGTGGGGAAGTTGCATAAAAGGATTCCTAGCTACTAATGAAAAAATTTAGCAGGTTGCCTCTGAAGACAACGAGGTGGCGGGACGTAGCCCAGTGGTAGGGCGCTCGCTCGATACGCGGTCGGTGTGGGATCGATCCCCGTCGGTGGGCCCATTGTGCTATTTCTCGTTCCAGCCAGTGCACCACGACTGGGATGGTGCACATAAAAGATCCCTTGCTGCTAATCGAAAACAGTAGACCGTGAAGTGGCGACAGCGGATTTCCTCTCTCAATATCTGTGTGATCCTTAACCATATTTCTGGCGCCATATATCCATAAATAACATGTGGTGAGTGCGTCGTTAAATAAAACATTTCTTTCTTTCTGAAGACTACGAGTCCAAAATTACTAAATGCTTAACATCCAATATCCGATGAATTAATACATCGATGTGATCTAGTGGTGTCGTTAAACAAAACAAATGTTAATTTTAACAAACCAAATTTGAACCATGAAGTATGGTTGAATGGTGATCGACAAATCTGTGTTGTCAGATTTTAGAAATGGGGCAAACAAGAAATCGAGCAAATTTACGGCCTGTGACGTCAGATTGTGGAAGTGGTATATATTTTAGGTATACACAACATTGGTGTTCGGAAGGGTCGTTACCATACAAAAAGTACCTTCGTACAAAAAGTTAAAAGTTTATTGTGTTTAAAGACACCACTACAGCACATTGATTTATTTATCATCGGTTATTGGACATCAAAACTTTGGTAAAAAAGGTTAAATTTGTTTTGTTTAACGACACCACTAGTGCATATTTATTTATTTATCATAGGCTGTTTGATGTCAAACGTGGTAATTCTAAGATATAGTCTTAGAGAGGAAACCCGCTACATTTTTCTATTAGTAGCAAGGGATCTTTTATATGCACCATCCCACATACAGGATAGCACATACCACGGCTTTTGATACATCAGTCAAGGTGCACTGCCTGGAACGAGAATTAACCCAATGGCCCACCGACGAGGATCGATCCTAGACCAACCACACATCAGGCGAGCCCTTTACCAGTGGGCTACATTCCGCCCTACGATCGTGCAAAGGGAAAGTATACCCTTAGCATCGCGCCATTTGCTTTTCCTTTGGACGGTAATTATTACCCTGACCTTTGACCCTTCGTCCCAGTGCCGGCAATAATACGTGATTGTTTAATCTTTGTTACTGTTGTTTATTCCACCAGCATGGCGTCTGTCTGCACCAGCGACGAAAAATAAATTATCATTTAAAACCACGGGTAATTGAAAATAGGTAACATTAGAGGCTACACAAACCCCACTCGGTAACCCTAGTAGTATTAACGAGACTACTCAGAGTCGGCTGCCATTACAAGCGACATTGATCTAATATACTAATATAAAGTTAAAAGTGTGGGTTTTTTTGTTGTTTAACGACGCCACTAGAGCAAATTAATTTATTAATATTAGGCTATTAAACATTTGACTGTAAAAATAGAGATGAGCACGACGAGAGAGACTGGCGGACAAACGGACAAAAAGACAGAAAGACACACACACACACACACAGAGAGAGAGAGAGAGAGAGAGAGAGAGAGAGAGAGAGGAGAGAGAGAGAGAGAGAGAGAGAGAGAGAGAGAGACAGACAGACAGACAGACAGAGAGCCAGACAGAGAGGGAGACGGACAGACAGACCGAAAGACAAAAAAGTCGATGTGTAATATCACCCACCCACATTTGGAGAGCGGTCATACCCGTCCAAATGTCCGTTTAGCTCTCTTACAGTCACAGTACTCGGACTACCCTCACCGATCGTCTAGGCACTCATTATGAGTTGCAGGCGCGACTGTCTCCACCCGCTAACCTGGAACCGGAATGGTTCCCACAAAATGTGGTGTCTCATACACTCACCTGAAGACAAGTGCAGTTGACACAGGGCATGGTGCCAAATGGCTGGAGTATGGGGTTCCACGTTTCACCTACTGCATACTGGCGGTCGTTCAGCGTGCATTCCGTGCCTGGAATCGAAAACAACGCTATGTCAAACATTTGGAAGTTAAAAAGTCATCACTGGTTATTAATCATCGGTATATTAGACATTCCATAATTATGACACATGTATTGTCTTCAAAGAAAACCTGCTATAAATGTCTTATATGCCATTTCCCACAGACAGGACAGACAGCCTTTGATATATATCAGTGGAGCGACACTGGCTGAGACGGGAGCTTGAAAACTGCCGTTAATACACTACAACAATGAGAAAGATTATTTGCAGTAACGAGCTTTTATTGATGCTGATGATGATGACGACGACGACGATGATGATGTTGAACATAATAGTGATGATGTACATGTAGATGATCATGATGAACATGATTATGTTAGTTGTCATAGTGATGACCAGATGACGGTAATATGATAGTTGTCATGCTTAAGTAAAGTAAAGTAAAAAGTTTGTTTTATTTAACGACGCCACTAGAGCACATTGATTTTTTATCTTATCATCGGCTATTGGACGTCAAACATATGGTCATTCTGACACTGTTTTGTAGAGGAAACCCGCTGTCGCCACATAGGCTACTCTTTTACAATAGGCAGCAAGGGATCTTTTATTTGCGCTTCCCACATGTAGGATAGCACAAACCATGGCCTTTGTTGAACCAGTTATGGATCACTGGTTGGTGCAAGTGGTTTACGCCTACCCATTGAGCCTTGCGAAGCACTCACTCAGGGTTTGGAGTCGGTATCTGGATTAAAAATCCCATGCCTCGACTGGGATCCGAACCCAGTAGCTACCAGCCTGTAGACCGATGGCCTAACCATGACGCCACCGAGGCCGGTCTTTACTCTATAGTGCCAGTTTGCCGAGGCCTGTGTCATACTTAAGATGAATGTGGTTATGGCGGTGATGATGATAATGATAATGATAATAATAGTGATGATGATGATGATGGTGATGAAGATGATAATAATAGTGATGATGATGATGGTTATGATTATGACAACAGTGATGATGATGATGTGGTGGTGGTGATGATGACATAATAATAGATGATGATGATGATGATGATGATGATAATTATTATTATTATTATACTGATGATGATGATGATGATGATGATGACAATGATGATTAAATGATGATTAACTGACAGGCAGCTCTAGCGACTGAGGAATGTGTACCCAGAACAGTGCGCGTCAACCTTAACTGGATATAACCACAAAAATCAAGATGAAACGAGTGCAGTGATGGTGTCTCTTAATGTCTCCCCTCCGTCCTCCCCAACCGCGATCTTGGCGCCCTGAATCAGCCGCCACCACCCTTAACCAGGTCCTATTCAACAACAAAAACATATAAACAACAGAATACAAGACTGAAAATTATCATACACTTAAAATCACCGCAGACAAATAAACCAGTGCGACATCTATTTAAACACGGGTAATTACAAAAGTCGTATCAACAAAAGCCACGACAGCGGAAGAAAAAAACAGAACGAAGAAAAAAGTAATGTCTCGTCTAAAATTTAATTGTTTTGGGCGGACTGTTGGGGGGAAAATGCAGACAAAACATGGCGAATTAAAATTGCGATCGTTATCATATCCGTTTGTTTCAATGTTATTCATTCACCAGGTAGGAGTTGGAGAAAGAAGGGGTTGGGAGGAGGGAGGGGGTGCTTGGATGAAGCAGCTTTCACGCAGTTGGTAATGACAATATTTTGTCGTCTGATAGCATCACGATAGACTGTCTCCCGTCCGCCATTAGACTGGCGCTCGTTTTTATGTGGAGCCGTTTATGAAGCGAACATGACATGGCGTGTAAGTGACCAGACTTTGCGTCCAGACAAAAAGACGAAGATTGTTTGCAGCCTGTTAAGAACCATTGTGAGAAAACAACACACAAGACGCCAAATGCTCGTCGCGGGGCCTATATCACGAGCGTAACCCGATTTGCAGTCATATTTCTACATAAGTTTGTCAAAAAAAAATTATAATCGGTGCGACATGTCAAAAAATAAAATCCGGGATAGGCTAGTCCCGCTGGGCAAAGAGCACCGATGACTTTTTTGCTATTTCTTATCCGATTTGCAAATAAACTAATTACATGACTGGCTACCTGAAGTCTTTATTTATCTAGAACGCTGTCGACCGTTTGGTCGGCGGTCTAACACGGCGCTAGACGAAAAATCCGGGTTCCCAAATCCGTGTTACGGCGAACAAACAAGATTAAAAGCCGTGGTGAGGAACCGTCAAGAGCCGCAAAGGCGACACGCGGATGTTTTAATGTCCCCGCGGGCTGAACCTGGGGCTAGTTTAAGCGATAGACAATGCGGATCCAGGTTGCAAATCAAATGGGAGAACTTATCGTCTGCTGTGTATACGGCTAGGGGCGGGGCTCGTGACCGCAGACGATCGGGACGCGTGCAGCACACAAATGGAGAGTTTGTCGTAAGGGAGGGAACTCCGAACCGACGGGTCTTTGAACGAAGATTAAAGCTACTCTTTACTAGCAACAAAATGTATTCAACGACCTTTGTTGTGGCAGAAAGTCAAAAAGAAAAAGAAGAGGCGGAGGAGTTGGAAAATAAAGAAGAAGAAGAGAAAAATAGAAAGAAAGAAAACTGAACTCCACTGACATTTTCCAAATTTTAATTTGTTAAAAAAAGTAAAAATCGTCCATTGATTCATTGATTATCACATTGTTTGGTTTATTAGTCCTTTCGCTACTCTATTACTCATTCCCTTATTTCTCTCATGATTAAATTTACCATAACGCAATAAATTACAGATAAATTTTCATTTTTCTTTTACTATTAAAACTGAAACTAATTACATTAATGTGCAAAAAGATCATTCGGTGTCAAATATTTGGCATATATTGCAAAAGTTTTGTTTTTGTTTAGATGTGTTAGGGTTGATGCCCTATTTCAATTCTTTGGCACGCCTTGATATGACGATTAAAATTTGTGTTTCGCTACAGCACATTGTGACGTGACATAAAATTCATGCCGACAACTTACCGTTTACACCGCGGTAGAATAGGTAATAGTTTTCAAGAATTTTACTTTAAAGGAACATTCCTGAGTTTTCTGCATTGTAAGATATTTTCGACTAATAAAATATTTCTACGATTAAACTTACATATTAAATGTATGTTCTTGTTTATAATATAAGTGTCTGTATATTCAATGTGTTTCTGGTCTGGTCGTCTTAATATTTGTAAGAAGCCCAAACTGGATTTTGTCTTCAAATAATTTCGTATGTACGAAAAAATTTATTTTAGGAAATAAAATAACATTTAAGCTAGTACAAATATTACAACGATCAGAAACACGTTTACTATACAGCTACTAATATTTTATGCAGAAAAATATATTTGATATATAATTATAATTCCAATCTCTAAAAATCCGTTTATTATAAACCCTTGGATTGGTCAAATTCGTATCACGTGATGATAAAAACTGGCATTCATAGCACCATGAATCTCAGTTTAACACTATTTTTGGCTATATAGCCGGAACTACTTTATGAATTATGTCAACAAAGGAATCCCCGAGGAATTTCCTTGAGATTCTATTTTTAGACATCAAACAGTAATCGTCTGCTGTCAAACTTGTAAACATCTAAAAATCTTCACATATAAATTATACCATACAAAATAGGTCGCTTCAGACATTTTTATTAAAGGTTAAAAGTTATTGAAATTACTTACGTTACATGTTTATAGTGAATTCAAAATCCCACAGCTAAAAATCTATTTTGTCGATCCAAAAAAAGTGTATAATTCCAATGGAATTTGGTCTTTTACAAAAGCGATTTCAAAAACAAAATTCAGTCAGTTCATGCTAACCATTAGCAGTAACGCGCATTCAACGGCATTGTAGTATGACGTACACAACACATAGCCACTGCGATCCAATCTTTAAACGACTCGGGTTTTGAAACTAGGTATATCATGTACATGTCGGGACACAGGAATCAAGCTTCAATTCGAAGCTACAACAGAGAATGTTCCACTTTCCAAAAACGAAACATCAGCATTGCACTGTCAAATGTCACGAATACTTGTGTCGCACCACTTGAATGAATGAATGAATGAATGAATGAATGAATGTTTAACGACACCCCAGCACGAAAAATACATCGGCTATTGGGTGTCAAACTATGGTAATGCAAATAAATAAAGTGATGATCAACATCAATATAAAAATTCAAGGTTTAAACAAGAACAGTGTAAAGAACTGTGCAAAAATACAAATACAAATATCACAGAATTTTACGGACACCGAATTTTACTCTAAACTTCAATTTGTGCTGTATTGGCCATTCTCAAAGAGAATGTTACACCCCTGCACCACGGTGAGGTTACAGCACTCGCAGGGGCGCACCACTTGAATTCACACATGCCAAAACCATCCTGTGTTGCCACTTCCACAATTACAAGGCCAGTAAACACAGAAACTCGCGACACACCTGTTTCATCCATTTCCGGAAACATTGAAACCACTTTCTCCATGTCAAATCTATCAAAACATGGAATTTTCACACACTCAAACATTTTATAACTGTAATTTCAACGTCGTAATTGGTAAATCTGGACAGTAATCAAAAAATGGCGCCCATCCACAGTTCGTAGTTAAATATTCATACACCAACCGCTTCACATATAAATTATACCATACAAAATAGATCGCTTCAGACATTTTTATTACAGGTTAAAAGTTATTAAAATTACTTACGTTATATGTTTCTAGTGAATTCAAAATGTTTCTAGTTGGTATTGATATTTAATGCAAAAAATTAATATGAATTGTATTAATGATTGTAACATTGTCATTCTCTCATTCGGCTATTGACGGAAAAAGCCGAAACCACCATAGGGATTCCGCTAATGTTGAGTATGAATTTCGTGTTAATAAAATAGTAAATAGTTGGAAAATAGAGTTCACTTTTTATTTTAAAGAGGTTTACATTAATGACATGGTTATGTGTTTGGAATTATAAGAATTGAACGTGAATATTTTTGAGTTTCATGCTAGTATGAAACTAAAAAAAATTCCGCTTTACACACTTTAGTATGAATGGCTTCGCGCTAACGCGCTACGCCATTCATACAGTGTGTAAAGCGGTTTTGCGTTTCATACTAGCATGAAACTAAAAAAAATTCACGTTCAATTCTTAAACAATCGTTAAAAAGTATCTGTTTGTCGATAGCATTTTAAAAACCGCTGCAAACTCGGCAATGTCACTTTAACTTTTCTATAGTGTTATTAAATGTTGTCAGTGTCTTATGATTTTCTTTTGACACTGTTCATATTATCACTTTTGTAGTTCATGTTTATTGTATGTTTTCAGTCTTCGTCGTCTTCGTAATTCGGTGTAATTTTGAGACTGATTCACCAGGGAAATATTATGGCATAGAAAGATTAGAAATAAAATGTAAATTTTGTAATAAGGATGACATAGAAGATGAATAGCACTTTATTTTGATATGACAATTGTACATAGATCTACGATCTTGTTATATATAGAGGATATTTCATGCTTTTGTCAAATAGGATTTAGATCTCATCGAGTGAAGTTTGCAATCATATCTCATGAGATGCGCTTGCGCGACGAGTGTGATATGATTACAAACTTCACGAGATTAGATATAAAATATATTTGACCAAAAAACCCATGAAAGTATCTATTTATTATATAATTTTGGGCAATTTACATTTATTTTTAAAATGCCAGCAGCAAAATAGTTCCGGCTTTCTTACAGTGAAGATAACACTTTATACAGTGACGATAACACATTTTAGAGTGAAATAGTGGCTGATAACACTTTTATTTCACTGATATTTTAAGATATTTCACTAAATGTTATATAATAATAAGAAATATTATTGGTTAAAACCATCCGTGTTCAAAATTGTACAATTATTATGTTAACCCCCCCCCCCCCCCCCAAAAAAAAAAACAAAAAAACAAAAACAAAAACAAAACAAACAAACAAAAAACACCAACAACAACCCAACAACAACACACGCACAAAAAACAAAAAAAAAAAAAAAAAAAAACAAACCCACCTTTGTAATCGTGGTAAATATCTCAAACAAGCAATATATTTTCGTTCTCAGCTCATTTGAATGTCCATCCTCCAAACACACAATCTCTCTCATATATATATTTCTGTTTATGTATCATTGTATATTTTATGCCTATGAGCCGTAATGTTTAAAGCAAATTATACCATACCATACCATACCATACTATACTCCAATAATGAAAGAAAATAAATGTTTTATCCCTTATGGTCTACCGTACATTTGTCATCTTGTTGCATGCTTAAATTATCAAAATTTCGTTTCAATATGGCGACATATTTGATATTTGTCACTGGAGTTGAGTCTGTAAAAACTACAAACGTAGGTCTACTTGTGGTTTGCGTTAGTAACAGATATTTATTAAAAGTGGCAGTTCCGTATTAATGCTCTTAAAGATAAGAAATGGTAAATATAACACATTTAGAAGTTTGTACCCCACGCGATATACAGTAATATTTTGTAGCTTATACCTCACAAGGTGATGACATTTTCTTCTTTCATAAATTATAAGATGTAAGTACTATTGTTAATAACTGGTGCCAACCGGCTCCTGGCGGATAATTTAGAAAATGTCAAGCACCCAGACTTCTAATGAAATTAAGGACAAGTGAAGGAGGTTGGTTTTGAATAACCTTTCCTTTATCTGCAGACATTGGAATATGATTAACAGAAATGTTGCGACCTTCATCCTGCTGCGGTTCCAGAATTAATCACAACGGGGGTGGTGTGTGTCTCTGTGTGTGTGTGTGTGTGTGTGTGTGTGTGTGTGTGTGTGTGTGTGTGTGTGTGTGCGTGTGTTGGGGGTGGTGGCCACCATGATTATTGTTTTAAACTTAGTGAGACTTCCTTGGTTTAAGTCCCAGCCGGTGCACCACGATTGGTATATCAAAGGCCGTGGTATGTGTTGTTCTGTCTGTCGGATGGTGCATATAAAAATATCCCTTGCCACTAATGGAAAAAAATGTAGCGGGTTTCCTTTCTACGACCATATGTCAAAATTACTAAGTGTTTGACATCCAATAGCCGATTATTAATAAATCAACTTCTTCCTTGGTTTAAATACATTCTTATTTTATATGTGGTGGTCATATATAAACAAAACACGACTACCCACCCCTCCAGCTCATTTGAACTATAAAATCTAACTACCTTATGGTCGCTTCGTAAAATGGGGCCGTACGACGTTTCCGGAATTTGATTTCTACTTGGTCTTCAGTACAGGTAGTTTAAAGTGTTTAAATATATTGAAATTCTTCTTCTTATCTTTTTCTTTGTGTCGGGTTTTTGGGGGTGGTTTGGATTTTTTGAGGGGGTTGTTTTGGGGGTTTTAGGTTTGTTTGTTTTTGTTTTGTTTATTTTTTATTTTTTATTTGTGTTTTTTTTTTGTTCTTTTTTTTGTTTTTTTTTTTTTTTTTTTTTTTTTTTGGGGGGGGGGGGGTCGTATTTTATTAATGCTCTAAAATTGATGTTTGTTAATATCTGAAGTCTACTCTGTCTGTCAGTTTCATAAATGTGAATTAATTTTGTTCGTTTCACCGTCCGTCCGTCCGTCAGTCCGTCCACGCGTCTGTTGGCATTGTAAGTGAAAAGTGATAAGACTTTTGTATTGAACTTACCCGCTTGGACACTTTTTATAACAGTTGTCGTCAGTACCACCAAGAGAGCTAATACCATTATCCTGAAAAGACAAAAATCAAAGCAGTTAATTGAAATATTAATTAAATATTGTAGGGGTGGCACAATATCTAGTGTGTGTGTTGGAGGGGGGGGGGGGGAGGGGGAGGGGCAAAAATATCCAGTAGGGAGGGAGCACAAGCTGATTTTTGCATATATACAATGTATATATATATATATATATATATATATATATATATATATATATATATATATACATTTTCGTTATCGAGTGAGGGCCTTTGATTCCCTTTTGCACCGGCCTCGGTGGCGTCGTGGCAGGCCATCGGTATACAGGCTGGTAGGTACTGGGTTCGGATCCCAGTCGAGGCATGGAATTTTTAATCCAGATACCGACTCCAAACCCTGAGTGAGTGCCCCGCAAGGCTCAGTGGGTAGGTGTAAACCACTTGCACCGACCAGTGATCCATAACTGGTTCAACAAAGGCCATGGTTTGTGCTATCCTGCCTGTCGGAAGCGCAAATAAAAGATCCCTTGCTGCCTGTCGTAAAAAAGAGTAGCCTATGTGGCGACAGCGGGTTTCCTCTAAAAAAATATGTGTGGTCCTTAACCATATGTCTGACGCCATATAACCGTAAATAAAATGTGTTGAGTGCGTCGTTAAATAAAATACTTTTTTTTTTGGGGGGGGGGGGGGGATTCCCTTCTCTCTCCCAGTTCGTACAACCCATCGCACCGAGAGCGAGCGCTCTACCACTACACCCCGCCAAGGAGAGCTATAGAAAAGTTTGTTCTGTTTAACGACACGACTTGAGCACATTGATTTATTAATCATCAGCTATTGAATGTAAAATATTTAGTAATTTTGACGTATCGTCCTAGAGAGCAAATCTGATACATTTTCTATTGGTAGCATGGGATCTGTTATTTATTTGTAACATCCTACAGACAGGACATCACATACCATGGCCTTTGATATGTCAGTTGTGGTAAACTGGCTGGATCGAGAAATAGTCCAATGAGTCCACCGATGGGAATCGATCCTAGACCGACCGCGCATCAAACGAGCGCTTTACCATTGGGCTATGTCGCGTCCCCGGAGAGCTATGAAGACAGTTTATTTCATTTCAACTTATTTTCGTGCTTATATCCAATTAAAGTTCAAGCACGCTCTCCTGGGCACACACCTCAGCTATCTGGGCTGTATGTCCAGGATTGTGGGTTAGTTGTTAGTCGTTAGTAGTTAGTGAGAGAAAAGAGGGTGTAGTGGTCTTACACCTACCCATTGAGTAGTTAAAACTCGCTCTGGGTGGGAGCCGGTACCGAGCTACGAACCATGTACCTTCCAGCCTTATGTACGATGGCTTAACCACGACACCACCGAGGCCGGTGAAGACGGTTCATGACGATCTTGTCTACATGTGTCTGTATGTAAACATCTAAAGATGTTGCCGCCGTTAACAGCGATTAAAAAGAGATATACCCATAAAACACGAGTACGGCAGACAGGAGGCAGACATCACCGAACACTAGCAACAGCGAGCCACTGGCAACTTCTACGTACTTAACCTACTGGTGAATTTGTGTAGCCACATTATGCAGACCGATTTTAGAATCGGATGGACGGATTTATAACCCGGGCATCCCAACTAGCGTATAGACGGACATACAGGTGCTTTTGTTTTTTAATGTGTTTTTGGGGGGGTTTTTTTTTTTTTTTAAAATTTATTTATTTATTTATTTATTTATTTATTTGTTTATTTATTTATTTTATTTTGTATATTGTTTAAAAGGTGGGGCGTGATGTAGCCCAGTGGTAAAGCGCTCGCTTAATGCGAGGTCAGTTTTGGATCGATCCCCGTCGTTTGGGCCCATTGTGATATTTCTCATTCTAGCCAGTGCACCAATACTGATATATTAAGGGCTGTGGTATGTGCTGTCCTGCCTGTGGGATGGTGCATATAAAAGGCTAAAAAGGGAAAAAATGTAGCAGGTTTCTGTTCTAAGACTATGTTAAAATTACCAATGCGGATGAGAGGACAGGATCTAGCTCAGTCTTTGGATTACTCTCCTGGGGGTACTTGGGTCGAATCCACCCGATGGACCTATTCTCTTAGGGTTTTTTGTCCCTGTCACAGCCAATGTCCTACGTCATGGCACGTCGTATGTGTTGTCATGTCTGTGGGAAAGTGCATATAAGAGATACCTTGCTGCTATTGAAAATATGTTACAGGTTTTCTCTGAAGGCTACATTGTTCTCGCTAGGTGGCCACGCAGCACCATACCCTTAAACAAATTGCGTGTCAGACTATGGAAAATGCATAGCCGCTATGCCTTTACCATAGTTTGATACACAATAGCCGATGTATTTTTCGTGCTGGGGTGTCGTTAAACATCTATTCTATTCTAGTCTGAAGGCTATGTGTCAGAATTATCAGTTATTTGACATACAACAGTTGATGATTAATTAATCAATGTGCTCTAGTGGTGTCGTTGGACAAAACAAACTTTAGAATCGCTCGTACATATAGGCAGGACACACAAAAATAAAGAAACGCCCACTCCCAATACCCACATCCACCCACGTAAATGTCAGTCTAACTACCAAACTATCCATCCATCCATCAAACCAACAATCCATGGACGCATCCATCCATTCATCCATCAATTCATCCATCCATCCGTCCGTCCACCCATCTACGCATTCGTCCATCCATCCATCCATCCATCCATGCATCCATCCATCCACGCATTCGTCCATCCATCCATTCATCCATGCATGCATGCATCCATCCATCCATCCATCCATCCATCCATCCATCCATCCATCCATCTATCCATACATCCATTCATTCATACATCTATTTTTATATTTATAGTTGCGTATGAATGTAATATAGTTACTTGACTTGCTGAAGCAGTCTAATTAAAATACTTACCTTTAATTATGTTTAAGCTGCATACAATTTCCAATTGAGTATTACACTATATACACTGAGTCGGCAATAGTTCAAACTCCCTGTGTCTACCTGTGTAGGCCTTGTGAAGTGCGGCCACTTACGTCAAGTTCAAGGCTACTGGCCAGTCACGGTTTGGCACGATCCAATCAAAACTCGCCAGTCAAATTCTTACGTTTTCGTTCATTCTCACGCTCTAGCAGTTTTCAATAAGTGTTGTTGCTGTTTTTTTGTGTTATTGTTGGAACTATTCGGTTATGTTGAAAACGAAGGCCGGAAGGAAATGTTTTATTTAACGACGCACTCAACACATTTTATTTACGGTTATATGGTGTCAGACATATGGTCAAGGACCATACAGATATTGAGAGAGGAAACCCGCTGTCGCCAGTTTATGGGCTACTCTTTTCGATTTGCAGCTAAGGCCCTTTTATATGCACTTTCCCACAGACAGGAAGGTACACACCACCATCTTTGTTACACCAGTTGTGGAGGACTAGCTGGAACGAGAAATAGCCCAATGGGTCCACTGACGGGTATCGATCCTAGACCGACCGCCCCTTTGTTGAAAACGTTAAGACACCATTATATTTCATCGACCTGTTTATTTGTATTTGTTCTTTGTTACACCAGTTGTGGAGGACTAGCTGGAACGAGAAATAGCCCAATGGGTCCACCGACGGGTATCGATCCTAGACCGACCGACCCTTTGTTGAAAACGTTAAGACACCATTATATTTCATCGACCTGTTTATTTGTATTTGTTCTTTGTTACACTAGTTGTGGAGGACTAGCTGGAACGAGAAATAGCCCAATGGGTCCACCGACGGGTATCGATCCTAGACCGACCGCCCCTTTGTTGAAAACGTTAAGACACCATTATATTTCATCGACCTGTTTATTTGTATTTGTTCTTTGTTACACCAGTTGTGGAGGACTAGCTGGAACGAGAAATAGCCCAATGGGTCCACCGACGGGTATCGATCCTAGACCGACCGCCCCTTTGTTGAAAACGTTAAGACACCATTATATTTCATCGACCTGTTTATTTGTATTTGTTCTTTGTTACACCAGTTGTGGAGGACTAGCTGGAACGAGAAATAGCCCAATGGGTCCACCGACGGGTATCGATCCTAGACCGACCGCCCCTTTGTTGAAAACGTTAAGACACCATTATATTTCATCGACCTGTTTATTTGTATTTGTTCTTTGTTACACTAGTTGTGGAGGACTAGCTGGAACGAGAAATAGCCCAATGGGTCCACCCGGGTATCGATCCTAGACCGACCGCCCCTTTGTTGAAAACGTTAAGACACCATTATATTTCATCGACCTGTTTATTTGTATTTGTTCTTTGTTACACCAGTTGTGGAGGACTAGCTGGAACGAGAAATAGCCCAATGGGTCCACCGACGGGTATCGATCCTAGACCGACCGACCCTTTGTTGAAAACGTTAAGACACCATTATATTTCATCGACCTGTTTATTTGTATTTGTTCTTTGTTAGGGGGGTGGGACGAAGCCCAGTGATAAAGTGCTCGCTGGGTGCGCGGTCGGTGTATAGAAACATTTCTGTCCATCTGATACGACTGTTCTTCCGACAACGCCCAACTATCGCACCATGAAATGGGCGTTACGGAGATACCAGGGCCCGTGCTTGTAAAACCTTTAGAGGGTAGACTCAATTTCAAATGAGGGGCGGGACGTAGCCCAGTGCTAAAGCGTTCGCTTGATGCGCGGTCGGTCTGTGATCGATCCCTGACGGTGGGACCATTGGGCTATTTCTCGCTCCAGCCAGTGCACCACGACTGGTATATCAAAGGCCGTGGTATGTACTACCCTGTCTGTGGGATGTGCATACATATAAAAGATCCCTTGCTGCTAATCGAAAAGAGTAGCCCATGAAGTGGCGACAGCGGGTTTCCTCTCTATATCTGTGTGGTCCTTAGCCATATGTCTGACGCCATATAACCGTAAATAAAATGTGTTGAGTGCGTCGTTAAATAAAACATTTTCTTTCCTTTTTTACAATCTTAAATGATGTCACACGCACAATTTGTAAGACAGTGCCATGACGATATAGTCACAAACTCTATTAGAGTCTTGAGTTCAGACTCTAATTATTATGTTTTTTATGCGCCAGGCTAGGAACGAAATTTCCCTGTCCGACTTTGTATACCTACGACAATTTTAATCCATGAAAATTGCTTTTAAACACTAACAACATTGTGTTAAGAAAACAAGCATGTAAGCTCTCGACAACAACAACAAAAAGACAAGTTTGCGCTCAAACGTCACCGATATATTACGAGCATTCACGTTGGAAACAAGAACTGCCCCGACGACTTCCGGTTCTAGCACCAATACCCGACATTTATCGTTCGACAGAATCGCAGAGGTATGCGCCCGGCTTTAGTAAGGGAATAAAGTTTGTTTTGTTTAAAGACACCACTAGAGTACATTGATTTATTAATAATCGGCTATTGGATGTCAAACATTTGGTAATTTTGACGTATAGTCCTAGAGAGGAAACCCGCTATATTTTTCTTTTAGTAGCAAGGGATATTTTATAAGCGCGATCCCACAGACAGGATAACACATACCATGACCGTTGATGTACCAGTCGTGGTGCACTGACTGGAACGAGAAATAGCCCAATGGGCCCACCGACTGGTATCGATCCTACACGGACCGCGCATCAAGCGAGCGCTTTACCACTGGGCTACGTCTCGCACTCTACTCTTGACGAAATGCAGCAAGGCATTTTTATATACATTTCCCCATAAACAGGGCAGTACATGCAACGGAATTCGATGTACCATTCGTGGAGTATTAGCTGGAATAAGGGGGATAGGGGAGGGGTGAGTCTTACGACCCATCAAACTGTCAAAACACTCTAGCATAGAGTTACCACCCACCCCCACCCCACCCCCACCCCACCCCCACGACATGTTTTAATTTTGAACTTGAAGTTTTGTACATATTTGATATTGTAAATACTTTTTATTTGTTTTAAAGTTTAACGACACCACTAGATCACATTGATATATTAACCACTGGCTATTGGCAGTCAGATATCCGGTAACTGTGACATGTAGTTTTCAGAGAATATATATATTTCCATTAAAGGGACATTCCGGAGTTTGCTGCATTGTAAGAAGTTTCCGACTACTAAAATATTTTTACGATTTAACTTACATATTAAATATATGTTCTTGTTTAGAATATCAGTGTCTGTGTATTCAATGTGTTTCTGGTCGTCTTAATATTTGTAAGAAGTCCAAACTGGATTTTGTCTTCAAATAATCTCGTACGTACGAAAAAAAAATGTTTTAAGAAATTAAATTAAATTTAACCTAATACGAATATTAGAACGATCAGAAGCACGTTTAATATACAGCCACTAATATTTTATGCAGAAAAATATATTTGATATGTAATTACAATCGTTAAAAAGTTTGTTAGTCGATATCATCTTAAAAACTGCAGCAAACTCAGTAGGCCTAATGTCCTTTTAATAGCCAGGGATATATTTTATATACATTTTTTCCGAACAGTGAAAACGGCAAAGCTTAGTTACCGCAGGCCGGTATATACATGTATAGACTCTTGCTGATATGAACGCGTACAGAAGTGGAACGAATCGTTTCTCAGTGTCTAGTGCGCCCACCCGTTATATATTTTTTAGACCTGCCCTTACACACATGATACAGATAACAGTAATAGTAATATTTGGAATTCAGATGCGTTCTACAGATAGGGTGACGAAATACATAACAAAGGCGGCGTTACACTGTGGGTCGTGACGGGGTCGTCAAGCTTGTTACAGAGAGTTCTGAGATATATCTACTAGTTTTACTATCCATTGATCATTCGTACAGATACACGTACTATTCACCTGAGAAATCATGAACTTGAAAAGAAAACAATAGGGCCCAATTTCAAACTATATTACTACGTAATGGTCGCAGTAATAAGAATAATTGTGGTTTAGTTCTAGCTTTACGTTTACGCCCAAAACTAAACTGACGGGGCCGAATTTACAAAGCATGTTTATACCTTACACGCGTGTAACTACATATATTTACAAGCCTTAAACACCTGCGTTTAAAAAAAAAAAAAAAAAAAAAAAAAAAAAAAAAAAAAAAAAAAAAAAAAAAAATCCAGCCGCGTAAGTCTAGTCTTGGACGTAAACGAAAATCCTCGACTAAACCACAATTTTTATTACTGCGATCAGTACACAGTAATATAGTTTGAAGTACACATATTTTATTTAGTCCCCCCCCCCCCCCCCCCCCCCACCACTCTTAAAATGCTCCATTTTTCGTAATGGTGTAATTTTTTTGCGTGAAATAGATATCAAGGCCCAATTTCACAAAATATCGTAAGCCTGATTTTGCACGTAAACGTAAATTTAGGACTAAACCACAATTTTTATTACTATTATAGTACAATAAATACAGTTAGAAGTATAAATATTTCCTTTTCTTTTGTCATTAAAATGCTCCATCTTCCATAATGGTATATTTTTCTGCGTGAAATAGATAACAGATACATTGAAACGCATGACCGGTATAACTACTAGTCGCAGTCGTAAATTTACGGGGCCGATTTTACAAAGCCTGTTTTTCAGGTGTTTAAGCAATTGTAAATGTATGTAGTTACACGCGTGTAAGTCTCAAACAGGGTTGGTAAATTCCGCCCACGGTGTTTTGTGGAATGGGCCCTAGGGAATAACGACACCAGGTGGGAATACAAGGGAGACCAGGTGATGCTTCCCCCCACCCCCACCCCCACCCACCCTAAAAATATTCGCGTGTATTTCTAACACGGTTATTTAACATTTGAGATAGTGAGATGTTATTCATACCAAAAAAAAGAAAGAAAAAAAAGAAGGGCGGAACGTAACCCAGTAGTAAAGCGATCAATCTCAGACCCGTCCCATTGGAAGTTGTGGGTGGGTGGGTTGTGGGTGGGGGCGGGAGTTGGGGCTGGGGTCGAGGGGGGTATCAAAACAGAGTACGACATCGACGCGCGATAATTTCTGCTAATCGTCGTACGCTTAGAAAGAAAGGAATGTGTGTTTGACGACACCTCAGATCCTTTTAAACAACGGCCGTTTGGTGTCTAACATACGATAGTTAAAACAGGAAATAACCCAACGTGTCCACCGACGGGGATCGATCCCTCACCCGACCGCACATCAAGCGAGTAGATATTTGTTGTCTGACATATTAATGCAGTTTGTGTAAAGAGTAGTCACAGATATATATACATAGAGAGAGAGAGAGAGAGAGAGAGAGAGAGAGAGAGAGAGAGAGAGAGAGAGAGAGAGAGAGAGAGAGAGGGAGGGAGGGAGGGAGGGAGGGAGGGAGGGAGGAAGCCCGCTGTCGTCACTTCATGGGCTACTCTTTTCGATTAGAAGCAAGGAATCTTTTATATGCACCATCGCATAGACAGGATAGCACATACCACGGCCTTTGATATACCATTCGTGGTGCGAGAAATAACCCTATGCGTCCACTGACGGGAATCGATCCCAAACCGACCGCGCATCAAGCTAGCGCTTTAACACTGAGCTACCTGCGACTAATCGAATAACGAGGACGCTCCTTTACCCGCTACCGAATAGTGGAATGGTATATTTTGTATTTAGTTTTTCATAGAAAGGACAGTACATACCACCGCCTTTGATATATCAGTCGTGGGAAACTGGCTGGAACGGGAAGAAACCAATCAGAGAATGGGTCCACTGAGATGGTACGAACCTACGACACAAGCACCCCAGGCGACCGCTCTACCGACTCCACTGAATACTGCCCCAGGTATTCAGAGAGACTAATTTACTGACACGTCACCTCACATAAACATTATGCAGAGCGTAAGTCACTCCTTACGGGTCTATGTAAGACAAGGCATTAAAATAATACCAGTGTATACAAGCGCAATAAAGCTATCGTAAATATTTTTAAAAGAGAAAAAAAATTAAAGTGAAAAAAAAGAAGCCTCTACAACGTTGTAAAAAAGTAACGCAGGTTTTGGCTGCTAAAAATGGAAGGTTTGTTTCAGATATTTTGTAAATCAGAGAATACGTAATTCTAAAATTGTAAAACGTAACTGACTTTGCAGGATGATGACGACTAGAACGCATTGGTTTATTAATCATTAGCTAGTGGGTGTCAAAATTAATATTTGGTAGAGTAGTTTATTTTAAGCTGTGTTTGGTTCCGATCGTTGAACGTATATGATGTCTTATCATAGGTAAAATAATATATTACTGCTAACCGGTGAGCGAAGCCTATCTTGGTCAATAGGTTTACTCACCCACTCACTCACCCACTCACTCACACACTCACTCACTATATCTATGTCTAGCCATCTCCATCTGTCTGTATTTCTGTCTGAATCTCTCTCTCTCTCTCTCTCTCTCTCTCTCCCTCTCTCTCCCTCCTCTCTCTCTCTCTCTCCTCTCTCTCTCTCCTCTCTCCTCTCTCTCTCCTCCCTCCCTCTCTCTCCCCAACCGCCCTCTCTCCCTCCCCTCGTCTCTCTCTCGCTCCCACATCTCTCTCCTCCCCCCTCCCTCCCTCTCCTCTCTCTCTCTCTCTCTCTCTCTCTCTCTCTCTCTCTCTCTCTCTCTCTCTCTCTCTCTCTCTCTCTCTCTCTCTCTCTCTCTCTCTCTCTCTCTCGTTGTATTTCTCTCTGTGTCAGTCTCTATCTCTCTCAATAATCTATACCTAAGTATAGAGCAAAAGGCAGAGAATTAGTCAGCACAATTTGTTGTACCTGGAGATTAGTGTGCCATATCAGTATTGTATTGTTTATACACCATACGTTTCTCGTTTCAGCCAGTGTACCACGACTGGTATATCAAAGGCCGTGGTATGTGCTATCCTGCCTGCAGTATAGTGCATATAAACGATCCTTTGCTACTAATGAAAACAAAAACTTAGCGGGATTCATCCAATAGCCAATGATTAATAAATCAACGTGCCCTAGTGGTGTTGTTAAACAAAATAATAAATTTGTACATCATACTAACATATTAGAAAAACATACACGACACAAATCTAGGTTTGAAAGTAAGAAGAAAAAGAAAGAAAGGAATAAAGAAAGAAAAATACTAAATTACTGTATCACGTTTTATGGATTGGGACATTTTAATGTTCTGTCCAAATCCTCCCCCAACTGTCTTAAAATCACTTCTAGAACCGTCCTAAGGATGAACAAAGAAAACCTACCCGTTATATTGAGCGATATGCACCATAAAGAATCCACCATTAACCGGAAAATTAATACAAGAAGAAAAGTTTTCTCTTTATCCATGTTCCAGGAACTCTGCACAAATGACCCGTGTGTCCATGGTATCTAGTACCATTCCTTGGAAACACAACAGTTAAACTTCCACTTCTGTAATACAGTAGTTTAATATCCACCTTGCTTGATCTTGGAATGTTTTCACTAAGAAAGTTTCATTCTTTAGTTCCTTTCTTTTTTAGCTTCAAAATAACAGAATGTTTTTCTCCTGGAGCGAAATTTAGATGCGTTTTAGATTAATGTTAGAACAGAATCTATAAATCTTTGGATAAATCGTTGTTTAGAGGTTGCATCATAAGTCTTGAATGTAAAAGTAAATTTAAAAAAGAAATAGTAAAAGTTCATTGTGTTTTTGCTTTTTCAATTTTGTTATCGTTATTATTATCTTTTATTATTATTATTATTATTATTATTCCATTGACGTTATATTTTCATATAACAAATGTACACCATCAATTTCTTAAATCCTTATATTACGCGTATCCAAGTATCGCTAGTTCTAACTTAAGAATCAAACAGGTTCCGAATTCGATCATGAACAGAGAATAGAAAACACACACAGCACGTGGGTAAAGTTAGACTTGAGAGAGAGAGCCGGGCGCTGCCACTTCCTGCGAAGTAGAGGTAGTGGCGAGTTCTGAAAAAGTATTTTCCCTCTCTCTCTCTCTCTCTTTCTCCCCCCTCTTCGCTACCTGGTGGGTGGATCACTCAAGCGGAGCGCCTAAACAAACAGGCCCGCCAATCTTGTGCGCAGTGCATTCGACTGCCAGTCTATTTCGCCATGTCAAAGCGAGCACTGACATCGGTGGTTGGTTCGTACCTGCAGTATTTGCTCGTTTTACAAACGTGAAACGAGCAGGTAGCCTACTTGTCTCACTAGCAGGTAGACTGCGTGTCTCAGGGGGTTGGGCCGGCTGGTGCTCGCTGCCAAACGTCGGGGAGTCATCAAGGGCGGACACAGAAACTATTTTAGGGAGGGACCAAAAAGCAAAAGGGCGCTTGGATCAACGGTCGGATCAACATCCTAAAAAGGATATTTCAATG
>NC_054699.1:24208535-24236384 GCF_016097555.1 Gigantopelta aegis | reverse complement strand
CCACGCCCCGCAGTAACAAATTATTTGGGTATATTCTAAACGAAAAGTTTTACAACTGAAATGGTAAGAATATTAAAGAGACTATCCTGAGTTTGTTAAAGTTAAAGTTTGTTTTGTTTAACAATACCACTAGAGCACATTGATTTATTAATCATCGGCTATTGGATGTCAAACATTTGTTAATTTTGACGTATAGTCTTAGAGAGGAAGCCCGCTATATTTTGTTCCATTAGTAGCAAGGGATCTTTTATATGCACCATCCTACAGGCAGGATAGCACATACCACGGCCTTTAATATACCAGTCGTGGTGCACTGGCTGGAAAGAGAAATAGTCCAATGGGCCCACTGACGGAGTCGATCCCAAACTGACCGCACATCAAGTGAGCGCTTTACCACTGGGCTGCATCCCGCCCCTCCCCATCCCGAAGAAAGAGTTTGATTGTTATTTCATAATATTTTATATTAAAGGGACATTCCTGAGTTTGCTGCATTGTAAGATGTTTCCGACTAATAAAATATTTCTACGATTAAACTTACATATTAAACATATTTTCTTGTTTAGAATATCAGTGTCTGTATATTCAATGTGTTTCTGGTCGTTTTAATATTTGTAAGAAGCCCAAACAGGATTTCGTCTTCAAATAATTGCGTACGTACCAAAAAAAATTTATTTTAGGAAATAAAACAAAATTTAACCCAGTACAAATATTAGAACGATCAGAAACATGTTTAATATACAGCCACTAATCTTTTATGCAGGAAAATATATTTGATATTTAATTACAATCGTTAAAAAGTCTCTGTTAGTCGATAGCATCTTAAACAATGCAGCAAACTCAGGAATGTCCCTTTAATGAAATTATTATTCATTTGAAATTATAAAAATATTAACATGATAATTATTTTGAACGCTCATGTTTTACAAATTACTCCGCCTTTTTTTTTCTTTACACCCCTATGTATAAACTTAGAACAGTATCTATCATATATGGACGAGGCGGGACGTAGTCCAGTGGTAAAGCGTTTGACTATATGTCAGAATTATCAAATGTTTGACTATATGTCAGAATTATCAAATATTTGACTATATGTCAGAATTAGCAAATGTTTCACTATATGTCAGAATTAGCAAATATTTGACTATATGTCAGAATTAGCTGTTTTCATATGTCAGAATTATCAAATATTTGACTATATGTCAGAATTATCAAATGTTAGACTATATGTCAGAATTATCAAATATTTGACTATATGTCAGAATTAGCAAATGTTTCACTATATGTCAGAATTAGCAAATGTTAGACTATATGTCAGAATTAGCAAATGTTTCACTATATGTCAGAATTATCAAATGTTTGACTATATGTCAGAATTAGCAAATGTTTGACTATGTCAGAATTATTAAATGTTTCACTATATTTCAGAATTATCAAATGTTTCACTATATGTTAGAATTATCAAATATTTGACATCCAACATTCAGTTATGGATTGTCTGTTATTTCTTTTACGTTCATCGGGGTATGGAAAAAAAAATCATTCACAAACTGTGTGAATCGGCGAAGCGTAACGTAAGTTTGCGGATGATTTTGTTTTCATACCCAGATGAACGTAAAAGAAAATAACAGACAATACTTATAATTAAATTTAAAATATACTTTCTAATAATAGCATTAAAAGTTCATATTTATTCTGAATCATTTTTTTTGGTTAAAACAATAACGGAAATTTAATTATTGATTAATAAATGTATGTGCTCCAAGCGACTTCTAGTACAGTCAGTAGAGCGGTTGTCTAACATGCTAGGGTTATAGGATCGAATAACCTCGGTGTACCTTTTTTTATGGTTATTATTAAAAAAAAAATTGATCCTAGTCCTGCTGATCTGGGGCCTAATTCACTAAACTCTCGCAACTTTGCGATCTCGCAGTGCAATGCTAAAAGACTTGCAAAGAGGATGCTTGTCTAGCAGAACCTAAGAGAGCTTTGTGAATTAGGCCCCTGGTATATCAAAGTACGTAGTATGTGTTGACCTAACTGTGGGAAAGTTCATATAAAAGGACGTAGTATGTGTTGACCTAACTGTGGGAAAGTTCATATCAAAGGACGTAGTATGTGTTGACCTAACTGTGGGAAAGTTCATATCAAAGGACGTAGTATGTGTTGACCTAACTGTGGGAAAGTTCATATCAAAGGACGTAGTATGTGTTGACCTAACTGTGGGAAAGTTCATATAAAAGATATGTTGCTGCTAATTCAAGTTAAGCGCGGGTCTCGAAAGGTATTACTTTAACTTGATGTTCATGCTTATATCCAGTTTCTGTGTTTATATATCCAGTTAATATTCAAGCACGCTGTCCTGTGAACACACCTTAGCTAACTTGGCTGTCTGCCCAGGATAGTTTAAGGAAAGAAAGAAAGAAATGTTTTATTTAACGACGCACTCAACACATTTTATTTACGGTTATATGGCGTTGGACATATGGTTAAGGACCACACATATTTCGAGAGGAAACCCGCTGTCGCCACTACATGCGCTGCTCTTTCCGATTAGCAGCAAGGGATCTTTTATTTGCGCTTCCCACAGACAGGATAGCGCAAACCATGGCCTTTGTTGAACCAGTTATGGATCACTGGTCGGTACAAGTGGTTTACACCTATCCATTGAGCCTTGCGGAGCACTCACTCAGGGTTTGGAGTCGGTATCTGGATTAAAAATCCCATGCCTCAACTGGGATCCGAAACCAGTACCTACCAGCCTGTAGACCGATGTCCTAACCACGACGGCACCGAGGCCGGTACAGTTAAGGACTACTTGTTGGTGGTTCAATTTGCTTTAGAGAATGCGAAGCTATTGCCTTGAACCATACCACTGAGCTTTTAAAACTCGCTCTCTGTGTAGGAGCCGATACCGGGATACGAACCTAGTTCCTACCAGCCTGAAGTTCGATGGCAGAACTATTAAGCCGCAAAAAAAGAGAAGCTAGGCCGATGTTGTATCTGCATTTCCCATTACTTAAACTATGCTAAAGTTTAGCAAAAATGGCGACAGTCTGTCTTTTACCAGTCATTTACCGTGCCGCATTTGTACGTAGACTATTCAACCGCGGACTGGTGCTTGGCATGAGGCCCCGAGTATGCGACTGGTTCCCTCTCTTGATTGATGCGCATTTCCACTCTGTCTCGGTACTCAAAAACGTAAATAGGTATGACCACAGAACCGGCGTGCTAACTCCACGGCCAGGAACCGTTGCGCCTCTCTCAGCTGGCGGAGCCCAGCGCCTTCCTGTCGGACAAGAGTCGCATTTTTACTTCCTTTTGGTGTTGAGCCAGCAGTACTATGCTTGATGAAGAGCTTGGAGGTTTTTTTGTGTGTGGTAATCAGCTGAGAAACGACGTCTTAACACAAGATATGCAATTTGGTTTTAAAATTCTCAGACGCATCGGTGATTAGCCAACCAGATGCGAACATTCTAAAATAGCGCCAACATTCCAAGATGGCGGCAAGTTAATTAGTTGGTTGTACTATTCGAGACGCGTAAAATACATATCAATGACTTGTATACACCAAAAGAGCAGGTAGCTAGAAAAAAAGAAGAAAAAAAGAGAAGATAAGCTAACATTATTATAATTTTGTTTACGAACCCTTTAAAATTAAAGATATAGGGCCTAATTTACAGAGCTTGGTTTTGAGAAAGTGAGAGAGAGAGAGAGAGAGAGAGAGAGAGAGAGAGAGAGAGAGAGAGAGAGAGAGAGAGAGAGAGAGAGAGAGAGAGAGAGAAGAGAGAGAGAGAGAGAGAGAGAGAGAGAGAGAGAGAGACAGATAAAGAAAGGGGGCAGACAGAGAGAGAGACAGACAGAGAGAGACAGAGAGGGGGGCAGAGAGAGGGGAGAAGAGAGAGAGAGAGAGAGAGAGAGAGAGAGAGAGACAGAGACAGAGACAGAGACAGAGAGAGACAGAGACAGAGACAGACAGACAGAGACAGAGCGGGGGGAGGGAGGGAGTACAGAGAGAGAGAGAGAGAGAGAGAGAGAGAGAGAGAGAGAGAGAGAGAGAGAGAGAGAGAGAGAGGAGAGAAATAATCCCATGTTAAATACAATTTCTTATTCAGAAGTTTGACACCCAATAGCCGATGTATTTTTCGTGCTAGGGTGCCATTAAACATTCATTCATTCATTCATTTGTTTAGAATACCGCTGTCTGCATATCCCATATGTGTGCAGCCGTGTGCTAATGTTCGTAGCATTAAACAAAACAATTTTAATATATATTATTTTCGTACGTAAGAAATTACTGGAAGATAAAATCCGTTTTGGGCTACTAGAAGCATAAAGGCGGCAACAGACAGTTTGTTTATACATATACAAATACTGAAAGTGGGAAATGTAATTTAGTCATCAAAGAGGATCGGCTAGTCTTAAACATGTTACAATGGCCGCAATCTCATGAGAGCCCCTCTAATACAGAACGTGGTTTACAGACTCGCAGATGATGATGATGTTCATGATGCTGATGTCGCTGATGATGTTGATGATGACAATGTTGATGGTGATGATGGCAATGTTGATGATGATTGTGGTGATGATGACAATGATGATGATCATAACAATGATGATAATGATGGTGATGACAATAATGTTGATGATCAAGATGACGATGATGACGATGATGATGATGATGATGATGATGATTTTAACAATGATGATGATGGTGGCGACGCTGATAACAATGGTTCCCACTATTAAGGTAATGATGATGATGATGACAATGTTGATGGTGATGATGTTGATGATCACAATGTTGTTGATGGTGATGATATTGATGATGGTGATAACGACAATGTTGATGATGATGTTGGTGATGGTGACGACAATAATGTTGATGATCAAGATGAAAATGACGACGACGATGATGATGATGATGATGATGATGGTTTTAACAATGATGATGATGGTGGCGACGCTGATAACAACGGTTCCCACTATTAAGGTAATGATTATGATGATAGTGATGATGATGATGATGATGATGATGATAATAATGATACTAATCATGGCGACGACCCAAATTAGACTATGACCACGATGGAAAAAAATAGCATATTTGTCTCCATCTGCCATAACAAAATGGGAAAATCAGAAGAAAACAAACACACATACACACACACACGCACGCACACACTCACACATACACAATGGAACGCACACACAAATCATTATCGGAAAGAAGATTGGTGCATTAATAAAATTATCTTTCACGGAATCTGAACATGGCGGGCATATGACAGGGAGTAACCCGATTCTGATGACGTTTTACACACCTTTTCGTGTCGGCGGGCTCCGAACTCGGGTGTGAGACCCGGTCGTTGAGGTCAGCGAATACTGCGGAATGCCGTCTTCAACATTCTGCGAGCATCCCACGAGTCTGGCAATTACCTTCACTAAGTGGGCTTATACCATGGCATAGATAGTATACATAGTTCACATTTGGCTCATCGAAATCGTTTTTTAAGTTAATAAGAAGTAAATTTAGCTTTTGCTCGGTGTAGATTGAAAAATACAACGTTTTAATGGGAACAAAGCGACGTGAAGAATTAAGAACGTAGGCTATAAAAAGTAGCCAAAACGATGCACACACACACACACACACACACACACACACACAGAGAGAGAGAGAGAGAGAGAGAGAGAGAGAGAGAGAGAGAGAGAGAGAGAGAGAGAGAGAGAGAGAGAGAGAGAGAGAGAGAGAGATTGTTCTCCAGCCGATGTTCCAAAACTAGTGTAACAAAGGCTATGGTATGTACAATCCTGTTTGTGGGATGGCGCACACAACAGTTTCTTTGCTTTCACTCAAAAAGTAAAGTTTGTTTTGTTTAACGACACCACTAGAGCACATTGATATATTAATCATCGGCTATTGGATGTCAAACATTCAAAAAGAGTAGCCCACGGAATGGCGGCAGCGGGTTTCCGCTCTAATAATCTGTATGGTCCTTAACCATATGTCCGACGCCATAAAACGGTAATCAAATTGTTTTGAGTGCGTCCTGAAATAAAACATTGCTTTGCTATCGACCCCCCCACACCCCCACCCCCACCCCCCACCCCCCACCCCCCAAGATCAGCCCCCATTAGCTAAGTATCACTCTTTCGCAATACATTCCCACTACTAGTTTTCTACTTCCCACGTATATCATGGAAGTTATTATCTAATAAATTTACACCGCACGATTTACAGAAGCCGGCGATACGGCACAGATAGATCAACAATGGGTAATGGCGGCAATTACACATCGTTTTCATCTTGTTTTTTCTTCCTAACAAAATCTGCATGTATAGCGCATGTATTGGCGGGTCCGTTTTCCGAGAATGACGTACCGGGCATGTTTTATATCAACCGGGCGTAAACATGGCCTCTTGGAAACGGTAAATTTAGTTCCCATCAGATACATGGAGGCTATTATTGTAATATCAAAGAATAAGGTTAGGAACAACACCCAGCGGTGACCACCATTTGGCGTGAGACGGGGATGTCATCATTTAACTGTTCTGTCCTTTGCCTATGGATCGAGTGGATTTTTGATATGAGGACCCCTGCTCGGGGATGGATCCAGGCCATTCCAGGGTATTGTAAAAGGGGTAAACAAAAATCTAAAACGGCAAGTGTGAAAAGTAAAGTTTGTTTTATTTAACGACGCCACTAGAGCACAATGATTTTTTATCTTATCATCGGCTATTGGACGTCAAACATATGGTCATTCTGACACTGCTTTTTAGAGGAAACTCGCTGTCGCCACATAGGCTACTATTTTACGACAGGCAGCAAGGGATCTTTTATTTACGCTTCCCACAGGCAGGATAGCACAAACCATGGCCTTTGTTGAACCAGTTATGGATCACTGGTCGGTGCAAGTGGTATACACCTACCCATTGAGCCTTGCGGAGCCCTCACTCAGGGTTTGGAGTCGGTATCTGGATTAAAAATCCCATGCCTTGACTGGGATCCGAACCCAGTACCTACCAGCCTGTAGACCGATGGCCTAACCACGACGCAACCGAGGCTGGTAGTGTGAAAAGAGCCATACTTCCAAAAGGTGTTGGGGATGGGGTGTTGGGGTCAGGCTGCCAGGAAGATGTTAAAATAAAGTTGCCCAAAGACGCACAGCTGTTCAAAGGCCGTGGTATGTCCTTTCCTGTATGCAGGAAAGTGCATATAAAAGATCCCTTGCTGCTAATGGAAAACATGTAGCGGGTTTCCTCTGATGACTACGATTCAGAATGACCAGAATGACCAGAATGACCAGAATGATGATTAAAGGATATTCCTGAGTTAGTCGATAACATCTTAAAAATTGCAGCAAATTCAGGAATGTCCCTTTAATCTAGTTGTGTCGTTAAACAAAACAAACTTTTTGTTTTCATGTGTACATACAAAAAATAAAAGTTATTAATTGAAAATTTAGCGATTTTAATGTTTGGAATAGTTTGGAATTTCATCATCGATATGATCGGTTATGGACCATTCGATCGACTTTAGATGACGTAATCGGTTACAATTATATGAACATAAGAAGGAGTTTATATACAAGGACCAAGCACCTACTAAAATAGTCATCAGCACGGCTCCTACAAATGGCTAATTTTACAAGTAATAATAATTATTTAACTTTTTTTTTATGTAAACATGAAAACAAGCCCCAACCGGTACTGGTATTGGGCTGCGAACCCAGTACCTACCAGCCTTATGTCCGATGGTTTAACTACAACACCACACAAGTCAGTGCTCTAAAATCATAATAATATGTTTGTAAGTAGCTTCACACTTTTTGCTGCAGTTTGTTTTACGGTTGGCAACGCTATATCGTCTTTTGCGGCTCTTTCCTCGACGTTT
The DNA here is from genome assembly GCF_016097555.1 of Gigantopelta aegis. Classification (NCBI taxonomy): domain Eukaryota; kingdom Metazoa; phylum Mollusca; class Gastropoda; order Neomphalida; family Peltospiridae; genus Gigantopelta; species Gigantopelta aegis. Next base: position 24,228,493 of record NC_054699.1, on the reverse strand, counting down.
TCAGTGGTATGTATTCAAAACGTACACTGGTAAATCTTATTTTGTCATTTATCTTAGGAGCGGGATATAGCCCAGTGGTAGAGCGCTCGCTCGATGTGCGGTCTGTCTGGGATCGATCCCCGCCAGTGGGCCCACTGGGCTATTTTACGTTGCAACCAGTGCACCACGATTTGTATATCAAAGGCCGTGGTATGTACTACCCTATCTGTGGGATGGTGCATATAAAATATCCCTTGCTGCTAATCGAAAAGATTAGCTCATGAAGTGGCGACAGCGGGTTTTCTCTCTCAATATCTGTGTGATCCGTAACGATATGTCTGACGCCATATAACCGTAAATAAAATGTGTTGAGTGCATCATTAAATAAAACATTCCATTCCTTCCTTCATTTATCTTACTAGGACAAAGTTTGTATCTTTGTTATTTGCAAAGGAGACGATACTTTGTTTATTCGCCCTCCCATTATGTCTTTCTTTCTCTCATTGTTATTGCTCTCCGTTGTCCGTCTCTCTTCTCTGTCTTTGTCTCCATCTATCTCAGTATTATCTGTCTCTGTTTCGTACGCTATACTCCCCCCCCCTACCTCTCTCTCTCTCTCTCTCTCTCTCTCTCTCTCTCTCTCTCTCTCTCTCTCTCTCTCTCTCTCTCTCTCTCTCTCTCTCTCTCTCTCTCTCTCTCTCTCTCTCTCTCTCTCTCTCTCTCCTACCCCTCTTCATCATTATAATTAGCATCATCACTATCATCTTCATAATCGTCATCATTATCATCATCTTTTTCCACCCTCTTACTCCCCCTCTCCCCTCCCTCCCTCTCCCTCCCCCCTCTCTCTCTCCCTCTCTCTCAATTTATGTCTTGTCTCGTTATCTCTCTCTATCTCTCTCTCTCTCTCTCTCTCTCTCTCTCTCTCTCTCTCTCTCTCTCTCTCTCTCTCTCTCTCTCTCTCTCTCTCTCTCTCTCTCTCTCTCTCTCTCTTAATCTGTGATCTCTTTAAAATTAGTCCCTCTCAACGCCACACACACACACAATCACACACTCGACAATCAATGGCGACCACTTGTCTATCTACCTAGCAAGACGAAACTAACAACATGTACACATGTAACTGCTCATCTCGCGGCATCACTGCAGCCCTCTATATAGCCACACAAATCAAACCGCAGTCTGTAATCTCCGAGTTTTACAAATATCGCTGCCTCTTAAAATTCCGCGTCTTGCCAGCAGTAGTACGAGGGGTACCCGCAGGGCCCCACGGTGGCAGTCGCGAGACGCTAATCCCTTTGCTTTCCTATTGAGAGCTCTCGGCGGCCGCTCGGACTTATCAAACAAACCAATCAGGATCAGCGTATGTGTAAACACGACACTCGAGACGTGATTGACAGGTAGGCGAACGTGCCTCTTTAAGAGGCGATATGAGAGAGAAGTCGGCGTTAAAAGCTACTGGGTTTAGGCTGGTAGGTAGTGGCTTCGCAACCCGGTACCGTCTCCCACCCAGAGCGAGTTTTCAAATCTAAAAGGGATTGTGTAAAGCTTGTCGGCGAGTAGTTGACTCGCCCAGTTCTGCATCTATTCAAACCTAAGCCTCATTTTTCAGTTATATCATGATACATTTAACACAGTTCATATTACATTTTCGTGCGCGTTAGTTCAACGCTTTCTAGTTTACCTAATAAAAACAAAAATCAGTTTCGCACGAGGTCGGCATTAAGAGTATGAATTGACCTTCTTCTCCTCTGCCATATCTCTGTCTCTGTCTCTGTCTCTGTTTCGAGGGCGTGACGTAGCCCAGTGGTAAAGCGCTCGCTTGATGCGCGATATGTCTAGGATCGATCCCAGTCGGTGGTCCCATTTGGCTCCGTCTCGCTCTAACCGGTGCACCACGACTGGTATATTAAAGGCTGTGGTATGTGTTTCCCGTCTGTGGGATGGTGCATATAAAAGCAACTAGCGGGTTTTGCTTCTAAGACTATGTACTAGTATATGTCAAAATTAGCAAATATTTGACATCCAATAGCCGATGATTAATAAATCAATGTACTGTAGTGGTGTCGTTAAACAAAACAAACACACTTTAACAGTCTGTCTGTCTGTCTGTCTGTCTGTCTCTCTCTCTCTCTCTCTCTCTCTCTCTCTCTCTCTCTCTCTCTCTCTCTCTCTCTCTCTCTCTCTCTCTCTCTCTCTCTCTCTCTCTCTCTCTCTCTCTATTTCTCTCTCTCTCGCCCTCTCTCTCCCTCTCCCTCTCTCATTATTATTTTATAAACCTCTTTCACACAAGTTTTAAAAGTACAGTATTCAGTTTATTACTGTAATGTAGGAAAATTATGTAAGCAACTTTTTTTTTACGGAATTATTATGTGGTGAAAGGTATTAAATCCACCCAGAATCCCACCGGAGCGCGATCCTGTCAATAAAGTATTATTGAATTATAAATAAAAATAAAAAACCTTCCTAAGAGTCATGCTTCTTTTCACTCTCTCAGACTTGTATTTAATCTCAAATCTAAGCGCAGCAATATGTGGCGTCAGGTGCTCGTAGGGTGGATACCAGTCTATCCAAAGTGGAGTCTTCTAAAAACCGGACCCTTCATTAATACCGTCATTAGGGCAGCTTTATCAGATGTGCGCCGCTTGCAGACCATGGGTCGAGACTTCGGGAGCCAGTGTTGGCCATCCATTACGGAGAGTGGCAAATTGCGTCTCGTGTGTGACACGGTGTCCTACTACTTTATGGTCGCTTTGAATTCTTAAGATGGCGTCAAACGCAGACGACGTTCGGTAGGGACTTGTCGTTAGCTTACGCCGAAATGTGTCTGCGTGTCTTGTGTTTCACTGTAACATCTAAAGGCGGCGCTACACGATACGATATTAGCAACGAGAATAGCCGATTGTGACATGAGCAACGTTAAGATTTCGTTGGTTGCTTTCTATGCTATTCTCTTACGAGACAATCGTATTGAGTGGCGCCGCGTTAATTCTATCTGGGAGATTTTGACTGGTAATTAATGGCCTTGACTCAGAAATTAAATTCATCAACATTCACCTTGCTGTCGCTGACAAAAAAAAGGAGTCAAACGTTTGTTAGTTTTGCATACATAGTTTTGAGAGGAAACCTGCTACATGTTTTTTATTAGCAGCATGATGATGATAACTAGTTTAACGTGACCATATACCACTAGGGTTTCGAACACGCCCATCCCGAGTCCGACCTCCGATAAGATCGGTGGCCTGACTCGTGAGGTGTGTGTGTGTGTGGGGGGGGGGGGGGGGTAGTGTTTAGCACAGACAGAACAACACGGAGGACAGAACGTAGTCCAGTGGTAAAGCACTCGTTTGATGCGCTGTGGGCCTATTGGGCTATTTCTCGTTCCAGCCAGTGTACCACGACTGGTATATAAAAGGCCGTGGTATGTTTTTTGGGGTTTTTTTTTACTGTGTGTGGGATGGTGTATATAAACGATCTCTTGTTATTAACGAAAAACAATGTAGCGGGTTTCCTTTCTAAGACTATACGTCAAAATTACTAAATGTTTCACATCCAATAGCCGATGATTAATTAGTCAATTTGCTCTAGTGTTGTCGTTAAACTAAACAAACATTAACTTTGATTGGAACTAAGCAAGAAGAAGAATTTTGTTTTGTTTGACGACATCACTAGAGCACATTGATTGATTAATCTTCGGCTGTTGGATGTCAAACATATGATAATTTTGACACAGTCATAGAGATGAAACCCGCTACATATTTCTATTAGTAGCAAGGGATATTTTATATGCACCATCCCACAGACAGGGCAGCACATACCACAGCCTTTGATCTACCAGTTGTTGTGCACTGGTTGGAACGAGAAATAGCCGAATAGGCCAACAAGGATCGATCACAAACCGACAGCGCATCATCAAGCGAACGCTGCACCACTGAGTTACGTCCCACTCCAAAAAACAACAAAACAAACAAAAACAAACAGACAAACAAACAAACAAACAAACAAATCTTGGATAATGGGTCCACCGAAGAGATTCGATCCTGAGACGAAAGCACCTCAGGTAAGCGCTATCACAATCGTGCGAGACTGTCTCACGTGCACAGGTAGCACGGGGCAGACGACCGACTGGGCGACGATTCGGCGGGCGACAGGAGCCGACCATATTGCTAGACGGTATATCAGAAATCACTTAAAATGTCACAAATCTCTCGAAAGCCTCTCCAGCTATCTTTGTCGGCCACTTGACGGAGATTGCCGATCGTGTTGTATCTCGGGGCAAACACTCGAGAGGTATTGCCGGCTACTCCGTGCACGTCCGTCAATCATCGTGAAGGATACCTTCAGACTTACCTACATTGTACAATACACGTACAATACAGAAATTCTGAATCGGCCTCGGTGGTGTAGTGGTTTAGCCATCTGGTAGGTTATAATGGCAGAGGCGGATCTAGGGGTGGGTGGGCAGGAGCCCCCCCCCCCCCACACCCTAAATGTTGAGAGTTATAATTTTGTTATACATATTGTATATTAATGTTCTTCTGGTTTTTTTTACGATCCCCATCCATACCTCCCCAAGTTCCCTTGGCATACCGCCTTATGTCTTCAAGTCATATTATGTGTACGGCTAGCTTGAATTATGTCTGAATATATTTCACGAAGAACTCCTGTTGTCATCTTGACATTGTAAATACACATTATACAATAGTTACTCACATGCTGTCGTTTGACGGTCTGAGTATACTGAAATAAAGTCTAAAAATTTCAAAGTTTTAAAAACTAATATTGCAACATAAGATGTTTCAGACCGTTAAATAAAATAAACATAATATGGGGGCGGGACGTAGTCCAGTGGTACAGCGTTCGCTTGATGCGCGGTCGGTTTTGACCCATTGCGCTATTTGTCGCTCCAGCCAGTGCTTCACGACCGGTGTATCAAATGCCGTGGTATGTGCTATCCTGTCTATGGGATGGTGCATATAAAAGATCCCTTGCTGCAAATCGAAAAGAGTAGCCCATGAAGTGGCGACAGCGGGTTTCCTCTCTCAATATCTGTGTGGTCCATAACCATATATTTGACGCCATATAACCGTAAATAAAATGTGTTGAGTGCGTCGTTAAATAAAACATTTCCTTCCTTCCTTTAAAGTCATGTCATGTGTATGGCTAGCTTGAATTATGTCTGAATATATTTTGACACTGTAAATACCCATTATACAATAATTACTCAATGCTGTCGTTTGACGGCCTGAGTAAATCGAAATAAAGTCTCAAAATTTTAAAGTTTTAAAAACTAATATTGTAACATATGAGCGATGTTCAGACCTTTAAATAAAATGAACATAACAAAGACCGCAATTTTCTGTTAATTCTGACTTTCACTTAACGTATCTGCATGCTTATATCCAATTAAAATTCAAGCACGCTGCCCTGGGCACACACCTCAGCTATCTGTCCAGAACAGTGGGTTGGTTGTTTGTTGTTAATGGTTAGAGAGAAGAGGGTGTAGTGGCCTTACATCTACCCATTGAGCCCTTAAGAACTCGCTCTGTGTTGGAGCCGGTACCGGGTTGCCAAACTCTGTACCTACCAGTCTGTAGTCCGACGACTTAACCACGACACCACCGAGGTTGGTGTTAATTCTGAAGTGAAGCAAAATAAATAACCCAGCCGACTGTTTTCGAAAAGTATTTTGTGAGATTCACCCGAAACGAAACGCAATAGAAGAAAGAACGGAGCCGAAATCCGGGAATATAAATAAACAAGACAAATTAATACAGTTTGATCCCAGCTAACTGATCATAAGTTTGGCAGTAATTTTATACTAATGCCTTTTCTCGTTTGTTTGTTGCTGTTGTGGTTCTAGGGTTGGGTTTTTAGTGTGTGTGGATATTTTTCCTAATATCGCTTGAGTTAAGTGCGCTATTTTCTCCAGGTAAAACAACAACTGGTAGACACAACGTGGGTTCACTACCTGATCACCTTTGCACTAGCGATATGAAATATCTTAGACTGCTTTCCCAGGTTTATCCTCCACTTGGAAGAATATATCACTTCCAGGCGCACCGGCATCGGTGGTGACGTGGTTAAGCCATATGACATAAGGCTGTTAGGTACAGGATTCGCAGCCCCGTACCGGCTCCCACTAAAAGCGAGTTTTAACGACTCGATTGGTAGGTGTAAGACCACTACACCCTCTTCTCTCTCACTAACCAACTAACAAGTAACCCACTGTCCTGGACAGACATCCCAGATAGCTGAGATGTGTAGCCAGGACAGCGTGTTTCAACCTTAATTGGATATAAGCACAGAAATAAGTAAAAAAATAAAAGTTCAAAGCGCTGAAACTGGCGATGAAAATCGCACAAGATACTAGTATACTTATATAATAGTTTAAGTTTGTTGTTTGTTTAACGACACCACTATAGCACATTTATTTATTAATCATCCCACAGACAGGATAGCACATACCACGGCCCTTGTTGTCCCAGTCATGGTGCGCTGGCTGGGACGAAACATTGCCCAGTGGGCCCACCGACGGGGCTCGACTCCAAAACCGACCGCGCATCAAGCGAGCGCTTTACCACTAGGCTACGTCCCGCCTCTTATATATATAACAGAGTTAACAAACAAAAATAAACTCTATTAAAATAACAAGGGGAGTAAAAAAAATTAGAAAGTTGCGAATACATTGTCGTACTAGGATTTTACATTGAGGGTGTCACCCACATTAGGATGGTGTGTGTGTGGTGGGGTGGGGGGGAGGGAGGGGAGGCAACCGTACTGGTGGGGAAAAGAGAGATGTTATTTGTGGATGGCATGACCCCCCAGGGTCCGGTTATGGTATAGGATCTTAACATTTTAGCCGACACCAAATTGTTTTAAAATAATAAAGCGAAAGTGTCGTTATCCAATGCGACGTTAAGGTGGATGAATTTCAGACTCATTTTTATTTTAATTAAGTGGATGATTTTTTTTTTGATTTTATTTGATTTTTTTTTTTGATTTTTTTTAAGAAGACCCCCCCAAAAAAAACAGACAAAGAAAGAAAAAAAATGTAGTCGGTTATACTTGAAATATGAAGGTCGGCGTTTCAATGGGTTTAGTTTGCATACTGACTATAAGCTTTTGTGGAGAATTTTTGAAATGCGAGCAAGTGAGAAGTGGCATGCTTTGTGTCTATGGGTTAGACCTGGTCTCAAATATGTTCGCCCAATAGAAGACAAATATTGTGTTTGCTCTTACAACAAGGGGCAGTCGCCGTGCTCTTTAGAGTAAATTGAAGTCTCGTAAAATTCCGTCCAGGCGAGACTTAGTAGCGGCAGTCTCGGGCGTGTGAGACTTGAAGACTGGTCGTCAGAAAATTATGACATTTTCTTCTCGACTGGATTTAAGCGTATATATATATATATATATATATATATATATATATATATATATATATATATATATTAATAGACTTCATCATATGCGGTCATGTGGGATAAAAAAAAAAGTACAACCGAGGTGGTGGAAATTTCGACCTGGTACGAGCCTTGAGGGTCGACATTTCCACCACCGAGGGTGTACTTTTTCTATCCATCATGACTGCATATGATGGAGTCTTTTTCTCCCATTCATTCGGTAAATAAACCATTATTTTACACGAACAAACAAAGATCGCTGAAAAGTCACTGCTTTATTTGACCAGTTTATCATAAATAAACTGCACTATCATATTTGTCGCGTCTGTTTCATGTGTCAACATCTTGAGCTGACATACAAATCGTATTCGAAAAACCACCATGAAATGGTCTATTTAATGTATACATATTTCCTAATTTTTGACAGTATCTTTCGCTTATTGTTAATATAGTTCGCTTATCCTGTCGAAAACACGTAATGCCATACTATATTTATTCCAGTGAAATGTTTGATGAAAATTGACTTCACCATGGACTTTTAAATAGAAATATGTATTAAAAAAATGATCGTTCAAAAAGCAAAAAAATAAATAAAAAAATAAAAAAAGCAAAAACTAAAATAAAAACAAAAATAAAAACAAATCATGAATCGAACGCGAAGTTAAACTTTAACATATACTCAGCTACATGATATTGTGTCACCATGATTTGGCTTCCTACTCAATCCGATTTACATATTTTCCCGTCGGTGGGTCCATTGGAGTGTTTCTCGTCCCAGCCAGTGCACCACGACTGGTATATCAAAGGCCGTTCTATCCTGTCTGTGGGATGGTGCATATAAAAGATCCTTTGCTACTAATGAAAAAATTTAGCGGGTTTCCTATCTATGACTGTCAAACATTACCACATGTTTTACATCCACTAGCCGATGATTAATAAATCAATGTGTTCTAGTGGTGTCGTTAAACAAAACAAAAAACCATTGTTTAAATTACTTTGGGGTTTTTTTTTGGTTTTTTTAAACTCGTCAGTTGCATTGGTAATCATCAAACTAAAAAAACAAAAAAACAACAACAACAAACAAACCAAATAAAACAACAAAAAAAACCGAAGCGACACCGACCTCAATAATTAGATAGTAATTATTTACAGTGGAGCTAACTGAATCATGAACTTGTTTACAAAAATAAAATATGATTTCTGTACCTTCTATGACTAAAATACAGTGACAATATGACTTTTCACCAAATATAACTATAACTATACATTTCATGGTTATTTATGTAATATATATATATATATATATATATATATATATATATATATATATATATATATATATATATATATATATATATATATATATATATATATATATATATCTGAGGACCGCCGCTCCCAAGACTAGCTTATAAAAGCTAAACTTGCACAGAACAGATCTCAGTGTAATATATACAGCTGTGGTGACACGCAATGTGCTCTATTGGTGTCGTTAAACAAAACAACACAAACAAACTTTTTTCTTTTCAAATGCACGTTTTGTCTATCTGTCTGTCTCTGTGTATATCTATCTGATTTCTGTCCGTTTATTTCTGCATGTGTCTGTTTTTCTCCGCAACCGTTTGTGTGTTTTTTCCCTATCTGCCTGTCTTCGTACATGTCCGTCCGTCCATCTGCCCACTAGAAGTGGACAAGCGCGACTGTACGACGACGTGCCAATGATGTTAAGGCAATAGGAGCTTGCCACGCGCCGCCTGTACTGTACGGTCGACGTTTGACTTGATGTAGATCGGTGTTTACACGACGTGACTCGGTGACCAGGTGTGGTGTACCTTCTCGTTACACTCGCCACAGAAAAACAGTTTTTTTTGTTTAACGACACCAGTAGAGCACATTGATTTATTAATCATCGACTACTAGTTTTCAAACATTTGGTAATTTGACATATAGTCTTGGAGAGGAAACCCGCTACATTTTTTCCATTAGTAGCAAGGGGTCTTTTGTATGCATCATTCCATAGACAGGATATAGCACATCCCACGAGAGAGACAGAGAGAGAGAGAAAGAGAGACAGAGAGAGACAGACAGATAGACAGACAAAGACAGAGAGGGACAGAGTGGGAAGAAGAGGGTGAACGAAAGGTAGAGAGAGGGAAGGAGAGAGAGAGAGAGGGTGGGAGGGACGTGGGATAGAGACACACACAGAGACATTGAGAGAGAGAGAGAGGGGGAGAAGAGAGAGAGAGAGAGAGAGAGGAGAGAGAGAGAGAGAGAGAGAGAGAGAGAGAGAGAGAGAGAGAGAGAGAGAGAGAGAGAGAGAGACAGACAGACAGACAGACAGACAGACAGACAGACAGACAGACAGAGAGAGAGAGAGAGAGAGAGAGAGAGAGAGAGAGAGAGAGAGAGAGAGAGAGAGAGAGAGGGGGGGGGAGGGAGAGAAGGGAACATGTTGATATTACTGATGAAAGTAAAGAAAAAACTATTAAATGAATGAACGAACGAATGAACGAATGAACGAATGAATGAATTATCGGCCATTGGATGACAAACATTTGGTAATTCTGACATGCAGTCTCCAAGAGACTGTCCTGGTTTTTTGCTGCCATTGTAAGAGATCTCCGACTATTAAAAGGACACTAAGGCACATTTTGGATTATTATAGCCGTTTTTGATAACTGAAATCATACTTTACTTAGATTTTATTGTTTAGATTATCCATTTTCGTACATTGGAAGTGTTTGTGGTCATCCTGGTGTTTTCAATATTACAAAATACATTTCTCAATATTTTTAAAAACGCACGTGCGTCTGAGAAGTAACAGTTATGGAGTCGAGTTTTAGTCTATTTTTAGAGTGTATTTCGCCATTTCAAAGTCATAGACTCATGTTTCACCCAATTGTATCTTTATCCAAATGTGTTATAGGTTTGTAGATTAACTAAGCTCTGTGTCCATTTTCATGGAAAAATAATTTCGTATGTGATTACAAACACTAGCACAATGAGATACACACCTAATATACAGCCATAACCGGCCTCGGTGGAGTCGTAGTTAAGCCATTGGACATAAGGCTAGTAGATACAGGGTTCGCAGCCCGGTACCGGCTCCCACCGAGAGTGAGTTTTAATGACTCAATGAGTAGGTGTAAAACCACTACACCCTCTTCTTTTTTACTAACCACTAACAACTAACCCACTGTCCTGGACATACAGCCCAGGTATCCGAGATTGAACCTTAACTGGATATAAGCACGAAAATAAGTTGAAATGAAATAAAATGAACAGCCACTGATATTTTATGCAGACAACATATATTTAATATGTAATGTTAGTCATTAAAATGTCTGTGTTAAAGGGACATTCCTGAGTTTGCTGCACTTTTTAAGATGTTATTGACTAACAGAGACTTTTTAACGATTGTAATTATATATCAAATATATTTTTGTGCATAATATATTAGTGGCTGTAAATTAAATGTGTTTCTGGTCGTTCTGATATTTGTACTGCGTTAAATTTCATTTTTATTTCCTAAAATATTCTTGCAACTATTAAGACGACCAGAAACACATTAAATATACAGACACTGATATTCTAAACCTACAATATATTTAATATGTAAGTTTAATCGTAGAAATATTTTATTAGTCGGAAACATCTTACAATGTAGCAAACTCAGGACTGTCCCTTTAACAATTTTAACATATTATTGACAACAAAGTCAGGAATATCTTTTTACAATTTAAACCTTTTTTTTCTTTTCTTTTTTTTTAATTTATTAATTGTATTTATTAATCATCGGCTATTGTATGTCAAACATTTTCTATTCGACTCATAGTCTTCAAAGGAAACCGGCACCATCTCACAGACATGATAGTACATACCACGGCCTTTGATATACTAGACGTGGTGCACTAGCTGGAACGAGAAATAGCCCAATTGGCCCGCTGGCGGGAATCGATCCTAGACCGAACGCATCAGTAGGGCGTTTTACCACTGGGCTACGTCCCGCTCACATCCTTTTCATAAAAAGGAAAGGAATGTTTTATTTAATGACGCACTCAACACATTTTATTTACGGTTATATGGCGTCAGACATATGGTTAAGGACCACACAGATTTTGAGAGGAAACCCGCTGCCGCCACTACATGGGCTACTCTTTCCGATTAGCAGCAAGGGATCTTTTATTTGCGCTTCCCACAGGCAGGATAGCACAAACCATGGCCTTTGTTGAACCAGTTATGGAACACTGGTCGGTGCAAGTGGTTTACACTTACCCACTGAGCCTTGCGGAGCACTCATTCACAGTTTGGAGTCGGTATCTGGATTAAAAATCCCATGCCTTGACTGGGATCCGAACCCAGAACCTACCAGCTTGTAGACCGATGGCCTAACCATGACGCAACCGAGGCAGGTAGTGTGAAAAGAGCCAGCCGTCCAAAAGGTGTGGGGGTATGGGGTGCCGGTCACATCCTTTTCAGAGCAAACCCTCTGCGTGTCTCCATTAGCAGCAAGGGGTTTTTAAAATTCATTTTCCAACAGATAAGGCAGCAATATATTCAACACCCATAGTATATCAGTCGTCAACACTGGTTTAAACGGGGAAAATACCAGTTGGTCCTCCGACAGGGTTTGATCCTATGCCTAAAGCACCCCAGACGAGCGCTCTACCGACAGAGCTAAATAGTTAAATGTTGAATGAAACTAAAAGGTAAAACAGTGTTGTAATATTATTATTATTATTATTATTATTATTATTATTATTATTATTATTATTAGTTTAATCTGCCATGTCCGTTTTTCATTGTAGTAAATCATTATCTTGCTATAACTATGATTTAATTATATAAAAAGTTTAGACATCAAAATATTTCATATTTTCTGTGGAGATGTATTAACAGTTTTCCTCGAGATTTCGACTTATGTAAATATGTCTAACGCCCGTATGACGTAACATTTCTTTGATGTTTGCTGAACAGTACATACATAAATCTAATTATCATAAAGAACCACAAACACAATAAACGTGTGTAGTCAATGCTGACGACACCCGCCTAAAATGGGCGCCAAAGGGCTGGTGGCGCCACCTAGAGGAAGGAGACTGCAAAACCGGACTGGGTGTTCTAAATTTGGTATGATTAATAATGTTCGTTATAATGTTATACTTAGTGACTTATCTCTTTCCGTACAGTTAGTGCATTGTACAGAAACTTACGACATGACAAATATTAGACAAAAACAAGAAACAACAAACGAACCGACAGGCAAATGAACAAACAAACAAACACACAAACAAACAAACCGAAAGGAAGGAAGGAAGAAAATAAATGTTTTATTGAACGACGCACACAACACATTTTATTTACGGTTATATTGCGTCAGACATATGGTTAAGGACCACACAGATATTGAGAGAGGAAACCCGCTGTCGCCACTTCATGGGCTACTATTTTCGATCAGCAGCAAGGGATCTTTTATATACACCATCCCACAGACAGGATAGTACCTACCACGGCATTTGTTACACCAGTTATGGAGCACTGGTTGGAACGAGAAATAGCCCAATGGGTCCACCGACGGATATCGATCCTAGACCGACCGCGCATCAACGAACGCTCTACCACTGGGCTACGTCCCTCCCCACAGACTGAAAGATAACAATAGAAACATTATAATTTCAATACATACACACATAGCATGCAGTGTTCGAGATTAACGGTATCCCAGTATCCCGAGGATACCAGAATTTAATTTTGGATACCAGACTTCAAGAAACCAGTATCCCACCGGGATACCATATAAGGTTCTTGGTTTTATTAATCCTGCATTTTTATTTTTTGCTGAAACGGTGAAAGTTGTCATTTACTGGTGAAGTTAAGTAACAGTATTTTTGAGCTCTTACTCAGTCTAATGCTATGCTGTAACAGTATCTCCCTCAACTCGTACTCAGTCTAATGCTAGGAACCGCTAAATCACTATTGTTCTTGTTGGATGTTTCCTCCCTTCAAATTTTATTTGAGATATTGATCGATTCCACATATGCAGAATATTGATACAGGTAGGTTTATCGTTAGTAATGTCAGAAACACTTATTGTTTACTGCTAAATATTAATTATGTCAATATTACGCAAAATAGATGCAGCAAATATTTTTGCCAATTCCGTTTTGTATTGCGAATTTCACGAATTCTGCAATTTTGATTGCGGTGTAGCAATAGATTGGGAACGAGAACGGTGTCCGTCCAAATGTGTTATTATGTTATTTATGAATTTCATTTAAGTGGGATAGCTAAATTCTCAGGTGGGATACCATATTTGAATTGTTAAGTAAATCCACTGGGGATACTGCCCAAAACTTTAATCTCGATCTCACTGGGCATGTGGATACTAAAATCAGGACTAATTGTAATATTAATACAACCCACACCCACTAATAGGTAGAAATCCTAACCCCCCACCCGCACCCCCCCTGAACACAACACCCACCCCACTCATATTTAAAGGGACATTCCCGAGTTTGTTGCACTGTAAGATGTTTCCGACTAATAAAATATTTCTACGATTAAACTTACATATTAAATATATTTTCTTGTTTAGAATATAAGTGTCTGTATATTCAATGTGTTTCTAATCGTCTTAATATTTGTAAGAAGACCAAACTGGATTCTGTCTTCAAATAATTTCGTACGTACGAAAAAATAATATTTTAGAAAATAAAATGAAATTTAACGTAGTACAAATATTAGAACGATCAGAAAGACGTTTAATATACACACACTAATATTTTATGCGGAAAATTATATTTAATATGTAATTACAATCGTTAAACAGTCTTTGTTGGTCGATAGCATCTAAAAATATTTAGCAAACTCAGGGATGTCCCTTTAATGTCAACAGATGTTCAAGACGGAAGGAATCTGGCTTAGTCGGTAGAGCACTCGACTGGGGTGATTGGGTCGTAAGGTCCAATCTCCTTGATGGACCCTTTTTCCGATTGTTTTTCCGCCACGACTGGTATATCAAAGCTTCTCCAGTCTGAAGAAAAAGTGTATGTAAACAAATATTCCTTCCTGCTAATGGAAAACTATAGCTGTTTCCTGTAAGACATGCTTTCAGATTACCAATGTTTTAACATCTTATACAAGTCTCTATCCTGAATGTTACCAAGCCTCTGCTTCTGCAGGTCCTGGGTCCAGTTTAATAGAACCTACTGGCATTTACCTTATACAGTTTTTCCTCCAGAATGTACTAAGCCATGTTCACGGGTCAGGTCTGTCCACTTAATTGAACCCTACTGCATTTACCTATACGTCCGCGCGATCCTGAATGTTCTAAGGCCATCTGCCACGGTTCTGGTCCCAGTTAAGTCGGAACCTACTGCATTCCCTTCTATACAGTCTCTCTCACAGAATGTTTACTAGCCTCTGCCTTCAGTCTGGTCCTTAATATGAACCCTACTGCATTCCCGGATACAAGTCTCTATCCTGAATGTTACCATCATCTGCCTGCAGTGTCTGGTCACGGTTTTTAATATGAACCTACTGCATTCCCTTATCTACCGTCTATCTCTCCAGAGTGTTACTAGCCATCTGCACGTAGGTCTGGTTCCAGTTAATCTGAACCTACTGCATTTCCACTTTATACAGTCCCTCTATCTGAATGTTTACCAATCTCTGCCTGCAGTCTGGTCCAGTTTTAATATGAACCTACTGCATTAACCTTATACAGTCTCTATCCTGAAGTTACCAAGCCACTCTGCTGCAGGTCTGATCCGTTAATATGGACCTACTGCATATACCTTATACAGTCTCTATTCCTGATGTTACCAATCCAATCTGCCTGCCGGTCTGGCCGTTATATGAACCTACTCCATTATCTTACCAGTCTCTATCCTGATGTTACCAGCCACTGCCTGCAGGTCTGGTCCAGTTAATTGAACCTACTGCATTAACCTTATACAGTGTCATCCTGAATGTTACCAAGCCATCTGCCTGCAGGTCGGTCCCAGTTTTAATCTGAACCTACTGCATTCCCTTATACAGTCCATCCTATCCCGAATGTTACCAAGCCATCTGCCTGCAGGTCTGGTCCAGTTCTAAGAAACCTACTGCATTACCTTATACCGTCTCTATTCCTGAATGTTACCAAGCCATCTGCCTTCATGTCTGGTCCATTAATATGAACCTACTGCATTACCTTATAACAGTCCCTCTATCCTGAATGTTCCAAGCCATCTGCACTGCAGGTTCTGGGTCCAGTTTAATATGAACCTACTGCATTACCTTATAACGTCCCTCTATCCTGAATGTTACCAAGCCATCTGCCTGCAGGTCCTGGTCCAGTAAATATGCCTACTGCATTACCTTATACAGTCTCTATCCTGAATGTTACCAAGCCATCTGCCTGCAGGTCCTGGTCCAGTTATATGAACCTACTGCATTACCCTTATCAGCCTCCTATCCTGAATGTTACTAAGCATCTGCCTGCAGGTCTGGTCCATTTAATATGACCTACTGCATTACCTTATACAGTCTCTATCCTGAATGTTACCAGCCATCTGCCTGCAGGTCTGGTCCCAGTTTAATTGAACCTACTGCATTACCTTATACGTCCCTCTATCCTGAATGTTACCAAGCCATCTGCCGCAGGTCTGGTCCAGTTAATCTGAACCTACTGCATTCCTTTATACAGTCCCTCTAGCCTGAATGTTACCAAGCCCATCTGCCTGCAGGTCTGTCCAGTTTAATCTGAACCTACTGCATTACCTTATACGTCCTATCCTGAATGTTTACCAAGCCATCTGCCCTGCAGGACTGGTCCAGTTTATAATGAACCTACTGCAATTCCCTTATACAGTCCTCTCTCCCTGAATGTTTACCCAAGCCACTGCCCTGCAGGTCTGGTCCAGTTAATATGAACCTACTGCATTCCCTTATACAGTCTCTCTCCTGAATGTTTACTAAGCCATCTGCCTGCAGGTTGGTCCAGTTAATATGAACCTACTGCATTCCCTTAATACAGTCCTCTTCCAGAATGTTACTAGCCATCTGCACGCAGGTCTGGTCCAGTTAATCTGAACCTACTGCATTTCCTTATACAGTCCTCTCCACTGAATGTTACTAAGCCATCTGCCCTGCAGGTCGGTCCAGTTAATCTGAACTACTGCATTCCCTTACAGTTTCCTCTCCCAGAATGTTACTAAAGCCATCTGCCCTGCAGGTCTGGTCCATTAATATGAACCTACTGCATTCCTTATACGTCCCTCTCTCCTGAATGTTACTAAGCCATCCCTGCACGGTCTGGTCCCAGTTTATCTGAACCTACTGCATTCCCCTTATACAGTCTCTATCCCTGAATGTTACACAAGCCATCTGCCTGCAGGTCTGGTCCATTTAATATGAACCTACTGCATTACACCTTTATACAGTCTCCTATCCTGAATGTTACCAAGCCATCTGCCTGCAGGTCTGGTTCCAGTTTTTAATCTGACCTACTGCATTCCCTTATACAGTCCCCTCTATCCTGAATGTTACCAAGCCTCTCCCTGCAGTCTGGTCCGTTAATATGAACCTACTGCATTACCTTATACAGTCTCTCTCCCTGAATGTTACCAGCCATCTGCCTGCAGTCTGGTCCCCGTTAATATGAAACCTACTGCATTACCTTATACAGTCCTTCTATCCTGAATGTTTACCAGCCATCTGCCTGCAGGTCTGGTCCAGTTAATATGAACCTACTGCATTACCCTATACAGTCCTCTATCCTGAATGTTACTAAGCCATCTGCCTGCAGGTCTGGTCCCAGTTAATATGAACCTACTGCTTTTTTCCCTTATACCAGTCTATCCTGAATGTTACTCAGCCATCTGCCTGCAGGTTCGGTCCATTTAATCTGAACCTACTGCTTCCCTTATACAGTCTCTCTCCAGAATGTTACTAAGCCCTCTGCCCTGCAGGTCTGGTCCCAGTTTAATATGAACCTACTGCATTCCCTATATACAGTCTCTCTCCAGAATGTTACAAGCCATCTGCCCGGCAGGTCTGTTCCAGTTTAATCTGAACCTACTGCATTCCCTATACAGTCTCTCTCCAGAATGTTAACTAGCCATCTGCCGCAGGTCTGGTCCAGTTAATATGAACCTACTGCATTTCCCTTATACAGTCTCTCTCCTGAATGTTACTAAGCCATCTGCCTGCAGGTCTGGTCCAGTTAATCTGAACCTACTGCATTCCCTTATACAGTCTCTCTCAGAATGTTACTAAGCCATCTGCCTGCAGGTCTGGTCCAGTTCATATGAACCTACTGCATTCCCGTATACAGTCCTCTATCCAGATGTTTACTAAGCCATCTGCCTGCCAGGTCTGGTCCAGTTAATATGAACCTACTGCATTCCCTTATACAGTCCTCCCTCTCCAGAATGTTACTAGCCATCTGCCTGCAGGTCTGGTCCCATTTAATAATGAAACCTACTGCATTCCCTTATACGTCTCTATCCCTGAATGTTTACCAGCCATCTGCCTGCAGTCCTGGTCCCCAGTTAATATGAACCTACTGCATTACCTTATACAGTCTCTCTCCCAGAATGTTACTAAGCCATCTGCCTGCAGGGTCGGTCCAGTTTAATATGAAACATATTTGCATACCCTATACATTCTCTATCCTGAATGTTACTAAGCCATCTGCCTGCCAGGTCTGGTCCAATTTAATATCAACCTACTGCATCCCCATCAGTCTCTATCCTGATGTTACCAGCCTCTGCCTGCAGTCTGGTCCAGTTAATATGACCTACTGCATTCCCTTATACAGTCCTCTCTCCAGAATGTTTACCAAGCCCTCTGCCTGCAGGTCGGTCCAGTTAATAGAACCTACTGCATTCCCTTATACAGTCTCTATCCTGAATGTTACCAAGCCATCTGCCTGCAGGTCTGGTCCAGTTAATATGAACCTACTGCATTACCTTAATACAGTCCTCTCTCCTGAATGTTTACTAAAGCCCTCCTGCCCGCAGTCTGGTCCAGTTAATATGAACCTACTGCATTCCCTTATACAGTCTCTCTCCTGAATGTTTACTAAGCCATCTGCACGCAGGTCTGGTCCACTTAATATGAACCTACTGCATTACTTATACAGTCTCTATCCTGATGTTTTACTAAGCCATCTGCCTGCAGGTCTGGTCCCGTTTAATCTGAACCTAACTGCATTCCTTATATACAGTCCTCTCTCCAGAATGTTACTAAGCCATCTGCCTGCAGGTTCTGGTCCAGTAATATGAACCTACTGCTTCCGTATACAGTCCCCCCTATCCTGAATGTTACCAAGCCATCTGCCTGCAGGTCTGGTCCAGTTAATTGAACCTACTGCAATTCCCTTATACAGTCTCTCCTGAATGTTTTACTAAGCCATCTGCCTGCAGTTCTGGTCCAGTTTATGAACCTACTGCAATTACCTTTATACAGTCCTCTCCCAGAATGTTTACTAGCCATCTGCCTGCAAGGTCTGGTCCAGTTAATAGAAACCTACTGCATTCCCGTTATACAGTCCTCCTTATCCTGAAGTTACCAAGCCATCTGCCTGCAGGTCTGGTCCAGTTAATATGAACCTACTGCTTACCTATACAGTCCTTCCGAATGTTCCCACCATCTGCCGCAGGTCGGTCCATTAATATGAACCTACTGCATTCCTTATAAGTCCCCCTCTTCCGAATGTTTAAGCCTCTGCCGCAGGTCTGGTCCAGTTATTGAACCTACTGCTTCCCTTATAAAGTCTTTCCGAATGTTTACCCAAGCCATCTGCCTGCCAGGCTGGTCCAGTTAATTTTGAACCCACTGCATTCCCTTATAAGTTCTTCCGAATGTTACTAAGCCTCTGCCTGCAGGTCTGGTCCATTTAATTAAAACCTACTGCATTCCCTTATACGTCTCTCTCCGAATGTTTCAACCATCTGCCGCAGGTCTGGTCCCAGTTAATTGAACCTACTGCTTCCCCTTTAAGTCCTATCCTGAAGTTACAAGCCACTGCCTGCAGGCTGGTCCAGTTAATTGAACCTACTGCATTCCTTTCAGTCTCTTCCGAATGTTCAAGCCATCTGCCCCTGCAGGTCTGGCCAGTTAAATGAACCTACTGCTTCCTTTACAGTCCCTCTATCCTGAATGTTTTACCAACCATCTCCTCAGGTCTGGTCCAGTTAATATAACCTACTGCATTCCCCTTATACAGTCTCTTCCGAATGTTAAACCATCGCCTGCAGGTCTGGGTCCATTTATGAACCTACGCATTCCTTAACAGTCTCTTCCTAATTTTTACCAAGCCTCTGCCTGCAGGTCCCTGGTCCAGTTTAATATAACCTACTGCTTCCTTAACAGTTTTTCTTCCGAATGTTACCAAGCCATCTGCCGCGGTCTGGTCCAGTTAATATGAACTATTGCATTACCTTAACAGTCCTCATCCTGAATGTTACAAGCCTCTGCCTCAGGTCTGGTCCATTAATATGAACCCTGCTTCCCTTATACAGTCCTATCCGAATGTTACCAAGCCATCTGCCCTGCAGGTCTGGCCGTTAATATAAACCATTACCTTTTTTT
>NC_054699.1:24103690-24208335 GCF_016097555.1 Gigantopelta aegis | reverse complement strand
AATCAGTGTTGGGGTCCTGATTCACTTGGCTGTACATATACATCTTACAAAAAAATAACATGGCACATTAAAACAGAGTTTTTCTGATCTGGGATTTTTTAATTTTTTTTAAAGAGAAAGAAAAGAGGAAGCAGGAGAAAAAGATAGAGCAACATAATAATGCTGCAGAAGAGAAGAAAAATCACCATTATTGTTAATGATTGTTGTCCATGAGTGCCTTTTTTTCCTTGTCTCAAAACAGGTAATTAAGTAAAACAATCATTATGTGAACATTTATGCTAAAGTATATTGTGTGCAAGGCTTTTAATTATTATCGAAAAGATTAAACCATGGAGCCCATACTTTGTTAAATGTTTCGTAATTACAACTTTTATACAGAATTAATCTTTGTATTTCATATTTTGTCTTAAGCATGTTTTTTACGGCGTTGATTTCTAAAGCTTTATTCTGAAATTTTGTAACATACACGTAATATTTTATGTTAATAATTAGCCAGTTTAAAAAAAGACATAATTTTCATCATTAATCATAACCAAACTTAATCATGTTTTTATTAAAACTGATTCTAGCTCCTGACGTAGTCAGTATCCAGGTTTGTACTCATTCCCGTAAATTATTTACCTTATTACCCTCAAAGAATAGATGTTGTATGGTTTCTGGGTAATTGGTACAAAAGCTACACATACTAGAATCTACATCGCGAATCATGTATAAAAATGTGTTAGTGGTTAAAATTCTATGGACTATTTTATACTGAAACCATAATAAAGTTTTAGCACTTTTAGCAAGGCGTGGTTTACGCTCCCGAAATCAACCTCTGCACACGTGCCTACATCCGAAAGCCACGTGGGACATGTTTGCTAAATTCAGCCGCAGTCATAGAAAGAAAAAACCTGCTTTAAGACGCCAACGAAAATTTCAGGTGTTGTCCACTAAAGTGTCCCCGGCTCCAGTATCCCCCGCCTGAAATTTGCTAATCTTCATTATGAATGAAACAATCAATTATTTCTTCTGACAGGTTACGTGTTTCCGACCGGTACCCGACTCCGTACGTTCGCCGTCTGACTCATTAACGTCAGGTGAAGTGGCTGGCTGATTGGCGGAGATAAAGGACGGGTCTATTAGCGACGCAGTGGGCGTGGCGTCATTTCCATTCCAGGACGAGGTTGGCTCCGTTGTCGCGGGCTCGTGACGTGAAGACGTCTGTTTCGTCGCCTTCGTCGGACCTTTTTTTTTTTTTTTTTTTTTTTTTTTTAAGAGAGATAGAAAAGAGAAATAGAAGAGAGAGAGAGAGAGAGAGAGAGAGAGAGAGAGAGAGAGAGAGAGAGAGAGAGAGAGAGAGAGAGAGAGAGAGAGAGAGAGACATACAGACAAATAGACAGACAGACAGACACAGGGAGAGAAGAGCAGGCTTGGCGGAGCAGGGGGGATGGGGGGCGGGGGCTCCAATAATTCTGAATAAAAATATTATTTATAGCAAATCTAGCGATTTAAAATAGTACTCTTTTTTTTACATCTTTGAACTAGGACATAATGTCAGTAAATAGGTTTGGGCCTCGTATATTAAATAGTAGCAAGAAATATTTAGCTTTTGAAGGAAGGAAATGTTTTAATTAATCATCGGCTATTGGATGTCAAATGTTATGCAATTCTAACATATAGTCATATATAGTCTTATATAGTCATATATAGTCATATTCCTCATCAGAGGAAACCCGCTACATTTTTTCCTAATGCTGCAAGGGATATTTTATATGCACTTTCCCCACATACAGGATAACACGTACCACGGGCTTTGACCAGCTGTCGTGCACTGGATGTAACTAGAAAAAACAAATCAGTTAAATGGATCCACCGAGATGGTTCGATTCTGTAACGCAAGCACCTCAAGCGAGCATTCAACCGACCGGGCTAACTCCCGCCCAACAACTGATACTATAAGCAAGAAAATGTACGTGTGTATTTAATACTTAGTTTTAGTCACTAAAACATCTTACAGTGGAAGCGAATTCGGGACAGTCGCTTTAAAGGGATACTGTCACAGATCACTGACCTATTTCATGGCCTAACAAAGAATTACTTTAAAATATATATATTTGATTTATCCCTAAACATACTTTATTCAACCATCTATGTAACCACCAAACTCCACTTATTAATGATATTTTGTAAAAATTATGGCAATGGTCCATAATTCAAAAACTAACATTGCTGAGAGGGTTGACATGGATTTTAGTCCATCATGATGTAGTTAAAGTGATGCAATAGTTAGATTTGGTCTGTAAAAATTACTGTAATTTTTATTTATTATTCATTGAAAGAGAAATAAGCTCCTTAAATCTGTGACAGTATGTCTTTAAAGGAGCACACTCTAGTTCTATCCCCTGACGTAAGCGTACGAGACAGGGTGGCAGGGAGGGTAACTCAGCCCGGTAACATAAAGCACTCGTAACACTTACGTCAGAGCTACTCTCGGCCTACTAAAATCCAAACCTATACATAGCTTTCTACCATTCACATTTGAACGACCATTAAAACTGCGCCAAACTTCCTTCATTAAAATGCGCACCAATTCTCTTTGGCTTAATCCTACGGGACATTCCAAATTACATAGCACCATACCACCTCCCGCCTGTCACCAACCTCGGTTGGACTGCTGGTGCTCCCTTGCACCTGCCAGTGCAGGCGGTCCCTCCTTCATCCCCCATCTTTTCCTGTTTTGGACAGAGGAGCCGGCCGAGGTCGGCTCTTGTGCCCAAGACAGGCGTGCGCTACAACAGCTTGCTCTGAATGTGCACGTTAACTCCTCGGTTACGGTTACGGTTACGGTTACGGTTACGTCAGACGTACGCCAAACATTATGTATTGTGTACGTCTGATGTAAGTGTTACACATGTGCTTTGTGTTACCAGGCCATGGCCCCCTAGTGCTGGAGCAAAATGTCAAATTCGGGCAACAGTCATACTAGTATTCGGGCAAAATGCAGAGTCGGATCTAGGGGAGGGGGGGGGGGGGGGGGGGGGTGCGACAGTTATAATTTTATTATATATTAATTTTCATGATCCCCTCCAAATCTCCCCCAAAGTTCCATTGGCATTCCGCCTTATGTCATTTGCCCCCACCCCTAAATACATTTTCTGGATCCGCCACTGAAACTTTTTTTTACCATGGGTTTCTATCATTCTACCCTCAAAATTATTTGTAATCATATGCAAAAATGCGCAGTGATTTGTTTGCAACCTTATATAGCTGTTTGGTAGTAATGGTAATATGAATAAATGTTTTTATCCAGATTCGGGCATTTTCGTTTAATTCGGGCAAAAGCCAGCCTGCCCCCTTAAAAAAAATGGGAGCCCGTACGCCTATGGTCCCTGAAAATGGACACAAAGTATAGTCAGTCTACACACCTGAAACTCATCTAGATAAGGGGCGAGACGTAGCCCAGTGGTAAAGCGCTCGCCCGATGCGCGGTCGGTCTGGGATCGATCCCCGTCGGTGGGCCCATTTGGGCTATTTCTCGTTCCAGCCAGTGCACCACGACTGGCATATCTAAGGCCGTGGTATGTACTACCCTGTATGTGGGATGGTGCATACAAAAGATCTCGTGCTTCTAATCGAAAAGAGTAGCCCATGAAGTGGCGACAGCGGGTTTCCTCTCTATGTTTGTGTGGTCCTTGACCATATGTCTGAAGCCATATAACCGTAAATAAAATGTGTTCAGTGCGTCGTTAAATAAAACATTTCCTTCCTCTATTCATCACCTAGATAAAGTTACAATAGAGTGAAACTAAAGTGTGTGAGGTCTAAACGGGGATATAACGTCTAAAAACATATTAAAGTTTGCTTCGATAACAGTTACGTCTCAGACGAAAGTGCGTTTTTAGAATTATATATTGTGTATTATAGGAATGTCCCTTTAATCATTGTAAATATATATCTGATAATATACAGATTTGCAGGTACTTTGAAGTTGGGTTCTTTGAAAAGGGTTCTTGTGTATACTATGCATTTTATTATCTGTTCTCGTCCATGTAACAACTGATCTCCCCTCTCCATCCTCCCCCCAAACAAGAACGCCCGGGTGAATTAATGATACACACATATCTACATTGTGGTTTCCGTTTTTATAACACGCCAGGGAGACCACCCGTATTAGCAGGGGTTGAAAGCACTGTACATTTTTATACCAGCATTCATTTGATGTGCACAGATTGTGTCAAGGTGCATACACACCTTGTGATTTATGAACAAATGTTTCTACTCCTTGTGCACTTACCGCTACAAGTGGCTGCAGTATCAAAGCGCACTGCTCTGTCAGGGCCGTACCTAGAGGACGAGGAAGGATGGGGGAACAGGCGCACACACCCCTTCCCCTAAAACCCCCAACAAATCCATTTCTTTAAGGGTTAGTAAAGCTGGCGAAAATCGTGTACTATAATTGTTCCCTGTTTAAGTTTGCACTGCACCCCCAATTGTTTTAGTCTAGATATGGCCCTGTCTATACTAGATCACGGTCACTGAGTTTAACGAACACATTCAGAAGAAGCTGTTGTAGTGCACGCCTGTCATAGGCGCAAGTTCCGACTTTCGCCAGCTCTTCCGTCCAAGAGAGGATTCGTCTATACGTATACTATTAGGTTGAAGGTGTCCTAGCAGCGCTTTTAGAATTTGTTTTATAAAATCATCTAGCCATGGGATCAGTGATTTAAAAAATATATACTAGCTACTAGTCCTACTTTACTTTTAAGTTAATACAGTTTTACAAAATAATAGTAATAATCAGATATGTCATCTTAAGAGAATGATAGAACTTAAAACAGTAACATTGGGAGTTGGGGTAGGGACAGGATATTCATATTTACAAAACAGACTTAACTGCAACATCTGAGCAATGTTTTTCACTAGCCGTCGGGCACGGCAATAGTAATTATTTACTAGCCCAACATTGAATATCACTACCATAATCTAGAAGCACTGCATAGTTTATTGAGGCAATCAAAATTATTTATTGAATACATTTCTTGTTCAGAATAACACTGCATGTAAATCTAATTTATTTTCGATTGTAGCAGTTATTATTTCTCAATTTGCTTCGTACAATTATATTTAATTTATTTCAACATTAAAGGGACAGAACCTAGTTTCATCCCATGAAAATGCACACTAAATTTAGTTAATCTACAAGCCTGTAACACATTTGGATAAAGTTATAATTGAGTGAAACATGTGTCTGTGACTTTGAAATGGTGAAATACCGTCCAAAAATAGACTAAAACTCGACTCCATAACTGTTACTTCTCAGACGCACGTGCGTTTTTAAAAATATGAGAAAGGCATCACCAAAAACACTTCGAATGTACGGAAATGGATAATATAAACAATAAAATCTAAGTAAAGTATGATTTCAGTGATCAAACACGGCTCTAATAGTAAAAAAATATGCCTTAGTGTTTAAAAACTAGGGTATGTTCCTTTAAATGCTCTGATAGTAGGAAATACCTTACAAATGAAGAAACCCCAGTACAGTCGCTTGAATGGGGGGGGGGGGGGGGGGGGGGGGACATTAAATTTTGTTTTGATTCACATTGATTTATTAATCATTGCGGCTGTGAAACAGTTGGTAATTTCGACATAAAATCTTTTTTGAGAGAAAACCCGCTACATTTTCCATTAGTACCACAGGATCTTTTATACGCACCATGGTAGCACGTACCACGGCCTTTTTTATATACCAGTCGTAGTGCACTGGATGAAGCGAGAAATAGCGATTTAGCACTTGCCTTACAGCTCGCCCCTATATTCCAGGGCCCAGTTCCACGAAGCGATCTTAGCACTAATATCACCTTTGTGCACTTAAGATGATATTAGGGCTAAGATCGCTTTGTGGAACGGGGCCCAGATATAAAGCGCTCCTGTGATGGCGGGCGGTTTAGGATCGATCCCCGGTTTGTTTGTTTTTTTATTTTATTTTTATTGTATATTTTTCAGATGTTTTTTACTGGTTACGGCTAACTAAATTTAATGTGCCAACAACTTGAGCTGAACTATGAGTTTTTTTTCACCCATAGCTAAATATATAATCTCCACTGACTATGTCCCGGTTGTCTACCCCACCCCACCCTTTTTATCCATCCCCATCCTCACCTCCATCGCACCCGTGAGAGTGGGTTTTAATGTGCCAACAAACTTGAGCTGAATTATGAGTTTTTGCCACCCATTGCTAAATATATAAGCTCCACTGATTATGTCCCGGTTGCCCCACTCTCCACTCCACCGCCTCCCCCCATCTCCATCCCTCCATCCCACCCGTGAGAGTAGGTTCTCAGCGGGCTCTTGCCGTGAAGCGACGGCGGGAGCAATCATTGTGATTTATGTCCGTCTCGGGTTGCGCGGAGTGGCGGCGGTGGCTTGTCGTTGGCGCTATCCGATCGCAATCGCGCGACATCCACCCTCTTGGCGGCTTCACCCATCATGCATAATTTGTCCTCCTCTGTATCGGCGGGCCTGACACCGCCGTGTGGTATTTAGCGTATCGGTGCCTACACGCGTCTATAACACGGGCCGGGGTGGATGTATTTTAGGGGTGGAGCGCTCGTACGAGGTGCGGCAGGTCACAGGATCGATTGCTGTCTATGAACGTCCCATCTAGTACCACCCTCACACACCCCCACCCATCCCCACCACACGATTAGTACATCAAAGGTCGTGGTATGTGTTGTTATGTATATAAAAGATGTGTTCTACTTCATAAGAGTAGCTTGATGCGCGGTCGGTTTGGGATCGACCCCCGTCGATGAGCCCATTGGGCTATTTCTCGTTCAGGCCAGTGCACCATGACTGGTATATCAAATGCCATGGTATGTGTTATCTTGTCTGTGACATGATGCATATAAAAGACTCCTTGCTACTAATGGAAAATTGTAGCGGGTTTCTTCTGATGACTACGAGTTTTAGATCCAATAGCAGATGATTAATAAATCAATGTGCTCTAGTGGTGTCGTTAAACAAAACAAACAAACATACATCATAAGAGTAGCCTATATAATATATATTGCGGCAGCTGGTTTCCTCTCTTTATTTGCTGTTTCTCATCGTTTTGGCCCCCTCCTTTTTTTTTTCTTTTCTTTTTTTTCTTCTTTTTTTTTTTTGGGGGGGGGGACGTAGCTCAGTGGTACAGCGTTCGCTCGATGCGCGGTCGGTGTGGGATCTATTCCCGTCGGTGGGCCCATTGAGCTATTTCTTGTTCCAGCCAGTGCACCACGACTGGTATATCAAAGGCACTTCGCAAATATCTTCTCTGTTTTTGCGCAATACAATACACATATCTTGCTAAATTATAAATATTGTGTACAAAGATGAATTCCATGAATACATCCGTAGTGGAGGTCGCCATCGTGACTCTATAGACGGCGGTCGTGTATATAACCTCGGCTAATGAGGACTGGCTATCTACACGTCGGTCTTTTTTCTTCTTTTTTTGTCTTTTTTTATTGAAAGAAGCCCAGTTTAAGGACACTACAGCCCAGTTAAACATCCAGTTTTAATAATATCCTGCAGAAAGGGGTGGGCTGTAGCTCCGGGGAAGTGCGCTTGCAGGATACATCATAATAACTGATGGACTCTTTTTTTCTTTCTGGGTTTTTTTAAAGAAGCCCAGTTTAAAGGGACATACCCTAGGTTTTAATCACTACGGCATATTTCTTACTATTATAGCCGTTTTTGATAAATGAAATCATACTTTACTTAGATTTTATGGTTTAGATTATCCATTTCCATACATTCGAAGTGTTTTTGGTCATCCTGGTGTTTTTAATATCACAAAATACATTTCTCATATTTTTAAAACGCACGTGCGTCTGAGAAGTAACAGTTATGGAGTCGAGTTTTATTCTATATTTAGAGGGTATTTCACCATTTCAAAGTCACAGACTCATGTTTCACTCAGTTGTAACTTTATCCAAATGTGTTACATGTTTGTAGATTGACTAAACTTAGTGTTAATTTTCACGGGTTGAAACTAGGGTCTGTCCCTTTAAGGCCACCACAGCCCAGTTTAACATCTAGTTTTAATATCCTACAGCGTCGTGGCAGGCCATCGGTCTACAGGCTGGTAGGTACTGGGTTCGGATCCCAGTCGAGGCATGGAATTATTAATCCAGATACCGACTCCAAACCCTGAGTGAGTGCTCCGCAAGGCTCAATGGGTAGGTGTAAACCACTTACACCGACCAGTGATCCATAACTGGTTCAACAAAGGCTATGGTTTGTGCTATTCTGCCTGTGGGAAGCGCAAATAAAAGTTCCCTTGCTGCCTGTCGTAAAAGAGTAGCTTATGTGGCGACAGCGGGTTTCCTCTGAAACAATCTGTGTGGTCCTCAACCATATGTCTGACGCCATATAACCGTAAAATAAAATGTGTTGAGTGCGTCGTTAAATAAAACACTTCTTTCTTTCTAATATCCTACAGAAAGTGGTGGGTTGTAGCTCAGGGGTAGAGTGCTTGCAGGATACATCACATTCAGATTAAAAGCCTCGATTTTTCTTTTTACTGATCTTTTTACTAGTGTTGTCTTTGGGATTTGATTTGGTAGTATACACCCTTAATCAATGACCGACGCTCATATTAATAACCATAGTTAAAATGTCTGCGTACATCGTTAAATAAAACACGTCGTTCTTCCTTCCAGACAGTGATGAACGAAGTTTTTTTTTTTTTTTTTTTTTTTTTTTTTTTTTGGGGGGGGGGGGGGTATTAATTTATCCTCCCTTTAAAAATATATTTAAAAACAAAAGAAAATTTGCTTTTGGCAGTTGGGTCGATCCCCGAACCTCCCCCCCCCCCCCCACACATACACACACATACACACGCACACACATCTAGCGCATGCGCCCTCTTTTGCTTCTCACAATGAGCTGTGCAGTGAGTTTGAGCCGATTCTGAGATATGAACCAAGCACGTGACAAGGACCCGAGAACAGAGCGCCCTTGGTTCATCACCCCCCCCCCCCCCCCCATCACCCACCCACTTTTCCCTGTTACTGTGCTCAGAAGTCTGGAATTGTTCCATTTTAAAACATGGAATTTAAACATTCCTCGGTGTGTGAGTGTGGAGTGGGGTGGCGGGGGGGGGGGGGATGGAGCATGAACCCATCTCCGCTTAACATCTTTGACACCTCAAATACATACATTTTCATCCCTTAGACCATCTGGCTGATAGTAAGCACCACCTCGTCCCACCCCACCCCCACTTCGCAGGTCCTGCCTTAAACGAGTCTTAAAGGGACATTCCTGAATTTGCTGCAATTTTTAAGATGTTATCGACTATCAGAGACTTTTTAACGATATAAAAACTATTTTTTTATGCATAAAGTATTAGTGGCTGTATATTAAACGTGTTTCTGATCGTTCTAATATTTGTACTAGGTTAAATTTCATTTTATTTCCTAAAATATTTGGTTCATACGTACGAAATTATTTGAATACAAAATCCAGTTTGGGCTTCTTACAAATATTACGACAACCAGAAACACACTGAATATACGGACACTGATATTCTAAACAACAAATATATTGAATATGTAAGGAAGGAAATGTTTTATTTAACGACGCACTCAACACATTTTATTTACGGTTATATGGCGTCGAAATATTTAATATGTAAGTTTAATCGAAGAAATATTGTATTAGTCCGAAACATCTTGCAATGCAGCAAACTCAGGAATATCCTTTTAAACTTACCGGCTGCTTACTTGAATATAAAAAAAAACAAAAAAACAACAACAACAACAACAACAACAACAAACAAACCTCGCAGGTATTTCCAACATGCAGTACAATATAACAGGTAACTCGACAGTTGAGAGCTAGGAATGGTCTAGATCGCACCCACTGACCCCTGGGAGGATTTTCTGCCAACTTTCAGACTCCAGTTCCTCCACACCTTCTCTTTGATTTACGTTCTGTCGCGCCGGCACTAGTAAACTCGCGCTTTTTGCCGCAGACAGACAGCACGGTCGGCGACCACGGTGCCGGAATAATAGCAAATATTTAGAAAGTTCTAATCAGCCTGACGCGCTGGGTGTTACTGATAGATAACAAATTATATCAAAGGCTGGGGCCTCATACTCAGTCTGCGCCGTGGTTTAATCGGAGATGCCTTTATTGCGCAGTGTGTATACACGCTGTACGAGGGAGGAGAGAGACAAGGAGGGAGAGGGAGAAGGGAGAAGGGAGCAGGGAAGCGAGGAAGAGAAACAGAGAGTGACAGAGAGAGATATACAGGCAGATAGGGTCGGGGATATCTAGAGATGGGAGGGGGTGGGGGGACAGGCGCGTGTGCATGGATTTTAACGAGTGGGATTTATATTGTGGCGAACGAAATTCATAGAGGTGTCGAGTCATGCTCCACACTTCCCCCCTCCAAGTCCCCCCCCCACTCCCCCCCCCCCTCCCGTTACCGACCCCGGTCGGGCTGCTCGTGCTCCCTTACACCTGCCAATGCAGGCGGTCCCTTCTTCCACCCATCCCAACCCTTTCCTGTCCTGGAAGGAGGGGCCGGCCCATGACAGGCGTGCGCTAACACAGCTTTCTCTGAATGTGCACGTTAATCCCTATACCATACCATACCATACCATACCATACCCATGCCCCCCCCCCCCCCCTTCTGAAAAATGCATTGCAAAAAGAAAGAAAAGTTGCTTGAGCTGGAAGGGGTTTTGACACTCGAAACCCATGCCCTGCACTGACGCCTGGGGAAGCTGACAGAGACAGACTGAGTAAGAGTTAAAGGGACATTCCTGACTTTGCTCCATTGTAAGATGTTTCCAACAAATACTTTTTTTTCTACGAATAAACTTACATATATTTTCTTGTTTAGAATATTAGTGTCTGCATATTCAATGTGTTTCTGGTCGTCTTAATATTTGTAAGAAGCCCAAATTGGATTTTGAAATGAGCCTAGTACAAATATTAAAACGATCAGAAACACGTTTAATATACAGCCACTAATATTTTATACAGAAAAATATATTTGATATGTAATTATAATCGTTAAAAACTCTCTGTTAGTCAATAACATCTTAAAAATTGCAGCAAACTCAGGAATGTCCCTTCAATGTTTGTTTTGTTTAACGACACTGCCAGATCACATTGATTTATCATTTAGTCTTAGAGAGGGATTGTTTTCATTAGTAACAAGGAATCTTTTATATGCACCTCAGATAGGATAGCACATACCAAGACATTTGATATACCAGTCGTGGTGCACTGGCTAAGACGCGAAATAGCCCAATGGGCCCACCGACGGGGATATTATCCTAAATTGATCGCGCATCATGCGAGCGCTTAACCACTGGGCTATGTCCCGTCCTCTGACGTCAATTACGTCATGGAAAATCGATTATAAATATCAACATTTGATTGTTGCTGAAAATGCTAACTAATTGTTCCTAAAATTATAATTTAAATATGTTTATAATCAAAGTTCACTTTGTGTGACAAACTAGCATACAGAAAGAAAGAAATGTTTTATTTAACGACGCACTCAACACATTTTATTTACGGTTATATGGCGTCAGACATATGGTTGAGGACCACACATATATCGTGAGAGGGAACCCGCTGTCGCCACTTCATGGGCTACTCTTTTCGATTAGCAGCAAGGGGTCTTTTATATGCCCCATCCCACAGACAGGGTAGTATATACCACGGACTTTGATATACCAATCGTGGTGCACTGGATAGAAGGAGAAATAGCTCAAAGTTTACCTTTGTTTCATATCACGTAATTTTACATTCATTTTAATCATTACTATTAATTAATTTTCTTGCACACCCGTTCGTAAGAACATCATGCGTCGTTTTATGATATCACATGTCAATAACACACATATGTGTTACTGATTTAAAGAAATATGATTGTTGTTTGTAGATGATGACCCGGTCACCACAGACATTCCATCCAATGAAATGAACATGGTCTGTAACGTATGAGTTAACCTGAAATTGAATGCTCTGTGACGTACACGTTAGCTGCAAGCGAAAACGTCGTAAATACGTCTCTATTGGAAACGATGTTCTGATTTAACCTGGGGGTTTTTTTTTTTTTGGGGGGGGGGGGGGGGGGGGATATGTACGATACGTTTTGAAACAACACGAAAGTTAAATATTAGCCCCAGTACTCTGACTGTAAGAGAGCTGGAAAGACATTTGGGCGGTTTTGACACTCTAATTACAGCGTCATAACCTTCCAAATGTCCGTCTAGCTCTGGTATAGTCCGGGTGCTTGGACTAGTTCAATATAGCCTCTTCCGAGCTGGGTAACAAACATGGCGTTCGCCATTACGGTTGAATAAATGGAATTGATCTTTGTACACAATATTTAGCACAGTGTTTTTACGGTAGTTGATTCGACCTGGGTGGCATCTGGCATCGGCTGTACGGTCCGAGGGGGTGGGTGGGTGCAAAGACAAACGAAGAAGAAGAACAATGGAGAAATGTTAAACAGGCATTGCGTTTAAATAAATAAGAACACAAGACAAAAATGTTCTATATATAAGTATATATTTTACATAATAAAATGCAATGAATGTGTAATTTAGTCGTAAAAAGGCTGTTAGTAGAAAAAGTTAGACCGTTGTCTTAACGACACCACTACAGCACATTAATTTGTTAATCATCGGCTATTGTATGTCAAACATTTGGTAATTTTGACATAGAGTCCTAAGGAGGAAACCAGCTACATTGTTCCATTGGTCGCAAGGGATGTTGTATATGCACCACCCCACAGACAAGATAGCAAGATTGCACATGCCACGGCCTTTGATATACCAGTCGTGGTGCACTGGCTGGAACGTATATAGCCCAATGGCGAGCGCTTTACCACTGGGCTACGTCCCCAAATCCGTCCCGTTAGTAGAAAACAGGTTACAGCGAACATGTTACTCAGGACAGTGAATCTAGCAACACCCCCAACACATTTTAAACAACGGCTATTAAAATGGCCGGCATCTTGATTACTGCGAAACTTGGACTACACGGTGAGAGAAGAAACCCGCTGCAGTCACAGCAGGCCAGGTCAGGTCAGGTCATAGGGCTTAACGTGCACATTCAGATCAAGCTGTTGTAGCGCACGCTTGTCGGCAGCAAATGATATGTTATATGCAGAACTCTACCTACAGGACAGCACGTACCACGGCCACTGATACAGCAGTCACAGAGTATTCGTGATTTTTACAATTTATCTATTTTTATTTTTAAACATCTTCGCATATACACTTAACTGAATGAGGACTATGTCATATTCAGCGTTCCACCTACAAGGCAGCACGAACCACGCCACCGATAGAGTATTGGTGATATCTACTCACTAGAATCGACCTACACTCCATTTATTTTATTTTCAACTTCTTTTCGTGCTTATATCCAATTAATGTTCAAGCACGCTGTCCTTGGCACACACCTCAGCTATCTGAGCTGTCAGCCCAGGTCAGTGAGTTAGTTGTTAGTGGTTAGTGAGAGAGAAGAAGGTGTAGTGGTTTTACACCTACCCACTGAGGCCTTAAGAACTCGCTCTGGGTTGGAGCCGGTACCGGGCTGCGAACCCGGTATCTACCAGCCTGTAGTCCGATGGCTTAACCACGACACCACCGAGGCCGGTCCCATTTATTAATTTAATTCCAACATATTTTCTTGCTTATATCCAATTAAGGTTCAAACACACTATCCTGGGAACACACCTCAGCTATCTGGGCTGTCTGTCCAGGACAGTGGGTTAGTTATTAGTTGATTAGTTGGTTAGTAAGAGAGAAGAGGGTGTATTGGCCTTACACCTACCCATTGAGCCCTTAAGAACTCGCTCTGGATTGGAGCCGGTACCAGGCTGCGAACCCTGTATCTACCAGCCTGTAGTCCGGTGTTTTAACCACGACGCCGCCCAGGCCGGTCCCATTTATTTAGATCAACGTAATTGAATAAGGGGAGCAACTCGTCATATTGGAAAGCAAATACGAGTTTGCTCCCGTAATTTGGAACAGTATTCTCCAGCATGTCGATTATCTTTCTAATATAGGGCCAGTGGTGAATGAATGAAGGAAATGTTTTATTTAACGACGCACTCAACACATTTTATTATATGGCGTCAGACATATGGTTAAGGGCTACACAGATATTGAGAGAGGAAACCCGCTGTCGCCGCTTCATGGGCTACTCTTTTCGATTAGCAGCAAGGGATCCCAAACCGACCGCGCATCAAGCAAGCGCTTTACCACTGGGCTACGTCTCGCCCCCAGTGGTGAATG
Organism: Gigantopelta aegis; assembly: GCF_016097555.1. Classification (NCBI taxonomy): domain Eukaryota; kingdom Metazoa; phylum Mollusca; class Gastropoda; order Neomphalida; family Peltospiridae; genus Gigantopelta; species Gigantopelta aegis. The sequence continues at coordinate 24,194,038 of NC_054699.1, read as the reverse complement.
AATGAATGAATGAATGAATGAATAAATGAATGAATAAATGAATGAATGAATGAATGAATGAATGAATGTTTAACGACACCCCAGCACGAAAAATGCGTCCGCTTTTGGGTGTCAAGCTATGGAAAATACAAAAATAATGTGATTATAAACATTATAAAAAAATTCAAAAGTTAAATAAAAACACAGTGTAAAGAACTGTGTAAAAATAATGTGTGAAATACCAGTCGTGGTGCATTGGCTGGAACGAGAAATAGCCCAATGATCCCAGACCGACCGTGCATCAAGCGAGCGCTGTACCACTGAGTTACGTCCCGTCACTGGCTATAAAAGAAACATATGGAATGCTCGAAAATGACTAAATCTAAACCACTATGTATGCATGCATTATGTATGTATGTATGTATGGGACTCGAACCTATGGCACCGAATCGCATGAGAAATGGTCACCATTCTGTGATTATATTAATATGGTCGACGTTATAGAGAAGAAGAAAGAAAGAAAGAAATGTTTTATTTAACGACGCACTCGACACATTTTATTTACGGTTATATGGCGTCAGACATATGGTTAAGGACCACACAGATTTTGAGAGAAAACCCGCTGTCGCCACATAGGCTACATTTTTACGACAGTCAGCCAGGGATATTTTGTTTGCGCTTCCCACAGACAGGATAGCACAAACCATGGCCTTTGTTGGACCAGTTATGGATCACTGGTCGGTGCAAGTGGTATACACCTACCCATTGGGCCTTACGGAGCACCCACTCAGGGTTTGGAGTCGGTATCTGGATTACAAATTCCAGGCCTCGACTGGGATCCGAACCCAGTACCTACCAGCCTGTAGACCGATGGCCTAACCACGACGCCACCGAGGCCGGTCGAACGATAAGAATGCTTTAGAATAGTATTATTTTAACCCTCGTACACCCGGGACATTTTACGGTCCATCTCAGTTTCAAAAGTCTTTGAAGACATGTGGGTATTCAATATTACACTCGACAATGTGAAAGAGCTTTTAATGACCACGAAGCATACAGTCTACACAAACCAGTCACAGATTCCGTTGTCTCAAAGTCAGAGTATATAGACGGAACTAGCTGACGTGTCTCTTAAAGGGACATTCCTGAGTTTGCTGCATTGTAAGATGTTTTTGCCTAATAAAATACTTCTACGATTAAACTTACATATTAAATATATTTTCTTGTTTTAAATATCAGTGTCTGTATATTAAGTGTGTTTCTGGTCGACTTAACATTTATAAGAAGCCCAAATTAGATTTTGTTTTCAATAATTTCGTACGTACGTAAAAAATATATTTTAGGAAATAAAATGAAATTTAACCTAGTACTAATATTAGAGCAATCAGAAACACGTTTAATATGCAGCCACTAATATTTTATGCAAAAAAATATATTTGATATCTAATTACAATCGTTAAAAAGTCTCTGTTAGTCGATAACATCTTAAAAAGTGCAGCGAACTCAGGAATGTCCCTTTAAACATGTTTCAAAATAATTTGAGATTGATGTAAGGTGAAACTTTATCCTCTCTGATGTTTTCCATCTTACTTAACGATTTTGAAATCAGTTTTATAGCTAATGATGCTGTTGACGATCAGTTTGGTGAACTCAGTTTGTTTTTGTTGATGTATGCAGATGACTTAGTTTTATTCTCTGAAACTGTGGAAGGTTTACAAACTCAGTTGGATAATTTATATTTGTATGCAACTGTGACGGTACATGCTCTTAATTTTGTTTTCGCCTGTGGCGATATTAATTGTTTTAGAGGGCCGTGTGCAGTTCCAATATGCACTTAAGCCCAGGTGGGCACTTTGTTACGTAATACATCTGCGCGACGGTCGTCGAGCTCTTTCTATAACACACCCAGACCAGGTACGGAGGCCATGTGGCCAGTAGTTACGTAATACCTCCGCGAATGCGGTTTTTACGACCGTGATTTTGGCGACTAGGCGTCAGCAAGTCTGGCCATCTAAGAAAAATATTCCGGCTCGGTCGCTGTGGAAATATCACTTGATAGGGGCAGGACCGCGTTGTATCCCCAGGCGATATTCGGTTTTCATGATAAATAGCTAGGGTTTTAGAGATATCGGGGAGAAACAAAAGGAAGTCTCCAGGGGATCGTTGTCCGTCCGGACTGGTAAATATTTTATTTCTGCTCTGTGTATAACCTTGATGTGATTGATGTGACTTTAAATAAGTTAATACTGTATTATACCAATATTATTTAGACGGTGCTGCCGGTAATCTGACGCAGTAAACTGTAGGCTCACTGTTCTAATATATATAAAGCTTAACCAGTCATCCTAGAGGACCTAGGTAAACTGTAGGTTATTGTCTTTATTGTGATAGGTACCAGTATTAAGTCTGTATTACAAGGTTACTGAATGAGTAGTTAAGGGTTAATTAAAAATTAACCAGTTAGGAATAGAGTTGTAATTCCTTTACTAATTAAGTTCCCCCTGGAAGCGTTTCTCAATTATCACACGTGTGTGTGTTGTGTCACGGTGAAGTGATTAGAATATTGTGTAAACTAGACACCTAGAGATTAACTAATTAAGTGATCAGTTCTGGGTTGTTATTATTTGTTGTTGTTAATTAACTACTGCGGCAGTACATTTGTCAGCGTAGGTTAATACAGATTCCAAAGTGTATTGTGTTTTTGTTGTGTTTTCTAGCGAACTTAACGTGCTATATTATACATACTTTATCTAAGATCTTATCTCTGATCATACCTAGACGAGCCACGCGGGTTTTTGAACTGGAAACTGACTGTGAATATAGAAAAACCCACGCATATAATTGTTTTCAGAAACGGGGGAAGAGTAAAGTTATTTGAGACATGGAAGTATAATAATAGTTCTATTACGATTAAAGATCAGTTTTGCTATTTCGGAATAATTTTTCGATAGAACAATAAGTTCAGTTATCTTCGGAAACATTTAGCATATCAAGGCCGTAAAGCCTTATTTGTTGTATTTTCTAGGTGTAAAACTTTGAATGTGAATTGTAAAACAATCTTATACTTGTCTGATACGTATGTCAGCAGTATCTTACATGTATGTTATGCATGTGAAGTATGGGGTTTTAATAAAGATAGTGAGGTAGAAAGGTTGCATTTAGAATTTTGTAAAAGGTTATTAGGAGAGAAAAAATCTACTTGTAATATAATGGTATACTTTGAACTTGGAAGAATTCCAGTGGAATATATACATCTATTTCGCATGGTAAAATACTGGTTTAAATTACTTACAACAAAAAACTGTATTCTTAAAGAAGCGTACAAAGTACTGTTGGATCTTTCAGAGGGAAATTCAGTTCAAAAGTTTAATTGGGTATCCTTTTAAAAAAAATTAAAATTATGTTATTAGGTCTCTGCGATTTGTGGGGAAATCAACCATGTGTATGTGGGAAATAGTGTTTGCCATTAGTTAAAATCCGTAGTTTTGATCAGGCGAAGCAGAATTTATTGATCGTATTAAATATTTCATCAAAGTGTGTTTTATATAAGCATGTTGTTGATAACTTGTGTTTAAAGTATTATTTACAAAAATATATTCCTAAACAAAAGCGCATATTGTTAACTAAATTAAGATTATCAGCGCACGTTTAGGCTGTGGAAACTGGAGGGTATAGAAATATAGAAAGAACATATATATATATATATATATATATATATATATATATATATATATATATATATATATATGTATATATGTATATGTATATGTATATGTATATGTATATGTATATGTATATGTATATGTGTATATGTATATATATATATATATATATATATATATATATATATATATATATATATATTCGGTCATTCGGTCAACATCGGATATTTCCGTAACATCAGTTAGAAAGTTGAATTAGATAGGTGTCAGGACGTTTCGGCCCCAGTACATGTTCGGTCCCAAACCGTTTCGGCCCCTAATGCAATATATGGCGATCTAGTGTTCGTGTATACAGATATATGCTGTAATTGGCATAGTAACACTTTAGATGATCACATTACACCGGTAATAATATAAATAAATAAAAAATTTGTAACATTAATTTGTCGAATAACATTCATTGGCTTATCACAATGAATTCCCGAACAAGAGATCACGTGAGATTTCGCAATTTCTGAACAAATTTAACTGTCTTGATTGAGGGTTCGTCTCATATCCCAAACATATTTATATCCATAGAGGTATGGTACAACGCCTTTCCACGGGTCGGTGAGTGGGGGATTTGCCTTGAAATTTTGACAGTGGCCAACTGTTGGCATACGCGTTACATGTAAGGGGGTGTTACTAATTACGTAACGCTCTAGGGGTAGAGGAAGAGGGTACTGTGTTCGATTTACGTAACATTTTTCAAGACTATATGTTATTTTTAATCATTACTAAAGTTGTTTTTTGGAAATGCGCGGTCAGTCTAGGATCGATCCCCATCGGCGGGTATACAAAAAGACCATGGTATGTGATATCCTGTTTGTGGGATGGTACATATAAACGATCCCTTGCTAAAAAATGGGTTTTCAAGGCGCGTATGCAGGGATTTCAGCGGGGTTGGGGTTATAGTTTATATGGGGCCATGCTCCCCAAAAAATAGATTTCAGTTTGTTTTAATCTTGGGCAAGTCCAATACCCTCCCCCTGCACATGCACCCGAGTCCTCTCTAAGATTATATGTCAAAATTACAAAATGTTAGACATCCAACAGAAGATGGAAGGAAGGATATGATATGTTTTATTTAACGACGCACTCAACACATTTTATTTACGGTTGTATGGGGTCGGATGATTATTAAATAAATATGCTTTATCTTTGACGTCGTTTATAGCTTTCCGTTCATAGCGAACACACACGACTTTTTTAAAAGTGCATTTGAGCTTGTATTTCACATTTGTACATTATGTTATAATATAGTAACCAGAGAATGTAACTTTAATAAGAAACCACAGCACATCAGTAGTATGCAGTGTGACTGTTCATAAAATAATTATTAATGTGAATACGTTGTCTGTATATCATCTAAGGCCTGTACGTATTTCATGTATATGGCTTGAGTAAATGATACTTAAAATAAACAAAATTATAATATTATTTTTATCTGTAAATATAAACACGCAATGTGTGACATCTAAAAATCAATGGATATAGGACAAATCAATGAATAAATGTACTTTATTAACAAAATAAAAATTAGTGCGAATCGAAACATGGGGCGAAACGACTCGGTTAGAGGTACGAGTCAACCCTGTTCAAAACGACTCGGGTGAACTAGTAATCAGGGCGAAACGACCTGTTACGATATTATTTTGGTAACTGCAAACTTAAAAATTTCATCAATGTGTTATATATCAAAATATCAGAGTGAAAGGATTTATTAGAAATTACTCCGATTGTGTGATGCAGAAGCCCTTGTCGGTATTAATTCAATGTGTGGTTGCTGAGTACCTCACCCCTTGTTTCATTGAAAACTGGTCTGGTAGACGTGTTCAGGGTAACGCCGAGGCCAATTGTTTGACTGGTATCACGGTTCATCGAAAAGGCACAGTGACACTAGCTGTACTTGAAAGACTTTTACCGATAGCCGCTGGCTGAACACACAACATGACAGGTATGGCAAAGAAAGGATTGCTTGGCTAGTGTCGCGATTCTCCGATCCATCTATAACTCGTTCCGCCTAAATTATTATAATCCAAAGGTTGTAATAACCAACTGCGCAAGCGCGGCAATTGTTGGTCCTTTTCGGTGGTTTTCCATTTGATATTTGATGTATCACCAGTTCGAGAGAAATATAGCTAATAACAAAGAGGGGACCGATAATTTAGTTCGAGCGAACGCTTATATTCTACTCTGGACGTATTTGACCCATCGTTAGTTAATATAAGGGTTTACCGGACAAAAAACTCGGGACTTCGTTTTTGGTTCGAGTGTTGTGGTGTGATCGACCCTTCCGAGGTCGAGCCAACGAGATTCTACTGTATGTATATATATATATATATATATATAGATATAGATATAATTTTTTTGTTTTAATGTCCAAGATATCACAATATAAGTAAATATATATATATATATATATATAAAAGTTTTATTGGAAAAGACCGTCCGCCTATAAAGTTATTTTGTTATTAAGTGTTAAAAATATTAAAGAATTAAATCAACTTAGTAAATATATATTTGAATGTTACAAAATACGACCCACTTTATACTATGATTAGTCAGATTAATTAATTTAAATGTATATGTATATTTATCATCCATCAAACGCTTTGTAGGAGATATAGCTGACACTATAATTTGCGATATCTCCTGCGATATTATCCTAGGAGATATTGCTTCTTATTATCTTGATTGGTCAAATTTTAATTACAAGACAATGTTTTGTTACGTCACTGTGTTTGTTTCAGCGCTAAACCTACCATTAGTGACGTCACGCCACTGCCGTTCTGCTAGTTAACGAGTCTACCGCTGACATTCAACCCACATTACTTACATTGTTTACAAAGAATGATAATGGATGATACAAAGAATACCCCCCTCGTGTCTTGTGATATCATAATTTATCAGCACTCGTTAAAGGGACATTCCCAAGTTTGCTGCATTGTAAGATGTTTCCGACTAATAAAATAGTTCTACGATTAAACTTACATATTAAATATAGTTTCATGTTTAGAATATCAGTGTCTGTATATTCAATGTGTTTCTGGTCGTCTTAATATGTATAAGAAGCCCAAACTGGATTTTGTCTTCAAATAATTTCGTACGTACAAAATGAAAATTAAAGTAGTACAAATATTAGAACGATCAGAAACACGTTTAATATACAGCCATTAATATTCTAAAGAAGAAAATATATTTAATATGTAAGTTTAATCGTAGAAATATTTTATTAGTCGATAACATCTTAAAACGTTGCAGCAAACTCAGGAATGTCCCTTTAATAAAAGTATAAACTCGTGCTGATAAATTATGATATCACAAGACACTCGGGGAGTATGATCTCTATATATGCATGTATGTATGTGCATATATATGTGTATTTTTATATTGGATTCTCCTGCACTACACTATATTGTGCAGTCATTGTATATAAGGTATGTGCGGTTTTTGGGGGTTTTTTGTACCGATAAGCTGTAAAGTTCTTGGTAAATAAAGAATTGAAGACATCTACTCGAGGGGGAAAATTCAATACTGAACCGTGGCGTGGTACACATAATGTTTGCTCAACGTGATGTCGAACAAAAGGGTTTTTTCCACTACTTGCCCCATTCATAAAACTGTCACGTGTCTCGCGCCGTTTGCTGCATAAGGCATTGATTACTATCCAATGTTCTAGCTTAATTAATGATCTAATTAACACTTGCATTAGTGCATAAAATCCATTGACCCTTTCTCACCACACCTGACCTGTGACGTCGTGCATATATTTGCATATTAATGAGTTATCGTGCATAATAATGAGGCTCCGGCCGTATACTACTAATGTTGATCAAATAACGTCACACTCGGTGTACATATAGAATGTCAACGGACAAAATGTCAGGTTTCAAAATGTTAATAGACAAAATGCGAATGGTCCATAAGAAAGTTTGTTTTGTTTATCGACACCATTAGAGCACATTGATATATTAATCATCGGCTGTTGGATGTCAAACGTTTGGTAATTTTGATATCTAATCTCAGAGAGGAAGCTCGCTATATGTTTTCGTTAGTAGCAAGGGATCTTTTATATGCACCATCCCACAGACAGGATAGCACATACCACGGCCTTTGATATACAAGTCGTGGTGCACTGGCAGAAACGAGAAATAGACGCCCATCGACGGATATCGATCCCAGACCGACAGCGCATCAAGCGAGCGCTTTACCACTGGGCTACGTCCCGCCCCTTGAATGGACAAAATGTCTACCATTAATGTTGTATCTGAGTCAAAATGTCTACCATTAATGTTGTATCTGAGTCAAAATGTCTACCATTAATGTGGTATCTGAGTCAAAATGTCTACCATTAATGTGGTATCTGAGACAAAATGTCTACCATTAATGTGGTATCTGAGACAAAATGTCTACCATTAATGTGGTAACTGAGTCAAAATGTCTACCATTAATGTGGTATCTGAGACAAAATGTCTACCATTAATGTGGTATCTGAGACAAAATGTCTACCATTAATGTAGTATCTGAGTCAAAATGTCTACCATTAATGTGGTATCTGAATCAAAATGTCTACCATTAATGTGGTATCTGAGACAAAATGTCTACCATTAATGTGCTATCTGAGTCAAAATGTCTACCATTAATGTGGTATCTGAGACAAAATGTCTACCATTAATGTCGTATCTGAGACAAAATGTCTAGCATTAATGTGCTATCTGAGTCAAAATGTCTAGCATTAATGTGCTGAGTCAAAATGTCTACCATTAATGTGCTGAGTCAAAATGTCTACCATTAATGTGCTATCTGAGTCAAAATGTCTACCATTAATGTGCTATCTGAGTCAAAATGTCTACCATTAATGTGCTATCTGAGTCAAACTGTCAACCTGTCACTTTTGTGTGTATATGTGTGTGCGTGTGGATTATAATAGGAAATGCTTCCTAAATTGGGACTTGTTACGGAATTGAAAGAATCTCAATAGTGTGAAAATTACGATCCTTGCTCATTACAAAATTTGGAGTAATTAAAGGGAAATTCCTGAGTTTGCTGCAATTTTTAAGATATTATCGACTAACAGACTTTTTAACGATTGTAATTACATATCAAATCTATTTTTCTGCATAAAATATTAGTGGCTGTATATTAAACGTGTTTCTGATCGTTCTAATATTTGTACTAGGTTAAATTTGATTTTATTTCCTAAAATATATTTGTTCGTATGTACGAAATTATTTGAAGAGAAAATCCAGTTTCGGCTTCTTACAAATATTAAGACGACCAGAACACACATTGAATATACAGACACTGATATTCTAAAGAAGAAGATATATTTAATATGTAAGTTTAATCGTAGAAATATTTTATTAGTCGGAAACATCTTACAATGCAGCAAACTCAGGAATGTCCCTTTAAAGAATGCTCCACTTTCTCAGTAGCCTGCCTGTCTTTGATATAAACAAAATAAATAAATAATAAAAAAATCGCAACTGCACGTGGCATTACAATGCTATCGATATTCTCGTTGCGTGCATATACATAACCAATAGCGCTCGAGCCTAAACATTACACTAACACAATGAAACGGAAGCGCTTCTATCTGGTTATTGGATTTGCGCCTAGTGTACTAGTTATGTCGCCAGGTAGAACCACGGGCAGATATTTCAAAGCATTGTGTTTTAAAATATAAATATTCTGTGCAACTACAAATTCAAGGACGAGCAGAAATACATTGGATTTGCTAGTGTTGGTAATGTAAGCAAAACTAAATGGTAAGTAAATTGTAAATTAACTGTAAAAAGACGTATTAACCTATTTTCTTATGCTTCAAAATCGATGTCATTGATTTGGCCAATGAACCACATTCTATCGTTATATTGACGCCATTTTGATGGCTTTGTTTTTGCAACAGTTAAAGTTATGTTATATTCTCTGGAAAAAAAATATCTAAAGAAAAGGTACTGGTACCTAAGTAACATGTTTCTTAAAACCTAGACAATTTCAAACATTATGATGATCAATATATAAAATAATACCAAACACTGTTCGGTTACTGGGTTACTGCGGGAGTGGACTTTGAACGATTTTTGGTACTAGGTTTATTGGCATTTAAAGGACACCGGCCACCAAACCATACATACGGCGTAATGAATTTGTTTGCCGTCATAAACCACACAACGTACTAGGGTGACACTCCATAATTGACGTATGTATTCATAGTCATCAAATAAAAACATTTCAATAGCAATTTTACACTGAAAGCTGTATAATGATGAGATGATGATGATGATGATGATGATGATGATGATGATGATGATAATAATAACGATAAAAATATATATTAACAACAACAGTAATAATAAATAATAATTAATAATAATAATAAATAACAACAACAACAACAATAACAATAATAATAATAATAATGGTTTAGTTTTGATGTGATTCGATTTTTTAAAAATGCGTTACTTTCTCGTTTATATTTTTTAAATGCTCGTCTTCTGTTTAGGATTAGTGTTAATATTGTTTATATATTTTAGGTTATTTCATTTCATTTTATTAATTTATGTATTTTTCGATGCGAGCATTACATAATAAACATGATCAACGAATACTGAGCCGTCTAAAAACGCCTGAGCCTTGTGTATACTAACAATGTTCCTTTGAGGGTTGAGCTTTAGGACTGTAGTTAGTGGGTGGTGGTGGGGTGCGGGGGGGGGGGGGGGGGGGGGTGCGGACGGAGATTCATCATTTGCTTTCAAAGATTATTAAAGGGACATTCCTGAGTTTGCTGCATTGTAAGGTGTTTCCGACTAATACAATATTAAATTTACATATTAAGAATATTTTCTTGTTTAGAATATCAGTGTCTGTATATTCAATGTGTTTCTGGTCGTCTTATTATTTGTATGAGGCCCAAACTGGATTTTGTCTTCAAATAATGTCTTTCGTACGAATTTTTATTTTATTAGGAAATGAAATTTAACCTAGTACAAATCTTAGAACGATCAAAAACACGTTTAATATACAGCCACTAATATTTTATGCACAAACATGTCTTTGATGTGTAATTACAATCGTTAAAAAATATCTGTTAGTCGATAACATCTTAAAAATTGCAGAATGTCCCTTTAAGACTGTATTATTATTATTATTATTATTATTATTATTATTATTATTATTATTGACTTGTTAATTTTTTAATATTATTTTTAAAGTAAAGATAGTCAAAATATGTGGATATGCAATAAGATAATTTTAATTTATTCAAAACATTTTTATATCCTAACAGCGGGTACAATGTAGCTTGCTTCAAGTTGTTCCATATCACCTCTGTAAATAAACGAAAGTCAGCTACGACAACAAAGAAGTCTAGCAAATGTTCTTCTACTGCTTTGTTCATGGACCCCAAGCGAAATTCGGGGGGGGGGGGGGGGGGGGACCATCCACCGCAACACATTACCTGGAGACAATACATATTTGCATACCATTATTAACCGGGTTAATAAACTTTAATTATTAGTTGAGTTTATGACATGAATAGCATGGGTAAGTTATACGATAAATAAGAATACTGTAGATCCTGAAATTAATGCGATCATAATATTAATGCGAAAACTGCGAGTTCGTGTTATTCGCATTTATAATATGACGCATTTATTTCTATGTTTTGTGTATGTGTCTCACGTTATTAAAACAAAACAAACAAAGATCAACCTTCTAGCATATAACACAACTGGAAATAAATTCATTGTAGGCAAGTCTGACTAATCGTTGACTAGTCCAGCAAGCTATGTGTCACACTCTTTTAAAACAAAGATTAAAATTCTAATACATTTGTGACGGAACATGCTCTTAATTTTGTTTTCGCCTGTGGCGATATTAATTGTTTTAGAGGGCCGTGTGCAGTTCCAATATGCACTTAAGCCCAGGTGGCCGGTAGTTACGTAATACCTCCGCGCGACCATGGAATCTCTAGCGAACTGGCGATAGTAAGTCTGACCATCTAAGAAAAATATGCCGGCGTGGTCGCTGTCGAAATATCACTTGATAGGGGGAGGGCCGCGATGTACCCCCAGGCGATATTCGGGTTTTTATGATAAATAGCTAGGGTTTTAGAGATAGGGGGAGAAACATATTGGAAGGCTTCCAGGGAACGTTCGTCCGTTTGGACTTGGTAAATATCATTTCTGCTTTGCTGTATAACCTTGATGTGATTGATGTGACTTTAAATATTTTAATACTGTATTATACCAATATTATTTAGACGGTGCTGCCGGTCATCTGACGCAGTATACTGTAGGCTCACTGTTCTGAATAGTTATTAAGGCTTAGCCAGTTATCCTAGAGGACCTAGGTAAACTGTAGGTTATTGTCTTTATTGTGATAGGTACCAGTATTAAGTCTGTATTACAAGGTTATTGAATGAGTAGTTAGGGTTAATTAAAAATTAACCAGTTAGGAATAGAGTTGTAATTCCTTTATTGATTAAGTTCCCCTGGAAGCGTTTCTCAATTATCACACGTTACTGAACGAGTAGTAAGGGTTAATTAAAAATTAACCAGTTAGGAATAGAGTTGTAATTCCTTTATTAATTAAGATCTCCTGGAAGCGTTTCTCAATTATCACACGCGTGGGTGTGGTGTAACGGTGAAGTGATTCGCATATTGTGTAACTAAACACCTAGAGATTAACTAATTAAGTGATCAGTTCTGGGTTGTTATTATTTGTTGTTGTTAATTAACTACTGCGGCAGTACATTTGTCAGCGTAGGTTAATACAGATTCCTAAGTGTATTGTGTTTTTGTTGTGTTTTCTAGTGAACTAAACGTGCTATAATAACATATACTTTATATAAGATCTTATCTCTGATCATACCTAGACGAGCCAGCGGGTATAACTGCCTGTTACAGAGAGATCTAATAGATATACAGTTAGGAGAGATATTTGGACAATCGTGTTTCATTCAGTTACGGGTATTATAGGATCCCCGTGACAACATTTATAAAACAACTGGAGCACAATTCATTGTAGACGAGACATACTAACTGTACAATAATCTAACAAGATGCCAGCCACGCGTGATGATTGCAGGGTCTTTGGCTATCCTATCAAAAGCCGACACGATACATCGCGTGTGAATGGTTCTTTGATTGCACTGTTCAAGTTCACTGCAACTTAGTTGGGTGAAATGTTCTTTTGTTATGACTTTGAAATATGTCTACATTCTTAAGAAGATACAGTTGTAATGGTACCTAATATATGCTAATGTTTAATCAGATTTATGTAACCATACCCGTTTGTGACGGTACATGCTCTTAAATTTGTTTCGCCTGTGGCGATTTTAATTGTGTTAGAGGGCCGTGTGCAGTTCCACATGCACTTAGCGCAGGTGGGCAACTTGTTACGTAATACTTCGCGCGATCGGGCATTCCAATATGCACTTAGTCCCGCTGTGGAGGCCATGTGGCGAGTAGTTACGTAATACCTCTGCGAGTGCGGGTTTTACAACCGTGATTTGGCGACGATGGCGTCAGTAAGTCTGACGATCAGAGAGAAATATACCGACGCTAGTAGAGGTGAAATATCAGATGATAGGGGGAGGTACCGCCTTGTACCCCAGGCCAATTCTGATTTTATAATAAATAGCTAGTTCTTAGAGATATCGAGAGAACGAATTAGGAAGGCTCCAGGGGATCACGGACGTCGTCCACTGATCGAACTATATTAGTTCAGACGGGACTTTGGTAATTATATATTTTCTGCTCTGTGTATAACCTTGATGTGATTGATGTGACTTTAAATATTTTAATACTGTATTATACCAATATTCTTTAGACAGTGTCTTCGGTCATCTGACGAAGTAAATCGTAGACTTTTTGTTCTAACATTATACGAGTATTTGGTAGTATAAAGCTTAGCCAGTCATCCTAGAAGACCTAGGTACACTGTAGGTTATTGTCTTTATTGTGATCGGTACCAGTATTAATTCTGTGTTACAAGGTTACTGAATGAGTAGTTAGGGGTAATTAAAAATTAACCCGTTAGGAATAGAGCTGTAATTCCTTTATTAATTGAGTTCCCCTGGAAGCGTTCCTAAATTATCACACGTTACTGAACGAGTAGTAAGGGTTAATTAAAAATTAACCAGTTAGGAATGGTGTTGTAATTCCTTTATTAATTAACTTCTCCTGGAAGCGTTTCTCAATTATCACACGCGTGGGTGTGGTGTAACGGTGAAGTGATTCGCATATTGTGTAACTAAACACCTAGAGATTAACTAATTAAGTGATCAGTCTGGGTTGTTATTTTTGTTGTTATTAATTAACTACTACGGCTGTACATTTGTCAGCGTAGATTAATACAGATTCCAAAGTGTATTGTGTTTTTGTTGTGTTTCTAGTGAGCTAAACGTGCTATAAATATATATACTTTATATAAGATCGTATCTCTGATCATACCTAGAGACGAGCCATACTAGGGTTTAACAGCCTGTTACAGAGAGATCTAATAGATATACAGTTAGGAGAGATATTTTGATAATCGTGTTTTATTCAGTTACGGGAATTATAGAATCCCCGTGACACCGTTACATAATTGGACGCGGCAAAATATGCTTCGAGTTGATCTCACCAAAAACACTAAGGACTAAACAGGTTAACTGATGTGTACACAGATATGTCAGTAAGTTGATCTCATTGAAGATCATGTGCATGTGAACATAATTTTCATTATTTTTATGTTTGCCCGCTGTTTATCAGACAAAGATATGATTTATTTGCATCGTTACGGAATTACCTTGATATCTTAGACATTGATCTTAGAGATTCGAGTTGAACTAACTTATTATTCTGATCTTACTGCCCCATATAAGGTTAGCTCCAACAATAGGATCATTACTATCATAATTTTTCTCGACTATCCCATTTCTATTCTATCTACTCTCTACCTTTTATTACTATATATTAAAAAATATTAATTATGTTAAATATTTTATGCCATTGGACATTGTTATTATGCTTTAGGTATATAATGATTATGAATATTGTCTGATGTCCATCTTGTTTAGGAGAGCACTGATATAGGCTCTACCTGTTGTGCAATCCTTTTGATTCTTTTTTTATCAATAAAATATCTCAAAACAATCTTATTGAAGACAACCGTAACTTGGATTGAACCAAAAAGTACACGGATGTGTGTTGCTAGGAAAGTAATATTTCAAAGGGAGGCCCCTCGCATTAATTTCATGTCGCATTTTAGTCTGCCCACCGTCACTTGCATTAATTTAGAGACGCGTTAATTTCAAGATCTACAGTATATCATAGCACAAAAATTCGCATGGCTAAAACGGAATATAACTACAGATTCAAAATGGAAAACATTGCTATCTACTGAAAATAAAACATTTCAATCGATTTAGACAATAATGCAAAATACATGGAACTTTATAAGACTCATATGTGGTCATGAGTGATAGAAAAGTACACCCGAGGTGGTGGAAATGTCGACTTGAGAAGCGGCTTGCATATGATGGAGTCTTTTTCACTCATTCATTCGGTGAATAAACCATTATTTCACATGAATAGACAAAGATGACTGAACTTTTAACTGTTTTATTTGATCATTTTATTATAAATAAACTACACTATCGTATTTGCCGTGTTTCTTTCATGTGTTAAATAAAATTTAACACAACAAATTACCAAGATGGCTTTTATAATGATGGTTTAAATAACAAAGTATTAATCTAAAAATGTCTCTAATGAGCTCACGTCACAATCTAACATTAATATGACGTCATATAGTATGTATGTATGTATGTATGTATGTATGTATGTATGTATGCATGCATGCATGCATGACTGTGCCTGAAGATATATTTTCTTTGGGTTCTCTTAGTGTATATTTGCGAGTGTAATAGAAATTATATTTTAATACATAAATCTTGTCACAAGTTCACAACCATATTTATACAGGATTGCCTACCATATTTTAAACTTGTTCTTACCATTTATCTACATCCAGTTTACAATTAATTATTAAACAAAAATATTGCAAGTTTAATGTTTTGATTTGTAATATATCTGTCCCTTATCCACTGTGGTTGTGATGGATACAAATGTAAACAGAATTCTGTAAATAAATAGAGGATAATAAACGAGTTACCAGTTATTATCAAATTTAAGTCCCGAGTGAAATAATTTTCAGTTGTCACGAGCTTTAGCGAGTGACAAATGAAAATTATTTCATGAGGTCATAAATTTGATAATAACGGGTACCGAGTGTTTATTCTATTTATTACCTTAGATATACGAAGGCCAACCTGTATAAAAACGATGTAAACCACTGTACGCGCTGTTCTAAGAATTGCTATAATTTAATCACGTTGATAGAAAATTTTCAAAAACAAAAGTTCTTTTTATTCTGCTACAAAATCTATAATGAATTGCATTAAAATGATATTTTGTTATAAATTTAACACCAAAACCAGAAAGCCGTAAACCCAAACTCTTTAAACTACATGGCGTCATTTTGTGTACTTGCCAAATGGTGATGATGTCATATTTAGTACCGACAAAGTCATTGGTTTGAAAGCATCAAATTGTCCAATAGTATTGTTCGTCAGACCAATGCAGAATATTTCTAACTAAGAAAAATTAATATGGAAAATGTTTTCTCTGTTATGAGTGACCGCTGGGGTAATAATATTATTTATATTTATATTTTTTAAAGGTTCATCTGTGACAAATATCGATACTACAGTGGCGAAGTACCTTTATACTAGCATTCTGTTCACTGGCGAAAGCCCTGAAATAATATAGCAGCCAATGGCCATGAACAGGTTTCTTGTGGTATGTGTGCCCCTGCTTGTGATGCTGTGGATGGTCTTCATCACGGTGAAGGTCGTACATCCTCCGATTGACGATGCAAAACTGTCTCAGATAGTGACCAGGTATTCTGCGTCCATTGACAGACTTTTCAACAGCCGTCAAACTATTGTAGGGAAGCAGTCCAGGATTTCCATATCTGTGGACCCTAAAGTAAACGACAAATCGACGATTGCTATCTATCGGGATGAGGTGTCGTGGAATCCCGACACCAAGGTGTGCTCGTCCACGAAAACGTTCAGGAAGGCGACTCTAAAGAGCGCTTCAGGAAATATTCCCATTAATATTAATGAAAGCCCTGACGGGATTTCTGACACTGTCTCCGAGGACGGCTTTTTCGAGAGGGATTTAGAAAAGCCACTGTACAAGTGTTTAGACGAGGACAAGGATCTGGCATTCTTAGACATTGGTGCAAATGTTGGCGTCTTCAGCCTTTCGGTTGCCAAGAAAGGTCACAAGGTCGTAGCGGTTGAAGTGTTGCCAGGCAACGCGGCTCGTCTGTGTCGAAGTATCAATGAGAGCGGATTTGGGGACAGAGTTACCTTGATACATAACGGATTGTCTGACAAAAGGACTTTGATGGAAATCGTTCATAGTGAAGGCGTTGAAGGTAATCGTATTCGCCCGCACCCACTTGAGCATTACATTATATTATAATGTTCAGCGATCAGTTGGTAGAGCGCTGGACTCTCCGTAGTTCGAATCCCCTCGAGGGAGTTGATTTATCTGTTACATGAATGATTTAGTATCCTGATGTCAGGACACCAACCATTGCATTTTGTTGTCTATAATTGTTGGGGTTGTTTTTATCTTTGGAACTGTGTGATAAAGACACCCTTGAACATTGTTAAATATTTAAAATGGCGTTGAAATGGCTGCCAAAACACACATCTGACAATATCTCGGATATTTTATCATCTATAGTTAAGTGACAGACTCTAGTTTTTAAACACTGACGTATTTGTCAATATTAAAGTTATTTTTGATATTTTAAATTAGAAGTACCTACACTTTATTTAGAATATTAATTTTGGTACCCCAGTAGTGGATCTGGTCATTCGGGTTTTTGCACTACTCCAAAATGCATTTTTCTTAATTCTAAAAAAAAACCCGCACGTTCGTTCGAGAAGTAAAGGTTTTTTGAGACAAGCTCTAATTAGTTTAGACGATATTTTCCTGTTTAAACATGACATACTCTTCTCTCTGTTATAAGCTTATCCAAACTGACACTAGCGTCTGCGCCTTCAAGTTAAAACGAGTGCACTTATCTTGAAAGGCATTATCTTCCCAATATTTTAATTTTTATTATTATTGTTATTATTAGTATGTATTTATTTATTTTATCCCACTGCCCCTTTTCTTTCTCTCCTTTGAATGCCGTTTCATTTCTTCCCGATCTGGCAACTCCTCCTATATTTAACTGCTTTCGGTTTCGCTTTCCACCTCCACATTCCAGTCCTTGTCTCTCCAACCGCAAAATGTGCTTGTCTCTTGTTGCTATCTATGCCACATACCTGCCATTCTCCGCCAGCTTTTAGTTGTTAGCTTAGCCTGACCACTTCGGGGAGTGTTCAGTAGTTTACTACTGGCATTGTTAAGAGGCACTTGTAGCCACCTACTATACATCTTCCCAATATTTATTTTCAACATGCTTATCTAATTTCCATCGCCATATTTCTGTAGTAGGTTTTTCATCTAATTTATCAATAAATAACTGAATGGTTTCGATGCTTTTCATATCCTTTCAGTAACATTGCATTTGGATTTGATATTTCTTCTAATTTAATATCAATAATATGTCTAATTTTCATTTTCCAATCCATTTGCTACTCCTTGTGTTAAGTCATAACACTCCTAAGTAATTTCAATTGAGCTGGTACTTTCTGTAAAAGTTATCATATGTACTAAAATTTCAATTATGGCCCAATAAGTCATTAACAAAATATCTCTTTTACATCACGTTCTGTTAAAAAACAACAAAAAACAACAACAAACAAACAACAACAAACAACAACAAAAACACCCATAAAAATATTTTAAAAAAACACAAAAAAACCTGACATATTATTTATTATAGTATTTGGTATAAACCAAAACGGCTGGAATAATATGGGGTTCTGGTTGGGCTGTGTTAGATTTCTGCGAAACCTAAAAATAACAAAAAAGAAAAAAAAAAGAAACTACAGAACACCTCTCCCAAAAGAGGTCTTCTTATAACACTCTTTGTGCAAAAAGAGATTTTATCCCTACTCCTCCAAATCATCTATCACGTGGGAAGAAGATTTTTACATTCTTTTCAAGGTATACCTTTCTTCGTCATTTTATCTATTCCATTTCTCATAAACATAAACATTTTTTAAAATAGTGAGGTGGGATGTCTGTAAGAGCTTAATGTGAGTTAATATAGGTAGGGGCAAAGATTGTATTACCGTAAATGTTCCAGTTATTATAAATAAATTTCTAAAAGACCAATTAGTTAACAATTTATGTCTGTGATCGTTATTTGTCTTTAAAAATTTCTGTATAGGAATTAATCTGCTTTATATTATAAGTCATCACATTTAAAAAATCAGTTCAATATTACATATCATTGTCATGTTTGTGTTATGCAACACATTATAACCCCGATTTATCCCAATCCAAATAGGATATATTTGGATACAAATATCTTCTAAATTCCACCTAGAATTAATTTTAAAGTTTTAAAAACACCTTTTTTCTACAAACACTTTTGAAATATACTGACATCTTGTATTGTATATGTTTGTATAGCATTATACCCGCCGCAGCTCTTTACACTGTGCTTTTACATAATTATATAAGTTCTATTCTTAATGTAAATAATCCTATTCAAATACTTACCTTTGTTTGACACCCAATAACTGATGAGTATTTGTGTGCTGGGGAGTATAACATTCATTGATTCATTGATTCATTCAATCCGAAATAGCGTGTTGATTTTGGCGTTTTGTTTTTTAATTTTACACTGACCACAACAGGAGGAACAATTACCAACTAAAAGCAATGCTTCAATTAAAGACATTTGGTTTTAACAAAGTAAAATTGAGATGTCATACTGAGAAATGAGTTTTATTCCATTAATATTTGGGTAATTTTTGCTATTATCAACAGATTTGGTGATGCTTAAAAGACAATCCTTTCAAATATGTTTACGATACAGCTGATCAGCTAAACACACCCAATTCAATCATAAAAATTGGAGGAAAAATTACGGCTAACATTTTTTTCACACAAAAGATTATGGCTTTCATTAACTGGTCATCACAATGACAGGGTCAAACTGATCAATTGTTCTAAGTTAGTCGACCACTGGAACATCACTACATAAATAAATATTCTTCAGATCCTGTTTGACCAGATGTTGGTGTTATTGTTTGTTTTTGTTTTTGTTTATTTTTGTTTTTGTTTGTTTGTTTTTGTCTCGTTTATTGTAGTTTTTTCTTTCTTTTTCTTTCTCTTCTTTATTATTTTTTTTTTGTTTTTTGTTTTTAGGGAAGGGGGCATACTAAATTATCATGCCGGTTTTTAATTGCTTAGTGTTCTTGTTTTCTTGGAGGAAAGGAACTACAAGGAATATTATGATGAACGAGAAATACGTTTGTTTTCTCATTGTTAGGCGGTGGTGTGGGATCGACCCCCGTCGATGGGCCCATTGGGATATATCTCGTTCCAGCCAGTGCACCACGACTGGTATATCATAGGTCGTGGTATGTACTGTCCTGTCTGTTGGATGGTGCATATAAAAGATTCCTCACTGCTAACCGAAAAGAGTAGCCCATGAAGTGGCGACAGCGAGTTTCCACTTTCAATATCTGTGTGGTCCTTAACCATATGTCTGACACATATAACCGTAAATAAAATGTGTTGAGTGCATTGTTAAATAAAACATTACTTTCTTTCTTTGTTAGGCGGTGTGTACATCCAGGAATCGCTGAACCCCGAAAAGAACACGTTCTACTCCATCTACTTGGATGATCTGCTGGAGGTGCTGAATCTAAAACGCGTCGTTATGAAGATCGACGTAGAAAGACACGAGGCCAAGGTATGTAGACAAATATCATATTACACTTACAAGCATCCATGGTCATGGAGGTTAACGTAGAATCACAAGGTCAAGGTATGTAGACACATATCATATTCCACTTACAAGCATCCATGGCCATGAAGGTCAGCGTAGAGACACGAGGCCAAGGTATGTAGACAAATATCATATTCCACTTACAAGCATCCATGTTCATGAAGATCAACGTAAAGACACGAGGCCAAGGTATGTAGACAAATATCATATTCCACTTACAAGCGTCCATGGTCACGAAATTAAATTATGTTTACTAATTCAAAACCCTTTAAATATGCACGATTGTATTAATTGAAATAAAAACAATCTGACAAAATAGTATACATACTTAATTTGACATGTGTCATTTCAATTTTATATTCACGTTTAACATTAATGTTAATTAACTTGGTGTGTATTTATGTATATCCATTGTAATGTATTTATGAGTGGAAAACTCTGTGAAGTGATGGGCAATCCAAATAACCATATTCGTATTAGTGTTCCTATTCGCAGAACTAACTCCATTTATGTCTTATTACTTCCAGATTCTGGAAAAGGCTGACGAATTTTTCAGGAAAGTAGACGTCACGTGCATTATGATGGAATGGGAACGTCACCCCAGGAACCCGGATGCATATCAAATGATGGTCTTCATGGCCAGACATCATATGTTGGCATTTGACCCCCAGGACACGAGCAAGTCGCTGGATGCTTACACCTTCGCCAAATGGCCTCGAAACGTCCTGTGGCGAAAGGTTCGTGATTATGGACCATGGACGGACTAAACTCCTAACAATAAAGGGATAGACCCTGGTTTCTAACCACTAAGGTATATTTTTCTCCTAGACCCTAGTTTCAACTCGTAAAAATGGACATTAAGTTTTGTTAATTTGTAAACCTGTAACAAATTTGGATACAATAAAGTCAAACAAGAGTTTCTGACGTTGTAATACCCTTACAAATAGATTAAAATGTGACTACATAACCGTTACCTCTCAGACGCACGTCCACTTTTTAAAAAATTAAAAATGAATTTTATGGTATTAGAAACATTAGGATGACCAGAAGCACTTGGGTTGTACGGAAATGGATAATCTAAACAATAAAATATAAGTAATGTTTGATTTCAATGATCATAGACGGCTCTAATAGTGAAACAATATACCTGTTTACAAACTAGGGTCTGTCCCTTTAATAGTTTGTTTCTGTGTGTGTGTGTGTGTGCATGAATATATACTCTTCAAAAAAGTAGGGGAACTCTAATAAGAATTTACAAGTGCCAAAATTGTAAGGTATATTAGCTATGGGGAATGGCTATGTGATAATAGTGAATTAATTGGGCAAACATTACAACCGGTAGTTCAGTATTACAGTAGGTTTTATGACCACCAAAGATCTCGAAGGACGACTGGGGTCAGAAGTGAAATTTGAAAGTTAACGTTTTTTTATCAGTAAATCGCAAATTCAAACAATAAAAATGACTAAAAACAAAACAATAACAACTGTATGATCAACAGAATGAAAAAGATTGACAGAAATAATGTTCCATAGTGATTAATGGACCTTCCTGGAAATTGTCAAAATCGAGAATGACACCTCAAGCACGTGTACGGGGAAACTGCGTGATGCATGTCCAAACTATTTAATGTGTTTCGGTGTGTTGATAAACAGACCTGGACGTTCTTTACTAGGATGTCTGTGGTCAAAACGTATGTTCGGTCTTATAGTTGATATTAACATTAATATTTCAGGTTCCCCTACCTTTTTAAAAAAAAAAAATATTTTTACTATTTTCATATTATTGGACATAATTGATAGTCTTTCTTCTTTGAACTGACTTGGATATATAGCTCAGCACACTGCTTTTGTCGTACTATAACATCTGCACGTAGTAGAGACTCGTGCAAGTGTAAATATACCTGTCATCTGTGGCGTAGAGGTTAGGTCATATGTATTGTAGGCGACACCACATGTTGATAATAGCAGATTGTGGCACGACAGCATTACCATTTCATCGCTGTTCGCGTACTAGTCATATCGTATCGTGTGGAGGCGCCTTTAGGATGCGTTGCATATTTTGCGGCTTCGCATGCTTTCAGTGTATTTATACTACTTGTGTTCCAGTCGCAATTAATAAGTTGCCTGCAATGTATTTTTATGTTAGACATATTAAAAGTAAACCTATGTTTTGTAGATATTTATAAGACCTATTTATTTGTTCATGTTTGCTATTACTATGTATGTATTTAGTGATGTATCATGTGTATCGTTATTTAAGCAGAGTGCAAACCATTGTTTTTTTTTACATTGATGCTATGGTTTGTTATCATACAGTAAATATATTATTACAGTTTTTCAATTAGGGAACATATATATTGTTTTTAAATTAAAATAATTAAATACTTTTGACTTAATACATTTAAAAATATTCAATGTGAATTCCATATGTTTTTGTGTCTGATAAAATTATCACTGTTTTGTGAACATTTTAGACCTATTTTGACTGTGTATTTCCCGAATTAATTGTATTATGAAAAACAAAATTGCGTTTCTTTTGTTAGTTGGTATATAATAGACGCATGCGATTGGTTTTTTCAATACATGTGACGTTTCGTAAGCTGTTCAGTTGTTAAAATATTGGCACCCTTAAGAAATTGTGTAAATTTATTGTTATTATCAACAAACAATTCTGCTCCTCCTAAAACTTCTATTGTGTATATATGTTTTATTCGTTTTTATTCAGATATTGTCATCTTGATGTTGTTTATGCTATGTTATTTATGTATTCCTCTGATGCCATCGAACGATGGCCACGAGTGTAATAAAGTTCTGTTTTGTAAACGCACGCATCGCACGCGTTGCTTGCACCCAGTGACAAAGCTCTCATTGGAAACCAATGGGATTAAAATTAGCTCTACTGGTAGTTAGTGACCGGTGGAGCTAATAGTAATTAGATTCATTGGAAATATTCTATTTTAAGTTTTGCGGCGCGACTTTGCGGTACAACTCTTGCATGTTTTGCGGTTTTCATAATTATACCTGGTGAGTTCCGTTCGCATTTAATAAACTCACTGCAATGCGTGTTTTTTTTTAAATTAAATATATTAAGCGGTTTTTTTTATTAAATATATTAAACGTACAGCTGTGTTTTGGACATTTTTATATTAAATATATTAAACGTATAGCTGTGTTTTGGACATTTTTATATTAAATATATTAAACGTATAGCTATGTTTTGGACATTTTTATATTAAATATATTAAACGTATAGCTGTGTTTTGGACATTTTCATATTAAATATATTAAACGTATAGCTATGTTTTGGACATTTTTATATTAAATATATTAAACGTATAGCTGTGTTTTGGACATTTTTATATTAAATATATTAAACGTATAGGTGTGTTTTGGATATATTTATATCGTCATGCCTACGAGTGTGTTTGTAAGTTTTTCCATTATTATTTCACTTATTAAAACTTCTTTTACTTCAATATTATGGCGTAAATTATTTGTTAGATTATAGTATTGAAAATATTATGTTCATTTGAAACATAAAATGGGTTAGATATGATACATGGATAAAACCTCCAATAACCAGATTGTTAATAAAAAAGAAAGAAATGTTTTATTTAACGACGCACTCAACACATTTTATTTACGGTTATATGGCGTCAGACATATGGTTAAGGACCACACAGATTTTGAGAGGAAATCCGCTGTCGCCACTTCTTGGGCTACTCTTTCCGATTAGCAGCAAGGGGTCTTTTATTTGCGCTTCCCACACTACATGCATAACTGAACATACACAACCAGCACACAGTAAATATGAGATTGCACCCAGGAAGCAATAATTTCAGATAGGCTGTCTGATTATATCAGAAAACATACGATCAAAAACAAGTAAAGTTTGTTTTATTTAACGACGCCACTAGAGCACATTGATTTTTTTTATCTTATCATCGGCTATTGGACGTCAAACATATGGTCATTCTGACACTGTTTTTTTTAGAGGAAACGCTGTCGCCACATAGGCTACTCTTTTACGACATCCAGCAAAGGATCTTTTATTTGCGCTAAACACAGGCAGGATAGCACAAACCATGGCCTTTGTTGAACCAGTTATGGATCACTGGTCGGTGCAAGTGGTTTACACCTACTCATTGAGCCTTGCGGATCACTCACTCAGGGTTTGGAGTCGGTATTTGGATTAAAAATCCCATGCCTTGACTGGGATCCGAACCCAGTAACTACCAGCCTGTAGACCGATGGCCTAACCACGACACCACCGAGGCCAGTACATACGATCATAGCAGACAAATTATTTACTTTCAGTATAGGCTGCATTGGAGACGTCCGTTTGGGTTTTGTCGATGGAGGACATGTTTCACTTCGGCTCCCGTTTTGGAAAGTTTTGAAAAATGTTTTTTTTAATTGATAAGGTGTTTGTTTTTGGATTTTTTTGAAAACCAGTAGAGATGAGTGTAAATGGCGATATGGAGAAGTAGGAAGTTAAGAAAGTGATCTATAAGAAGGAGTGCACGGTCGTCGTTAATGTAGGTGACAAAAGAAAGATGGAGGCTGGCGACTTGATTAAATTCCTTAGTGAACAGATTGGTGATGTGATTCATGCGTGTGTACCAAAGGGACTTGACAGGTATGAAGTGACTGTGGATGATGTTGTACAGGCGAGGATCATTTCGGATAATGATTGCTTGAAACTGAATGGCATGAAAATGAAGGCGAGATTATTACATTCGGACAGTGTTGTTGTTTCCGTTTAGCACTTCCCAGCATATATTTCGGATGAAGAGATAGAGGAAAGATTGACATCGATGAACACTGAGTTAATAACACCTATTTACAGGAGGTTCTACAAGGGTACACGCCTTGCGGATGGAACAAGGTACGTACGTGTTAAATTTCCACCTGATGTAAAGAGTTTACCATATTCGATCAAATTTAACACTGTCGAAGGTGTTGAGTTTTTTCGTGTTTTGCATGACAATCAAATAAAAGTGTGCTATAACTCTATGTCGGATAGTCACGTGATTGCCCGAATATCACTTGTCATTTCTGCAAAGAGAAAATACATATCATATCGCCAGAAATTGTAAGAAAACCTTTCTGTGTGAAAAATGTGGAAATAAAGAGGATGTGTGTGTATGCAGTGCGAATGAATACGACAGTGAGCATGTGGATGGCAGTGACAGCGACAGTACTGATGATGATAGAATGCAAGAACCAACCCAGGCAAGCCATGGACAAGTCAAAGTAAGCAAGGGTAACCAAGCTGAGTGGAGAAATTATCACAAAAATGCAACACCGAGTTCGAGAACTGACAACCAGCACGCAAACTGTAATGTGGAGGAATCAGTGAAGGGAGTGAAAGCAGCCGACATCCGTGACAAGGACGCGGACACCATGACAACTGAAACTAACAACTAACGTCGGTCACAGTTGATCAAACGCCCAGGGGGTGAATCGATTCGTCGAGTTGTGCTAACCAGAAATCAAAAGGAAATGTTTTATTTATCGACGCGCTCAAAGAAAACACAAGAGACAAGCTATCCGTGCAAAAGGTGTGGTAGAGAGTGAATGAAGGAAGGATGAGTGAAATAATGTGAT
This sequence comes from Gigantopelta aegis, assembly GCF_016097555.1. NCBI lineage: Eukaryota > Metazoa > Mollusca > Gastropoda > Neomphalida > Peltospiridae > Gigantopelta > Gigantopelta aegis. The sequence goes on along the minus strand of NC_054699.1, from coordinate 24,167,762 downwards.
TAAATTTATAAATGTTAACATGTGCTTATTTAAAGGGACATTCCTGAGTTTGCTGCAAATTTTAAGATGTTACCGACTAATAAAATGTTTCTATGATTAAACTTAGATATTAAATGTATTTTGTTGTTTAGAATTTTAGTGGCTGTATATTAAACGTATTTCTGATCGTTCTAATATTTGTACTAGGTTAAGTTTCATTTTATTTTCTAAAAAGATTTTTTCGTACGTACGAAATTATTTGAAGACAAATTCGAGTTTGAGCTTCTTGCAAATATTAAGAAGACCAGAAACGCATTGAATATACAAACACTGATATTGTAAACAAGAAAATATATTTAATATATAAGATTAATCGTAGAAATATTTTATTAGTCGGAAACATCTTACAATGCAGAAAACTCAGGACTGTCCCTGTAATGACTTTCTTTGTGTTACAATACACTCAGTTGTCTTTTTGTTTAGATTTCTTCTTTAAATATTAATAGATTGAATGGAATTGATTAATTAAAAATAGGTTTTGTAATTATTTAAACGAAAATACGCTTTAGTATTTCTTTTTCCTGCACAAAATTGTTTTTGAACGATTATTTTATTTAAAATATATAAATACTTATGGAAGGAAATGTCAGTTTAAAACAAGTGTGTGTGTGTGTGTGTGTGTGTGTGTGTGTGTGTGTGTGTGTGTGTGTATTTGATATAATAATATTAAATATTGTTTAATTATGTTTTAGGTTTAATGGCTGTCATGCTAAAGGACAATTTGATTTTAAGATGTGTAAAAATTATTTTTATGTTATGAATATTCTTATAGTTTGGAATTACATATGTGTGTATGAATGTATGTCAAGGGTATGTGTGTCAAGGGTGTGTTTATTTAAATATATATATATATCGTTATACATGTATGTGTGCTACATTAATATGTTGATGTTCTGAACAAAAAGATTTTTAAAAAAAGAAAAAAAGGCTGCATTGTACTCTAGCAGAATGCTCAATGTCAAAGTTCAAGGTGCCATGATTGGTTTAAAGTTTGTGTTTGTTTAACACCACTAGAGCATACTGATTTATTGATCATCGGCTATTGGATGTCAAACATTTGGTCATTTCGACGGTAGGTCTTAGAGAGGAAACCCGCTACATTTTTCTTAACAACACCACTAGAGCATACTGATTTATTAATCATCGGCTATTGGATGTGAAACATTTGGTAATTTCGACAGTAGGTCTTAGAGAGGAAACCCGCTACATTTTTCTTAACAACACCACTAGAGCGTCTGTTGGGTGTCAAACATTTGGTAATTTCGACGGTAGGTCTTAGTAGTAGCAAGGGATCTTTTATATGCACCACCCCACGGACAGGATATCACACACCATGGCATTTGATATGCCAGTGGTGGTGCACTGGCTGGAATGAGAAATATCCCAATGGGCCCACCGACGGGGATCGATCCCAGACCGACCGCGCATCAAGCGAGCGCTTTACCACTGAGATACCACCTGCCCCTTAATAGGATTTCAGCACGAAAGTAAGTTGAAATGAAATGAAATGAAAAACAAATATAACTTACCATGTATTGTCTCGTGGACGTAATCGCTCACCGTGAAATGTGCTTTGCACACAACACCTGTACTCGACAGGTCAGGTCATGTCAGGTCAGAGTATTTAACGTGCACATTCAGAACATGCTGTTGTAGCACACGCCTGTCCTGGGCACAGGTGCCGGCCTCGGCCGGCTCCTCCGTCCAAGACAGAAAAGGGTGGGTTGGGGTGGAGGGGGGACCGCCTGTACTGGCAGGTGAAAGGGAGCACCAGCAGTCCGACCGTGGCCGGTAACAGGCGGAGGGTGGTATGGTGCTATGGAATTTGGAAAGTCCTGTAGGATTAAGCCAAAGAGAATGGGTACGCATCTCTGTAAAGGAAATTAGGCGCAATTATGAGCGGACCGCTAAAAATAATGAAGGGAGCTACGTATAGTTTTAGTACTCATTTCAACTTTTTTTCGTGCTTATATCCAATTAAGGTTCAAGCACGCTGTCCTGGACACACACACCTCAGCTATCTGGGATGTCTGTCCAGGACAGTGGGTTAGTTGTTAGTTGGTTAGTGAGAGAGAAGAAGGTGTAGTGGCCTTACACCTACCCATTGAGCCCTTAAGAACTCGCTCTGGGTTGGAGCCGGTACCGGGCTGCGAACCCTGTACCTACCAGCCTGTAGTTCGATGGCTTAACCACTGCACCACCGAGTACTCGACTGCATCGATTGGTGTTGGGTTCTTTTATGTCGTTTAGTTGATCCGCTTGATCGCCTTTATCCAATTATCTCGACGTTCCAGGTTTGACCTCTCCTTAAGTGGCATCTGGGTACAGAGCAAAACGTACACGGCATTGATATTAATTCAACAATAACTTCCCATTGTTTGCAATGGCTTTTGCTGTAAACAATGCAATCGCTGGACCAGTGTAAAATGACCGCAGGTCCGTAGCTACGGACCTTGGTTCCCAGGAACCGTATTCCTATCAGACCTCCATTGATTAGGAACCATAGTCTTACGCGGACTTTCATACCTGGTATATTTTGAAGTTTTTTTTCCCTAGGCTATTTCTTATTCCAGCCATTGTCGGTAGTCCCGAGTCAGACCCCCGATCCTATCAGAGGCCGGATAGGCGTGTTCCAAACACTAGTGGTATATGGACACGTTAAACCAGTTACTAAGCTAAGCTAAGCAGGTCCGTAGCTACGGACCTCTGTTCCTAGGAACCGTATTCCTATCGGACCTCCATTTCTTAAGAATCATTGTCTTACTCGGACTTTAATACCTGGTATAGTTTTAAGGTTTTTTCCCTAGGACTTGTATTCCTATCAGACCTCCATTTCTTAAGAATCATAGTCTTACTCGGACTTTAATAATACCTGGTATAGTTTTATGGTTTTTTCCCTAGGACTTGTATTCCTACCGGACTTCAATTCCTTCGAGGAGCGGGACGTAGCCCAGTTATAAAGTGCTCGCTTGATGAACGGTCGGTTTGGGATCGATCCTCGTCGGTAGGCCCGTTGGGCTATTTCTTATTCCAGCCATTGCATCACGTCTGGTATATCAAAGGTCGTGGTATGTACTATCCTGTCTGTGGGATGGTACATATAAACGAACCCTCGCTGCTAATAGAAAAGAGTAGCCCATGAAGTGGCAACAGAGGGTTTCCTCTTTCAATATCTGTGTGGTCCTTAAACATATATACAAATATTTTTCACGTATAAGTGCTTGACTTCCCCACTTGAACATATCGAGTATGGTCAGTGATTTTTTACGCTTAGGTTACTTCTGGTCCTTCTTGACGCGGTTGAGGTCCGGCATCAGGATCATGTCAATCTAATTAAAATTATCTCCACTGGTTAATTACTATTACTTGTGGATCTAACAGCACCCCGTTGGAGCCTATGTCCAGTTGACCTTTCATTCGACCAATCAAAACCTTACTTGCAAATCCATGCCATTGATTTTAAAAGAATCCGAAAACATTCGGAATTATCCCAAGGGTATACGAAATGATTCGGGTGAATTACGAAGTATGCCGGAAACTAATTTCAATATAAAATGTTATACAAAAGACGAAAAAACCCACCCCAACCCATCATGGTATAGCCATAAAATATGTTTATACTAGTATACAATCCAGAGTTTATTACTGCACTTGTCCCCTGTGTTTTAATGTTGATATAGACCAACAAGTTCGCGTAATGCGAGTGCGAGTGCGAGTGCGGATAATGTTTACATGCTCATATACCACTAGAGTTTCGAGCATGTCCGTCCCGAGGCCGGTCTCTGGATAGCCAGGGGCCTAATGCATAGATAGTCTCGCCCGATATTTATAGAATGTGTATGCTCCCGAATAACGCTATAAAAGGCGAACTGTAATTGGTCGATATTTAAATTGTTATTTATAGATGAAATGTCACATGGACATGCAATGTTGTTAGATTGATTTGATTTGATTTGATTTCAACTTATTTTCGTGCTTATATCCAATTGGTTCAAGCACGCTGTCCTGGGCACACACCTCAGCTATCTGGGATGCCTGTCCAGGACAGTGGGTTAGTTGTTACTTTGTTAGTGGTTAGTGAGAGAGCAGAGGGTGTAGTGGCCTTATACCTACCCACTGAGCCCTTAAGATCTCGCTCTGGGTTGGAGCCGGTACCGGGCTGCGAACCCTGTACCTACCAGCCTGTAGTCCAGTAGCTTAACCACTGCGCCACCGAGGCCGGTTGTTGTTTGATCTACTGGTAGACCAGTAGAGCTAATTTTAATCAGATTGGGATCATGTCTGCTTATCCATCCATTGTTGCGTTGGTTGACCAGTGGTTTTCTGAGTGTATGGCAACGATCTGTCTTCCCATCGTAAATCAGTTGCACTGGAGCATGTCCCCACTCATTGTTGAGGCAACAACAGCCGTTATCATACGTTTCGAACTTAATCCTGCAGTTTTCACACGCTTTGATGCCTTCTGTCCCATGGTCCACTCACCACAATGATTGAAACCTTTGTGGTGTATAAGCATGTAAAACTCTTCCAAGTTCACCACACGGCACAAACTTCAAACAAGTCTGGTCGAAGTTTACTATGAGTTCGTCTGGGATATCGTACTGATCTACGTTGGTGGAAATTCTGTCTACAAATTCGCGTTTGATAGATTCAAAATTCTGTTGTAAAGTTCTAGCGCTTGTTGTTGCAAGAGGGAAGCTGCCCAGCTCTTCGTTAAAGACACTGATCCGCCATATTCTACCAGCAATCCTGGGTTGCTAGCTTCAATAAGTCTTCTGGAACCTGTTATTGTTATAGAGGTATCTACAACTCCTACAGCCTCTCTGATAGCCTTCAGGTAATTTTGAATTGTTTTCTCGACATCACCCAGTAGCAGAGGTCGCCCTTTGTTTTCTTTTGGTAAAGTTTTCTCCACTAATGTACTGTTTTTCTCTTTAGATAAAATATCCCGCCTAACTTTCACCATACAACACGTATGTGTGTTCTGATAACTCTTTGATTCACTGACTGGCTTATCAAGTTCTTGTTAGAACTGCATCTTTGGTGGGGAAGGATATGCTCATATTTCGCGAACACCTGATATCATCACTGTTTTACAGTCTTTCACAACTGTGTATATATTCCATTGAGGTCTATTCTGTGCAACTGTAGGTTATCTAAGCTAGTCGTAGGTTTGGCGGTGCAGGATGGATACATCTCCTAGGGAAGGGGCGGTCCTGCTGAGGACGAGCACCTGATGGTGGATCGGGAAGATGGGGGGGGGGGGTGTAGCTCAGTAGTACAGCGTTCGCCCAATACGCGATCTTAAAGATCCATACAATACATATATATGTATATTTGAATTTAACTAGTTGCGACTCGCGATATATATATATATATATATAATATATATGAATATAACTAGTTGCGAGTATATATATATATATATATATATATATATATATATATATATATATATATATATATATATATATATATATATATGTGTGTGTGTGTATATGTATGTATATGTATGTATATATGTGTGTGTGTGTATATGTATGTATGTATGTATGTATGTATATATATGTGTGTGTATATATATGTACACACACATGTATATATATATATATGTGTATATATATGTGTGTGTATGTGTGTGTGTGTGTGTGTGTGTGTGTGTGTGTGTGTGTGTGTGTGTATTCGCATAATAAATTTCGCATTTGACGTTCTGTCGAAGTTTATCATGATGGTCTACTTTCATCTAGATGTTTGCTAGGTGAAACTGTTACAAAAAGCCCATTCCCAGTCTGGAGCTCCTCGCGGTAAGACGTGTTTGTTTCGCTTGTGCACACTGCACGTGCTTTCGCGGCTGACTTGGGGATCCTTCACTTTGTTGTTTTTTATGAGCGAAGTGAAGTTTTCTACTGGGATGTATGGAACTGATTGAATTCTGGAACGCTTCTCGTTTCGATAGTCTGCACCACCAGCTTGGTTTCTTTTTTAGCGAGATTCCTCGCCTCCACGTCATTTCTCCGTCTGACTATGTTGACTTGTATTTTCGTGACTCGTATGACGGCCATTCTGCAGAACGCCACGGTTGTTCGCGTTTAGTCTCTACATGTCCGAGCCTGTTCTAACAGCTCTGGAAGATTGGCCGCCCCACTCTAAGAAGAAATCGGAAGCGGGGTCGACCCCTACTACTCTTTTTCTAGACTTTACTTTGTTTTATTGTGATACCATCTCGTATCCTCCGGAGTCGGGCCCGTCCGCACCACTATACCAACCCATGACGACTGGACTATACTCTAGTCTGATTCTCTCTCTCGTTTAGACGGATCCGGCTTCTCAAGATCTGTATTTCAGCACAGCACTACACCTTCAACGTCTATTGACTGTCAATCTAGGGGTTTTCTTGACGGGATGCAACCCATCTCGTCCCTACAAGCTGTGCACCTTAACAGGCGAATCCCTCTCTACGTCTAAAAACATCCCAGATATGCCCTATAGGGTTCAGGCCATGGTAGAGTTTCAGTTGCATGCCGCAGCAGACTGTGGAGTACTGCTATAACATGGATGGATTGAAGGATGCTTGGATGGATGGATGGATGAATGGATGGATCGATGGATGGAAGGGTGGATGACTGTACCTGAAGATGCATGGGCATACATCTAAAACGTGTATTTTCTTTTTGTTTTCATAGTGTATATTTGTGAGTGTAATGGAAGTTATATTTTAATACATAAATCTTCTCACAAATTCACAACCACATCTCCACACGATTACCTAACACATTTTAAACTTGTTCTTGCCATATATCTAATGCCTTTATTTGTAATATATCTCTCACTTCTCCACTGTGGTTGTGATGGATACACGGGTAAACAGGGGTTCTGTAAATAATATCATCACCATTTTTATCTTCAGACGTTCATCGGTGGAAAATATCGATACTACAGTGCCGAAGTACCTTTATACCAATATTCTGTTCACTGGCGAAAGCCCTGAAATAATATTATAGCAGCCGATGGCCATGAACAGGTTTCTCGTGGTATGTGTGCCCCTGCTTGTGATGCTGTGGATGGTCTTCATCACGGTGAAAGTCGTACATCCTCCGATTGACGATGCAAAATTGTCTCAGATAGTGACCAGGTATTCTGCGTCCATTGACAGACTTTTCAACAGCCGTCAAACTCTTGTAGGGAAGCAGTCCAGGATTTCCATAGCTGTGGACCCTAAAGTAAACGACAAATCGACGATTGCTATCTATCGGGATGAGGTTTCGTGGAATCCCGACACCAAGGTATGTTCGTCCAAGGAAACGTTCAGAAAGGCGACTCTAAAGAGCGCTTCAGGAAATATTCCCATTAACGTTAATGAAAGCCCTGATGGGATTTCTGACACTGTCTCTGAGGACGGCTTTTTCGAGAGGGATTTAGAAAAGCCGCTGTACAAGTGTTTAGACGAGGACAAGGATCTGGTATTCTTAGACATTGGTGCAAATGTTGGCGTCTTCAGCCTTTCGGTTGCCAAGAAAGGTCACAAGGTCGTAGCGGTTGAAGTGTTGCCAGGCAACGCGGCTCGTCTGTGTCGAAGTATCAATGAGAGCGGATTTGGGGACAGAGTTACATTGATACATAACGGACTGTCTGACAAAAGGACTTTGATGGAAATCGTTCATAAAGAAGGCGTTGAAGGTAATCGTATCCGCCCGCACCCACTTGACCATTACATTATATTATAATGTTCACCGATCAGTTGGTAGAGCGCTGGACTCCCATACTAAGACCCCTAGTTCGAATCCCCTCGAGGGAGTTGATTTATCTGTTGCATGAATGGTTTAGTATCGTGTTGTCAGGACACCAAACATTGCATTTTTGGGGGGTCTATATTTGTTGGGGTTGTTTTTATCTTTTGAACTGTGTGATAAAGACACCCTTGAGCATTGTTAAATATTTAAAATGGCGTTGAAATGGCTGATCCTAGTATTTGTGAATATTAAAGTCATTTCTGATATTTTAAATTACAAGTACTTACATTTTATTTAGAATATTAATTTTCATACCCCAGTAGTGGATTTGGTCATTCAGGTTTCTGCAATACTCCAAAATGCATTTTTCTTAATTCTAAAAAAAAACCCCGCACGCTCTTTCGAGAAGTAAAGGTTATTGAGACAAGCTCTAATTAGTTTAGACGATATTTTCCTGTTTAAACATGACATACTCTTCTCTCTGTCATAAGCTTATCCAAACTGACACTAGCGTTTGCGCCTTCAAGTTAAAACAAGTGCACTTATCTTGAAAGGCATTATCTTCCCAATATTTCAATTTTAATTATTATTATTATTATTATGTATTTATTTATTTTATCCCACTGCCCCTTTTCTTTCTCTCCTTTGAATGCCGTTTCATTTCTTCCCGATCTGGCAACTCCTCCTATATTTCAACTGCTTTCGGTTTCGCTTTCCACCTCCACATCCCAGTCCTTGTCTCTCCAACCGCAAAATGTGCTTGTCTCTTGTTGCTATCTGTGCCACACACCTGCCATTCTCCATCAGCTTTTAGTTGTAGGCTTAGCCTCACCACTTCGGGGAGTGTTCAGTAGTTTACCACTGGCATTGTTAAGAGGCATTTGTAGCCACCTACTATACATCTTCCCAATATTTATTATCAACATGTTTATCTAATTTCCATCGCCATTTTTCTGTAGTAGGTTTTTCGTCTAACTTATCAATAAATAACTGAATGGTTTCGATGCTTTTCATATCCTTTCAGTAACTTTGCATTTGGATTTGATATTTCTTCTAATTTAATATTAATAATATGTCTAATTTTCATTTCCCAATCCATTTGCTACTCCTTGTGTTAAGCCATAACACTCCTAAGTAATTTCAATTTAGCTGGTACGTTTTGCAAAAGTTATCATATGTACTAAAATTTCAATAATGGCCCAATAGGTCATTAATAAAATATCTCTTTTACACCACGTTGTGTTAAAATGGCCATTTGTTTTAATGCAACTAAACCGTATAGAAGGTACTATACCACTGGACAATTGATGTACTAAATCTTAACGACAAAACAGTTATCCATAATCAAAACCGTACCTCAACACAAAGCAGAGTCAAATGGGTAGTTTGCAAGAGAGTGGTTGATTTCATGAATACCTGTCTAGTGTCTCATCTATTTGAATGCAACAGAAATGTCTTTTCTTCCCATTCCTTGTTTAATTTTATATTATATTTTACTGAAGACAAGAAGAATGAAAACACAAAGGCAGACCAGTTTCAACAGCCCTTCTTAGACACCTATTTGCCATCGTGTCTCCTTGGTGTACGCCACGAGGGGTACAACACTTCTAAAATAACATTTTCATTCGATAATTAGTAAATTGCTGTAATAAAGTCGCCTCCATCGGTGATATGATGTCATCACGATTAGCACAAATTACTTTTACGTCACGCATTAACCATCTATTATGAAAACGTTACGCTCAGGTGTAGAGGTTTTAATGGCTTGTAAACAAATGACCCATTCACAGCAACACATTATTACCGAGAGACCTTGAACATTTTTGCACATACTTCTAAATTTCCATACCATTAATAACCGGGTTTATACACTAAATTATCCCATTGGTTTATGATACGGATATCATGAGTAAGTTTGTTTGAAACATATTTTATTGCATATAATATATAAAATGATTGGGCACAAGTTATTCAACTTAGAGGCCCTCTCCTAATTACAAATATTATGACATTATAGGCGACTACTATTACTACAACTATTTGAAAAAAAAGTAAATAAACAAAACATCAAGCCAGACAAATTAACAGTGCTGATAAAGTGAAACCGGAAAAAGGACTACAATAAATATTCAGAACAAAGTTAATACATAGAATATTAAGCAAAATAGATTTGTAGTGTGAATAAAGTGCTAAAAACAGAAAAGAAAAGGAAACTAAAGTAGTTTATCTTTCTAATCAGACGGCGCGGCTTTGACGTGCGATAGTCGATAAATTCCGCATATTCTGATATAGTTTTATCGAGACATAATTTATTTATCTAATCATTTATTAAACCATATTTTATTTATTGAATCTTTCTGTTTGTTTAATGTATTTTTGAACATAATGAAATATTTGCTTGTTTGTGTCGTCACTTAATGTGGTTCTACCGTTTGGTACTAACTGGAGGTTTATTGGTACAAATGTACTTAAGGAGTCTAATAGATGTTGTCTTTGCTGGGTATAAAGTTTACACCGAAAGAAGTAATGGAATCTGCTCTCATAATGATACCCACATTTGCAGGATGGATCTGTAACTAGTCCACAGCGATATAAATCAGTATTTAAGGTACTACAAGCGTGCCTTAATCTTGCATGTAAGATAATATTTCCATTCGATTTTCACATAAGCGGAACGAAGGCACCTTGTAACCTTCAGGTGCAACTGCTTTTCTAAAGGTTGAAATTTGCTCACAGTTACTCATTTCTAATGGCAAGTTGTTCCACTGATCAGTAGTCGAATGAAAAAGGATAATTTTAATATATTAGTTCTGACAAACTGAATAGATGTATCGTTTTGGTTTCTTATTCAATATTTCTTAATCTATATTGAACACGTTGTTCTACCCTAGGTGGAATGTACTTTGTTAAAAAATCAGGAGCCATACATTTAAGTATTTTACACATAGTACATAATGTTCTTTGCCTTTCGATGTTCAGAAAGGGTAACTAAACCAGAATAGAGCATTTCGTGATACAAACAAAGGTAGACCTGTTATTATTCTTGCAGTTTTAAGTTGAACTTTTTCTAGATGTTCCTCGTCTAAATTAGAGGATCCGTCCCAAACTGCAGATGCATATTCAAGTACTGGACGTATAAACGTTGTATATAGTTGCATCAATATTTGTCGATCTAGAGAATACTTGTATTTCTTCAACACAGAAACCATAGATGAAGCCGATTTACACATGTTTTGACAATGATTTTTCCATTTCCCATTGTTTGTAAACGTTAAACCTAGATATTTCTCTTTTTGCGTTAAATCAATAGGCGTGTTACTAAAATATAAATTAATTGGAAGAGGATCATTGGTATTTTTTTAGAATACAACTACTCTGGTTTTGTCAGGATTAAACGTGACAAGCCACTGAGATGACCAGTTATGGAGTTTCTGTTAATTTTCGTAAAGATTAGATTCTATAATGGTTAAGTCATTTGATGAAGATGTTAAACTAGTATCATCGGCAAAGAGTCTAGTTAAACAATTATGCACTTCGGCAAAGTCGTTAACGTAAACTGAATTTACAAAATAGATTGTTCGATGTAAAAAGGTTATAAAGAAGCTTGAAAAACAATCCTTTCAAATATTTTTATGATACAGCTAATCAGTGATATTGGTCTGTAATTTGAAGGATGGCTTCTGTCTCCACTGCGAAGGGAAAGTAGATGAATGGATTGATTTATTGAATAATAAGTGGAGTGGATATCCTATAGAGTTTACGATGCATTTTAATAGTTTGTGGCTAAATTTGTCAGGACCACATGCTTTATTCGGTGGTAACGATTTAATTATGTAGACTATTTCTTGAATGATTCTAATTGATTCATACATCATAAATAAAAAAAATGGAAGTATTTTAATAGCTTCATTAACCGAGGAAATTGATGTGAAATATTCGTTTAATACTTTCGCTTTATCAACATCAGTAAATGATAGAGATTGATTGTCTTTGGGGTTGATCAGTGAGTAAGTTCTAGGATAAATTACTGTTGGAAATCAGTTGGATTTCCATCGTCGATCACCAGCAGGACAACACATTTTTCTAGAGGGGCAAGTAAGTTTTGACCAAATTAAATAAAACTGCCCGAATCTGGAAATTTGTTTTTTTAAATCATATTACTACCAAACGACTATATGGGGTTGCAAACAAATTAGTACACAGTTCTACAGGAATTACAACTAATGCTGAATGTCGAATAATGGAAATACAAGATAAAAAGGTCTCAGGTTAGCACATTTTCCCCGAATATCTGTATGTGTTTTTACCCGAATTTGAAAGGTTTGCTCAGGCACTAAGGGGGTGGGGGTGGGGGCAGTTGCCCCTATGCCCCCCCCCCCCCCCCAACACACACACCTTTCTCGTACGCTTATGCAAATGATCAACTTTACACATTGGGTTACATTTATATAAATATAAGGGCCATATAGACCCCACATATGGCTAATTTGACCTTTAATAGCTGTTTTCTTCATGTTCATATGAAAATTAAAAACACACACCCAGTTCCATCATAAAAATTTGGAGGAAAAATTACGACTAACATTTTCTCACACAAGAGATTATGGCTTTCAATAACCGGTCATCACAACAACAGGGTCAAACTGATCAATTTTTCTAATTTAGTCGACCATTGGAATACCAATACACAAAATAAATATTCTTCAGATCCTGTTTGACCAGATGTTGGTGTTATTGTTTGTTTTTGTTTATTTTTGTTTTTGTTTGTGTGTTTTTGTTTCGTTTATTGTAGTTTTTTCTTTCTGTTTCTTCCTCTTCTTTTTTTTTTATTTTTTTTTTTTTTTTTTTTTTTATTTTTTGTTTAGGGAATGGGGCATACTAAATTATCACGTCGGTTTTTAATTGCTTAGTGTTCTTGTTATCTTGGAGGAAAGGAACTACAAGGAATATTATGATGAACGACAGATACGTTGGTTTTCTCATTGTCAGGCGGTGGTGTGGGATCGACCCCCTTCGATGGGCCCATTGGGATATATCTCGTTCCAGCCAGTGCGCCACGACTGGTATATCATAGGTCGTGGTATGTACTGTCCTGTCTGTGGGATGGTGCATATAAAAGATCCCTCGCTGCTAACCGATTCCTCGCTGTTTCCACTTTCAATATCTGTGTGGTCCTTAACAATATCTCGGACACCATATAACCGTAAATAAAATGTGTTGAGTGCACTGTTAAATAAAACATTTCTTTCTTTCTTTCTTTGTTAGGCGGTGTGTACATCCAGGAATCTCTGAACCCCGAGAAGAACACGTTCTTCTCCATCTACTTGGATGATCTGCTGGAGGTGCTGAATCTTAAACGCGTCGTCATGAAGATCGACGTAGAGAGACACGAGGCCAAGGCATGTAGACAAATATCATATTCCACTTACAAGTATCCATGGTCATGAACATCAACGTAAAGACACGTGGCCAAGGTATGTAGACAAATATCATATTCCACTTACAAGCATCCATGTCCATGAAGGTCAGCGTAGAGACACGAGGCCAAGGTATGTAGACAAATACCATATTCCACTTACAAGCATCCATGGTCATGAAGGTTAACGTAGAATCACAAGGTCAAGGTATGTAGACAAATATCATATTCCACTTACAAGCGTCCATGGTCATGAAGGTTAACGTAGAATCACAAGGTCAAGGTATGTAGACAAATATCATATTCCACTTACAAGCGTCCATGGTCACGAAATTAAATTATTTTTACTAATTCAAAACCCTATTAATTTAAATAAAAACAGTCAGACAAAATAGTATACATACTTAATTTGACGTGCCATTTCAATGTTATATTCACGTTTAACATTAATGGTAATTAACTTGGTGTGTATTTATGTATATCCATTGTAATGTATTTATGAGTGGAACACGCTGTGAAATGATGGGCAATCCATATAAACATATTCATATTAGGATTCCTATTCGCAGAACTAACTCCATTTATGTCTTATTACTTCCAGATTCTGGAAAAGGCTGACGAATTCTTCAGGAAAGTAGACGTCACGTGCGTTATGATGGAATGGGAACGTCACCCCAGGAACCCGGATGCATATCAAATGATGGTCTTCATGGCCAGACATCATATGTTGGCATTTGACCCCCAGGACACGAGCAAGTCGCTGGATGCTTACACCTTCGCCAAATGGCCTCGAAACGTCCTGTGGCGAAAGGTTCGTGATTATGGACCATGGACGGACTAAACTCCTAACAATAAAGGGATAGACCCAAGTTTCTAACCACTAAGGTATATTTTTCGCCCAATCTAATTAAAATTAGCTCCACTATTACATGTGGATCTAATACCAGCCAGTTGGAGCTCATGTCCACCAATCAAAACCTTACTTGCAGAATCCTGCCAGTGATTTAAAACTAACAATACTGCGTAGTCCCCAATGTCCAGGTAACATTTCGTCTGTAAATAATAATTTAAATATTGACCAATCACACTTCGCCTTTTATAACGTTATTTGGGAGCATACAAATTCTAAAAATATCGGGCGAGTCTATTTTAGTGGCCGCAGTACAGCGAACCATACCAATACGTACGGGGTGGGTTATCAGTCTTCAATTTTACATTAAAAATTATTTATTTATTTATAAAAAAACAAACAACTAAATCAGTCTTCAGTTTTACATTACAAATTATGTATTTTATAAAATAAAACATGTTTTAAGGCATTCGTAATTCACACGAAACATGTCGTATACCCTCAGGATAATTCGGAATTTTTTCAAATTATTTTTAAATCACTGGCAGGATTCTGCAAGTAAGGTTTTGATTGGTGGGCATGAGCTCCAACTGGCTGGTGTTAGATCCACATGTAATAGTGGAGCTAATTTTAATTAGATTGATTTTTCGCCTAGACCCTAGTTTGAACTCGTAAAAATGGACATTAAGTTTTGTTAATTTGTAAACCTGTAACAAATTTGGATACAATAATGTCAAACAAGAGTCTCTGACGTTGTAATACCCTTACATATAGACTAAAATGTGACTACATAACCGTTACTTCTCAGACGCACATCCATTTTCAAAAATATTAAACATGAATTTTGTGGTATTAGAAGTATTAGGATGACCAGAAACACTTGGGTTGTACGCAAATGGATAATCTAAACAATAAAATATAAGTATATATATATATATATATGACATTGTGTGTGTGTGTGTGTATATAAAATTATATTAATATAGACTATATAGATTTTATTTTAAATATTATTTTAATGTCAGTCTCTTGTAATTCCGCATGGAGTGGCTTGTGTACTTTTATTCCTGTATTTTTGTATTTTAATGTTTTTAAATCTGTGTACACATGGTGAGACTTAAATAAAAATATATGTCTGACCCATCGTAAATTAGTTGCACTGGAGCATGTCCCCACTCATTGTTGAAGCCGTTATCATACGTTTCACACTTAATTCGGCAATTTTCACACGCTTTGATTCCTTCTGTTCCATGGTCCACTCACCACAATGCTTGAAACCTTTGTGGTATATAAGCATGTAAAACTCCTCCAAGTTCTGTTTCCTGTCATGGACGGAGGAGCAATCCAAGGCCGGCTCTTGTGCCCACGACAGGCGTGCGCTACAACAGCTTGTTCTGAATGTGCACGTAAAACCCTATGACCTGACTTGACCTCCAAGTTCTCCACACGACACAAACTTCAAACAAGTCTGGGCCCCGTTCCACGAAGCGATCTTAGTACTAAGATCACCTTAGTGCATAGAGTAGCTATGCACTTAAGGTGATCTTAGAGCTAAGATCGTTTTGTGGAACGAGGCCCTGGTCGACGTTTACTATCAGTTCGTCTGGGATATAGTACTGAACTACGTTGGTAGAAATTCTATCTAAAAATTCGCTTTTGATAGATTCAAAGTGCTGTGGTAAAGTTCAGTCGCTTGTTGTTGCTTTGCGTTTTGAAAATCCCATCAGATGCAAGAAAGAAGCTGCTCATCTCTTCCTTAAAGAGACTGATCCGTCATTTACTACCCGCAATCCTGGGTTGCTAGCTTCAATAAGTCTTCTGCAACCTGCGATTTTTATAGAGGTGTCTGCAACTCCTACAGCCTCACGGATAGCCTTCAGGTAATTTTGAATTGTTTTATCGACATCACCCAGTAGCAGACGTGTTTTCTTTTGGTAAAGTTTTCTTCGCTAATGCAATGTGTTTCTCTTTAGATAAAATATTCCGTCTAACTTTCACCATACGACGCGTATGTCTGTCTCTGGTACTTCTTACCGTTGATTCGCAACTGGTTTATCAAGTTTTTGTTAGAATTTATGACTGTACCTATGCTCATATTTCGCGAACACCTGATATCACCGCTGTTTTACAGTGATTCACAGCTGTGTATATATTCCATCACACGTCCAAGCTAACTTGCGATGAGGACAGACGTCTCGCCATGTACTATTGAGTCTTTTTTCTCATTCATTCGGAAAATAAACCATTATTTTACATGAACAGACAAAGATGGCTGAACAGGTTACGTTTTTAGTTGACCATTTTGTCATAATGAACTACACTATTATGTTGTATTTGTTTCATGTGTTACAAATTAACAAGATAGCATTTATAATGAAGGTTCTATTAACGAAATATTAATTTAATTTATTAACCCTGCAGGCTCTCATAACGGGGAAAATAAAAATCACAATTTCTCACTGAGAAATTATCAATAATCATGCATTGGTTTAACGTACACTACTATTGGACTACAAACCAATCACCTTGTCGGTACAAAATATGACGTCATCACGATTTGGCAAATTACACAAAATGACGTCACGTAGTTTAAAGCGTTTGCGTCTTTCTGGTTTTAGTGTTAAACTTGTAATAAAATGGTAGTTTAGTGCAATTTATTATAGTTGTTTTTTTTACAGAATATAGAGAACTTTGGGTTTTGAAAATTATATGTGAACCGTGGATAAAATACAAAGTTAAAGCAATACCCAGAACAATAATGTAGTTTACGTCGTTTCTACATACATGGACGTGTAGCCTATGTAGGCTATATCGAAAATAAAGGCTTTTTAAAAATCCCAAATAGCTGGGGTAATGAATAGAATAATAAACTCGGTACCAGCTATTATCAAATTTATGTCCCTCGTGAAATACTTTTTACTTGTCACTCGCTAAAACTCGTGACAAGTGAAAATTATTTCACGAGGGACATAAATTTGATAACTGGTAACTCGTTTATTATCCTCTATGTCTCTAATGACCTCACGTGACCATTTTGTTAATATGACGTCATATAGTGTGTGTATATGTATGCATGTATGTATGTGTGTATGTATGTATCCATGCATACATACATACATGGATGGATGGATGGATGGATGGATGGATGGATGGATGACTGCCTGAAGATGCATGGGCATATA
Organism: Gigantopelta aegis; assembly: GCF_016097555.1. Lineage (NCBI taxonomy): Eukaryota > Metazoa > Mollusca > Gastropoda > Neomphalida > Peltospiridae > Gigantopelta > Gigantopelta aegis. Next base: position 24,150,545 of record NC_054699.1, on the reverse strand, counting down.
TCTAAAACGTGTATCTTCTTTGTGTTCTCTTAGTGTATATTTGTGAGTGTATTGGAAGTTATATTTTAATACATAAATCTTCTCACAAGTTCACAACCACATTTATACAGGATTTCCTACCACATTTTAAAACTGCAGTCTCTGAAATATTTTTATTATTTAAGCATATAGAATAGATGTTTCAGTTCAGTTTGGTACATAAAAGGTCCACCACATCGCTATAGTTTCGCCATGCTCGCTTATCTGCATTATCTAGGTCAACCACAAACTCAATGGCCAGCTTTGATTTTCTTCTTTTAGCGGGACGCCAGTAGAACTGGGACTTTACTTGATTTGTGCAGGTGCTGAGCTGATTTTGAACAAATTTAACTGTCTTGATTAAGGGGTCGTCTCATATCTCCAAAACATATTTATATCCAGGAGTCGGAGGGGGATTTACCTTAACATTTTGACAGTAGCCAGCGGTTGGCATACGCGTTACATGTAAGGGGGTGTTAAATAATTATGTAACGCTCTAGGGGTAGAGGAAGAGGGTGTTGTGTTCGATTTACGTAACATTTATCAAGACTATATGTTCTTTCTATTCATTACTTAGACCTAAAAAGGTGTTTTATGTATTTTTTTTTTTTTAGCTTGGGCAGGTAAGGGTTTCGACGCCCAATACCCGCCCCCTGCACATGCACCCGTTTCCTTTTAAATCAATATGCTCTAACATTGATGTTGTTAAAATAAACAAAACAAAACTAACTTTACCCTTTCCAAACGATAGAATATTTATTTGAATTTGTTGATTTTAACACACGTAAAATTAAGAAATGAAAACGTTCATTGTCTACGTTAGTATATTTTATTTAAAAAATATAAATATGATCAATGTGTTACTAGTATATAAACTAAACTTTGAAAGTTCTACTAACACTTTATAAAATATTAATTCTGAAATAGGAAGGTACGATTGTTGATAATACGTTGTCAAGATCAACCCGGTTTTAACGAAAGACTCTAGTACCGTATTCTTAACCGAAAGTTCTTCGTACAGCGCAAGATTTCTCATTTCATTTTTTGAGATGAACCCTACAATTTCAAATCCACAAGCGCACGTGTTAACTGAAACTGACAAAAGGCTGCCGTTTGTGCTTTGCCGAGTAATGGCGGTACAGGCGACGAATCGAGCGTATACATTTGACGATCTCCGTTCACAGCGAACACAAACGAGTGTTTTAAAAGAGCATTTGTGCTTGTATTTCATAACTGTACATGATGTTATAATATGGTAACCAGAGCATGTAACTTTAAACTTGTTCTTACCATTTATCTACATCCAGTTTACAATTAATTGTCAAACAAAAATATTACAAGTTTAAAGGGGCATTCCTGAGTTTGCTGCAATTTTTAAGGTGTCATCGACTAACAGAGTTTTTAACGGTTGTAATTACATATCAAATATATTTTTCTGCATAACATATTAGTTAGTGGCTGTATATTAAACGTGTTTCTGATCGTTTTAATATTTGTACTAGGTTAATTTCATTTTATTTCCTAAAAAACTTTTTATTAGTCGGAAACATCTTACAATGGAGCAAAGTCAGGAATGTCCCTTTAATGCTTTTATGTGTAATATATCTCACTTCTCCACTGCTGTTGTTATGGATACACATGTAAACAGGGATTCCATAAATAATACCATCAGCATTTTTATCTTTAGAAGTTCATCGGTGTCAAATATTGATACTACCGTGCTGAAGTGCCTTTATACCAACATTCTGTTCACTGATGCAAGCCCTGAAATAATAGCAGAACAGGTTTCTAGTGGTATGTTAAAAAAGAAGAAGTTTGTTTTATTTAACGACGCCACCAGAGCACATTGATTTTTCATCTTATCATCGGCCATTGGACGTCAAACATGGTCATTCTGACACTGTTTTTTTTTTTAGACAAAACCCGCTGTTGCCACATAGGGTCTTCTTTTACGACAGGCAGCAAGGGATCTTTTATTTCCGCTCCCCACGGGCAGGATAGCACAAACCATGGCTTTTGTTGAACCAGTTATGGATCACTGGTCGGTGCAAGTGGTTTACACCTACCCATTGAGCCTTGCGGAGCACTCACTCAGGGTTTGGAGTCAGTATCTGGATTAAAAATCCCATGTCTCGACTGGGATCCGAACCCAGTACCTACCAGCCTCTCGTGGTATGTGTGCCCCTACTTGTGGTGCTGTAGATGGTCTTCATCACGGTAAAAATCCCACATCCTCCGATTGACGATGCAAAATTGTCTCAAATAGTAACCAGGGCCCCGTTCCACGAAAGAATTGTAGCTAAGGTTAATTGTAGTGACTTAAGGTGAGTTTTACAATTCGCACTGTAAACTTTACAGCCGTTCCACAAAGCAACCTTACGGTAGTCGTAAGTGCTGCCCCTTTAATGATTAATATATTCTTTGCAAAGAAGTACGAATTAGTTAAATAATGAATTGGTTATCGTTTTTTCGGAACATATTGAATGTATTCATTGGTATCGGACACCCATGAAGTAACTTTGTCAGTTTGTGTGCTAAGCGAAAATTGACGAGTGCATAAGACATGAGAGTTATCTGCCGTATCTTCGTGTGAAGGTCGTATGGCCTAGAATGTTTTGCATGGAACGCCGAGTTTCATGAAAGGTATTTGGAATGTATTAGATCTATTTTTACACAATAAGTTAGTATCTTTCTTAGAAAATTATCAAATCATCATCTAACTGCCATTTGACATCTACGTTAGTGGCTTACAACTGCCTCGTACCTCGTCGTAAATTTTCACGGTAATTTACGACGATAGAAAGCTACGCCGCGTCGTGGAACGGACTGACGATCCGCGTCCATTGACAGATTTTTCAACAGTCGTCGAACTCTTGTCGATCAGTCCAGGATTTCGATAGCTGTGGACCCTAAAGTAAATGGCAAATCGACGATTGTTATCTATCGGGATGAGGTGTCGTGGAATCCCGACACCAAGGTGTGTTCGTCCAAGGAAACGTTCAGGAAGGCGACTCTAAAGAGCGCTTCAGAAAATATTCCCATTAACGTTAACGAAAGCTCTGAAGGGATTTCTAACACTGTCTCTGGGGACGGCTTTTTCGAAAGGGATTTAGAAAAGCCGCTGTACAAGTGTTTAGACGAGGACAAGGATCTGGTCTTCTTAGACATTGGTGCAAATGTTGGCGTCTCCAGCCTTTCGGTTGCCAAGAAAGGTCACAGAGGCGTACCGTGGGCGGGGCAACCAGGGTGGTTGCCCCGGGCGCAAAATTCTGGACTGGTGGAAGGGACTCGGGGGGTGCTAACGGTCCACTGGTTAGGGGACGCAATACTTGCCTTGCCCTGGACGCTGGCAACCCACGCTACGACACTGACAAGTTCATAGCGTTTGAAGTGTTACCAGGCAACGCGGCTCGTCTATGTAGAAGTATCAAAGAGAGCGGATTTGGGGACCAAGTTACATTGATACATAACGGACTGTCTGACAAAAAGACTTTGATGGAAATCGTTCATAATGAAGGCGTTGAAGGTAAGCATATCCGTCCGCACCCACTTCACAATTAAATTATATTGTAATGGTCACCAATCAGTTCCTAGAGCGCTAGACTCTCATACCGAGGGTCCGTAGTTCGAATCCCTTCGACTGAGGTTCATTTATCTGTTATATGAATGGCTTTATATCCTGTTTGCTTTATTTGTCAGGACACCAAACATTGCAGTTTTTTTAATCTATACTAAGTATATGCCATCACATTTAAACTTCAGTTCATAATTCCATATAATTTCCATTCTTGTGTTATGTACCACATCAGAACCCCGACTTAACCCAATCCAAATAGGATATAAGTTTTAAAAACACATTTTGTTCTATACACACTTTTAAAATATACTTACATCTTGTATATGTTTGTATAGCATTATATACCCCCCCCCCCCCCCCCCCCCCCCCCCCCCCCCCCCCCCCCCCCCCCCCCCCCCCACACACACACACACATCTCTTTACAGTGTGTGTTTACATAATTGTATAGTTTCTATTTTTAATGCAAATAATCATATTCAAATACTTACCTTTGTATAATAAAATTCCATGCCGGCTATTAAGTGCTTGGTTTTCTTCTTTTTTTTTTTGAGGAAAGAAAATACAAGGAAGTTTATGATGAACAACAGATGCGTTTGTTTTCTCTCCAGGAATCTCTGAACCCCGAGAAGAACACGTTCTTCTCCATCTAATTGGATGAACTGCTGGAGTTGCTGCAAGTGAAACGCGTCGTCATGAAGATCGACGTAGAGAGACACGAGGCCAAGGTATGTAGACAAAGTCCATGGTCATGAAGATCAATGTAGAGACACGAGGCCAAGGTATGCAGACAAATATCATATTCCACTTACAAAGCGTCCATGGTCATGAAGATCAACTTAGAGACACGAGGTCAAGGTATCTAGATAAATATCATATTCCATTTATACACGTCATGTATCATGAAGATCGACGTTAAGAGACACGAGACCAAGTTATGTAGATAAATATCATATTCCACTTACTTCCATTGTCATGGAGATCGACACCTAGACATATTCCATATATCATATTCCACTTACACACTTGCATGGTCATGAAAATACACGTAGATAGGCACACGGCCAATGCATGTAGATAAGTATCATATTACCCTACCAAGCATCCATAGTCATGAAGATCAACGTAGAGACTTTAGGCCAAAAAAGTATGAACATAAATATCATTTCTTGCAAACCTTGCAAACTCGTTATTTTTTGATAACACATATTTTTTTTTTACACATGTACGTGTGTTAACAATTTCAAGACATACGACAAATAACTTTTAAGATATTAAAATGTGCTTGAAACCTGAAATTTGAGGATATGCAAGAAATAGAATAATACATTTGTGTCCGTTAGATACCATTTATCTTATAGGGTGCATACTACCAAATCAAATCCCTAGACGACAATAGTAACATATGTGGCTAAAACGCTTACCTGCAGCGTATCAGTCGACATAAACGCCACGGATATAAATACTACCACCCCTCACCCTTAAAGTGAATCAGAAAAAAATTGGGGTCAAACTGGTCATTTCTGAGTAGTGTCTATGACTACCCTAGTTCAGCACAAAATTCGAGTACCGGGTTTTTTACAGGTACATGTTACAAACACATGGGTACTTGACACAGTGGTACTAGATGAAATACAATTGCATACATTTTTGCCCAGATGAAACTATTTTTTTACAACTAACATACTCATATTTATCACCAATCACAGGACTTGTGGTGTTCACTTCTCTATCAAAAGTTGGGTGCACCTCGAACTTTGACCCAGCCGGAAGTTATTTGATTTAGTACTACCTACATCCCGTTGTTTAATTAAACACGTATCAAACTCGCTTTCGCTCGTTAGATACATTTTAAAACAACTCGTTGTAAAACAAATGGTATCTAACGGCCAATCATGTATTATTATTCTGTATATCCCACTCTACCACCTTCACAGCGCATATCTCAACAATCGTGATAAGATCAGTACTAAGGTTAGGTAATAAATATCAATATATGAACATAAGTGTATACACAAACAAAGCCACAGGACCCGGGGGTGGGGGTGAACCGGGGTACCTGGGGGTTGTCGGATGTCCGTGTCCCTCCTACTGCAAAGCGATATGCCGTATACATTGTCTTCGAAAACATTGCTTTATTTGGATCTCAGAGATGCTAGGAAATGTGGCAATCCAAATTACCGGAATATCGAGCTCCCACGCGCTTTTTGATAGCAGGATCTGCACTCCAAACATCCCTCCTATTGGCTGGATATCCTCCCTTTTGTTACACGTCCCAGGGCGTTTCTGCGAGATTACAGAGCGTTACCCAGGAGGGACCTGGGTTAGGGTGAGGGGACTCCCCCTGGCGGTCCACAACTTCTTCATCGAAGGGCTCCTGTCCGAGTATGGCGAAGTTGTCTCCCCTGCCACGTTCTTAGTTTGGAGAAACACCAGTATTAAGACCGGGGAAAGAACTTTAAGGATTAAAATCACTAGGCCCAACCCGAGGAATTTCACTAGCAACAACATGAAATTCACAGTGCGGTATAAAGACCAGCCGGAAGTGTGCCTTAAATGCAGTTTACCAGGACACCAAAAAGCGGACTGTACCGAAAACGACATCGTCTCTTTTGCGACGGTGGTGGCAAACCCACCCACGGGCGCCCCCAAAGCCGTACCGAGGAAGGGTAAAGAGAAAGAGAAAGAAGAAGCAGTAACAGCACAGGAGGAGTAAGTGAATGACCCGACCCCTTCCGGGGACGACCCGATAGAAAGTGAGCAAGAAAGGAAAGAGAGAAAGAAGAAGAAAAAGCAAGAGAAAAAAGAAAAGAAGAGGGAGCTGTCCTCAGACACGGCCCCTGAGGCGGAACCGGAGGTGACACCCAACACTTCGGCGGAAAAGGAAAAAGGACGACACAGCTTTCTACCCGTTTTAATTCCGGTAAGGCTCCACCCAGCCACAGCAAATTTCCATAAGGTCTAGAGGCCTTCTTGGGGTTCCTTATTTATATATTTTTTGATAGTAACGAAACGAAACGAACATGGACTTGAAACAGGTCATGATTAAAACCAGCACGTTCCCTTACGACCCAAGCCTGCCCCCCCCCCCCCTCCCGGACCTTCCCTATCGCTATAGCGACCAGCACAGCAGTGTGTTCATGTTGTGTTGTGCTTATGTGTTTTTGTGTCTTCCTGCCATGTGTGTATTCGTGACGTCGAACGGTCCAGTGATGTGAATTGTTTCTGTTTTATGTGGAATTGTGTTGTATTGTGTGAGTGTAACACCCCCCCCCCCCCCCCCGATGTTTTTGCAATGTACTGTTTTTCTAATTTTATTTTGAGATATTTTATTGATAAAAAAAAAGAATCAAAAAGGATTGCACAACAGGCAGAGCCTATATAAGTGCTCTCCTAAACAAGATGGACATCAGACAATATTCATAATCATATATATCTAAAGCATAATAAAGGTGTCTAATGGCATAAAATATTTAACATAATTAATATTTTTTAATATATAGTCAGTGTTCTCGCTGCCACCCTCCTTTCACGTTCCCCGCGCTCCTTTATTTTTGAGCGCCCTCCTTTATTTTTGAGCGCCCCTCTTTATTTTCCAGCACCTATCTCCGCTATTTCCAAATGCACTATTTTCCACACAAAAAACAACGATCAGTCTGCACACTGGACATCAAAGGAAACAAGCCGCGTTGTGTACGAAAAAGCAATTGACAAAACATTTACGACAGTTACCGTAACGTAATTTAACAGTATTTTTAACAGCCTCTATTTTGTCCCATACCTGTATCCATTTGTATGTTTGATAGACACAATAAAAATTATATTTTATGTAAGCAATAAAAACATTTTATTTTTTACGGATTCGGCAATCTCCGATTGGAAAAAAACCCCTCTTATTTGGCGCCAAATTTGTCACGTGATCAGAATGGTCATTCTGTCTTTTGTTTCCACTAACTATTGTTTGATATGTTGTCCTCAGTTGCAGATATAATTGGTTGAAACTGATGATTTTTACTTTCTGTTATTCTGTTTAATTAGCAGTTCTTTATAAAATATTGTAAACTTTGAGGGGATATGAACGCTTATAAAAACAACGGAAGTGGTAGTGTTTATCATTAAAATCATTTATCTTGAGTGCCAAATAATATATACACCGCCTTTACAAAAACGAAACTACTTTTTATCAGCTGGCAATAATATCTTATCACAGCGATCGATTCATTCGATGAAGATGGAAATAACAAAAATGTATCTGACATTAGGAGATCACTTTACAAACATCTTTATTGTTTTTCATATATCTTGAAATCTATATTAAAAATAATAATATTAAAACTTTGATCGGTCCAGCAAAACCGGAACTGCCCGTGAATTAACGTTAGACCGATATCATCTTCGGTTCAATTAAAAGACGAGTTTTTTTATAAACCCCTTTGCACTTTTTTGTAGGCAAAATAATAATAATAAAAGGTTGAGAGTAGATAGAAATGTGATAGTCGAGACAAAATATGATAGTAATGACCCTTCAGTAAGATCAGAATAATAAGTTAGTTCAACTCGAATCTCTTTTTGTTTCAGCTATATATTTATGTACTGCGTTAAAAATTAAACTGTTTTCTTCAATTGGTAGGTTTATTGACCCGGGGCCAAATTCATAAAAGCTTGCTAAGCCTAGTTAGTTGCTAAACTGGCTTCTAACTCTATTTTGTTGCTCAAGGAGTAAATTTGTATGCTCAATTTGAATACTGACATCCTTGCGACAAGCTACATCCACCCCTACCCCCCTCACCCCCACCCCCACCCCCCCCCCCCCCCCGTGTACTTATATATATATAATTATTATATGTATAATTTCTATTAATTTATATTTTAATGTACTCACCTGCTACTTGTGTAATATTCATTGATATGGAACATATTTATTTTGCACCCAATTCTGTCCCGTCTAATCCCTTAAAGGGACAAACCTGAGTTTGCTGCACTTGTTAAGATGTTATCGACTAACAGAGACGTTTTAACGATTGTAATTACATATCAAATATATTTTCCTGCATAACATATTAGTGGCTGTATATTAAATGTGTTTCTGGTCGTTCTAATATTTGTACTAGGTTAAATTTCACTTTATTTCCAAAAATATAATTTTTTCGTACATACGAAATTATTTGAAGACAAATCCAGTTTGGGCTTCTTACAAATATTAAAGCGACCAGAAACACATTGAATATACAGACACTGATATTCTAAACCAGAAAATATATTTAATATGTAAGTTCAATCGTAGAAATATTTTATTAGTCGGAAACATCTTACAATGCAGCAAACTCAGGAATGTCCCTTTAAAACTTGGGATATCCTTACATACGTCAATTATCTTTTCATGAGCACCACTAGGGTCCTGGGGTGGTTTCCCTCCATCGGTCTGTTCCCTCGCCTTTTTCTTCTCTAAAACGTGTTCGCAGGATTCCGATTTTAATTTTGAAAGTTTTTGTTTCAAATCATCGATGCTTCTCGAAACCTCTGGGAAGCGCGCGCCTTATGTGACATGTGAATCGTTTTCCATGTTGCTGGGTTGTCGTTAAACATTCATTCGTTTTCCATGCATCTTTTTTTCTTCTATTGATATTGCAATATTTTTGGGGGACGTCGAGTGTATCTTTAAATTCCTCGTACTTTTGCGCCAAAAATAAATTTTCAGTTTGAGAATAATAGGCTTTCTGGGTTTTTTTTTTTGCTACCTTTAACTCACAACTCATATAAAATGTTCAATAAAGATGTAACTATTATCCTATCACAAAATTACCAACATTACATTTGAAATGGACATGTGAGTAAAGAAATTGACATGGATTGGACCTGTGCCAATATGCTTATCAGGCAACTATGGAGCAGCATGTTTAACATGGTTTTATGAATTATGTTTTAGCTACCAGCTCTGTAGCAACGAACTAGGCATTTAGAAGCTTGCTAACATCTAGCAACCAACTAAGTTAGATGCCTTTTATGAATTTGGCCCCCGGATAGTAGTAGATCGATGTCTAAGATATCAAGGTAATTCCGTAACGATGCAAATAAATCATATCTTTGTCTAATGAACAGAGGGCAGACATAAAAATAATGAAAATTATCTTCACAGTTATCTCCACATGCACAGCTTGGGCTATCAGAAAGATGGCTTAAAAATAAATTATAGTTTAAGTTGCTAGCATAGTTACGATGCTGACAATGGATAATGTTACATTTACGATTTCCATAAAGATAGAGAGTAGATGAAAGATTGGGATTTCCCTTTATTATTAATTTTTTTTATAGGTACGCAGACATGGTTCATTTTGAATTAAACTGTCAAGATCATTCCATAACTCCAAAATATTAGGAATAAAGCTGTTTTTTATATGAATTAGTATGGCATGGTGTTTTTCTAATGATGTGTGTCTCTGTGTTTCTCTATATGTGATATGTGTTCAGTGTATGTTCAAACTTCTTTGTGACTTTGGAGACGACCCCGGCCACCCCCAAACCCTGTCGCCTGTGTGGTCAGGGCTACTAACAAACTTGGTGTGTCTGGGGATATGTGTTTTAAAGTGTCTATGGTCTGTGTTGTCTATATGTTCTATTGTATATTGTTTGTATATATTATTTGGTATTATTGTCACGTGTATACATGTCAGCACTCCAACCCAATAAACTAAACGTGTGACACAAAGCGCTCCCTTATTTTTAAACAGCTTAGTAAAGAACAATTAGATATTATTTGTTTACAAGAAACACATTTTAATGATAAAGATCATTTTAAAGATTTATTTTAAGATTTTAAGGACCGGCCTCGGTGGCGTCGTGGTAGGCCATCGGGTTTCCTCTCAAAATCTGTGTGGTCCTTAACCATATGTCTGACGCTATATAACCGTAAATAAAATGTGTTCAGTGCGTCGTTAAATAAAACATTTATTTAAGATTTTAAGGGGAAATATTTTCTAAATGCATGTAACATAGGTCGAAAATGGGGTGTAGCTATTTTATTTAGAGAAGGACTAGAAATTAAAATAATTAACACTCTTAAGGATACAGAAGGTAGAGTTATAAGTCTACTATGCCAATTTAAGAGCCAAGTAATTAACATAGTTAATCGGTATTGTCCAGTGAAACCATACCACAGGGCTAAGTTCATTGCAAGCTGTGTAGATTACTTTTTCACGACACATGACCAACGAACCGTGACTAACCGCATTGTCTGCGGCGATTTTATTTGTGTGGACAAACGCTACGCTTGACAGGACAGGATCGAAGAAACAAGAGCTAAGAGGCACTGTAGGGATAAAAGAACTTAAAACAATAATAGACAAACACGCACTACAGGACGCTTACAGAAATATATACTACTCAAAAGAATTTAAGGGTCAAAAATGTATAACCAAATAAGTTTCAGAGTGTATTAGATTGATGATGTAAACTAGACCAAAAATTTAATTTATTGTTCCATATTTACAAAAAACACACAAATAAACGTCACTGTATACAAGAAAGTCACATGACATGCTGTCAAAGTTGAAGGTTGTCAAACATGGATTTTACACATTAGAACATTCGTTTAATAGTGTGTGAATCCACCCCTGGCGCGAATACACTCGACACATCGTTGCCTCATGCTGTTGATCAGACGTCTGAAGAACTCTTGGGGAATGGCCTGCCACTCTGCCATAAGAAGTTGACCCAGATCATGAAGGTTGGCCGGAGGGGCATGGTTATCCCGAACTCTCCTGCCTAATTCGTCCCAGGCGTGCTCTATTGGAGCCAAGTCAGGCGAATATGCTGGCCAATCCATCCTGGCGATACCTTGTTGTCTGAGAAAGTCCGTTACCACCCTTGCGCGGTGGGGTCTGGCATTGCCATCCTGCAGAACTGCCCCGCCGCCAATCTGCTGAAGGCCTGGGAGAACCAACGGCCGGATAATCTCATTCAGATAGCGGATTCCATTCAGATTGCCATCCACCACATAGAGGGGGGTCCTGTGGTGGATAGAGATGCCGTCGCACACCATGACGCTGCCACCACCGAACCGGTGACGTTGCCTAACGTTAACGTCAGCGAAGCGCTCCCCAGGACGTCTGTAGACACGAACCCGACCGTCGTTGAACTGGAGACTAAACCTGGACTCATCAGTGAACATCACTCGACCCCACTGAACACGTTGCCACCGCAGATGAAGTATGCACCAGTGACGTATGGCCGTTCTGTGACGTGGTAGGAGTGGTGGTCGAACATCCTGGCGACGGCAGCATAGATTATTGGCTCTCAGACGATTGCGTATGGTTTGATCAGACACTCGAGTTCTAGTCGCATTCCGCAGATTGTCACGTAATCGGCGTGCAGTGGTTGTGCGTTGACGTAGAGCCATATTGGTGATGTAGCGGTCCTCACTATTTGTAGTGCTTCGGGGTCTTCCCGAACGTGGACGATTTCGAACAGAATTCGTTGCTTGGTTACCCCCCAAAAAATATTTTATAATAAAACTCCCCCTTTAAAAAATTATATTCTAAAAAATAAAAACAACTATTAAACCTCCCCACCCCCCACCCTACCATAAAAAATAAATAATAAACAAATAAATATAAAAATATTTATATAAAAAAATTTTTAAAAATATTTTAAACCCCTTATAAAATAAAAATTATTAACCCCTTTACCACCCCCAAAAACACAAATTTACCGTTGCCACAGTCGGCCAACGACACTCTAACTGGCACCAAGTCTCAGAGCAACATTTCTTTGCGTATTGCCATCCTGATGCCAAGCAATAGTCAGTTGACGTCGTACCATTGTCGAATTTGGAGTGTGCAGCGTACACGAACGCAAACTCCAATTATACGGAAATTCAGCATTGGGAACATGGAATACACATGCAAAGCGTGCAAATGGAGCGCTTTGTGAAAAAGCAAGTTATGGGCACTTAGCAGACCTTTCGCTTTCGCCCTAATTTACGTGCAAATGTAAGCATGTTTTCGCCATTAGATCTAGTCGATAGTGTCAATGACAGTGGATTTTAATTCATTTATGGGTTGCTTAGACCCACTTTCGTCAAAATGGAACAATACCATGCGTGACATTATGGTCTAGCTAATATAATTGACATTCAGAAAATAATGTCGAAAATATCGTCTGACGCTTAAATTCGTTTGAGTAGTATATATATACCTAGGCAAGGCTTCTTACACATACCATAGCAAAGCATACAAAACATATCCACGTATTGATCAGATTTTAATCTCAGGGCAGTTTATTTCTGGCCTGAAAGAAGCTGGTATGTCTCAGTGCTTTTACACTGACCACAAGCTTTTGATAAAGAAAAACTAACTTTTAGCATGCGTAGCTGTGTAATTGTACTAATTTGGAAAGGCAACGAAAAAATGTTTCTCCAAAATTGGCGACCCATTTCTTTATCAAATTGCGATTATAAAATTACATCAACAGTTTTGGCTAGTAGAATTAGAGAATTCGTACCAAAAATTATTCACCCAAATCAAAAATGTTCAGTTACAAGCAGATCAATTCATGACGAAGCATAATTGATAAGAGACTTAACAGAATATGTAAATCGGAATAACTTACCTGGGTTAATACTTTCATTAGATCAAACATAGGGTATAATGGGAATTTTTGTTTAAAGTTTTACTAAAATTCAATTTTGGGCCAAATTTTATAAAAATTATTAAAACATGTTATACTGATATTCAATCAGCTGTTAAAGTTAATGGGTATGTATCAAACCTCTTTAATCTTTCTCGGGGTATTAGACAAGGGTGCCCGATTAGCACTGTTTTATATCTTTTGGTAGCTGAAACTTTGGCTGAAGCTGTTCGGGAAGATTCCAAAATTAATGGGATAACTTTACCAGATGGCTTCGTTAGTAAGTGGGTAGGTTACTCGGATGACGGTAACGCAACATTATCAGACTTTGACTCAGTTAAACAATTTTTCAAAATTCTATATATTTATGAACGTGCATCTGGAGCTAAAGTTAACTTTGAGAAAACCAGTGGTTTCCTAATGGAGAAACTTAGGTACGAGAAAGACACACCTCTTGATATAAGATGGACCAATGATAAGATTAAAATATTAGGTTTCTACTTTGGTAACACTGATGTTTCGGCTGATAATTGGGAACCCAAAATTCAAAAAATCTAAACAATCTTAAATATATGGAGTAATAGAAAATTAACATTGCATGGTAAAGTAGTTGCTGTAAATTCACTTGCCACTAGTGGCATTTGGTATTTACCAAATGTTTTGGAACTTCCGGAAAAATACGCTAAACAAATTGACACAATGATTTTTTATTTCATTTGGAGCTATAGAAAACATTTTATATCAAAAGAGCAAATTCAACTACCTAAGGAATTAGGCGGTTTAGGAGTTGTAAATATTTGGCTAAAAATTAAAGCACAAAGAATTAAATTTATAAGTAGATTTTTGAGTTTAGAGGGAGAAGGGAATTGGAAATAATTAGTAGATAATTTTTTAGGCCAGTACAAAAATTTAAATATCGATAGACACACTCTAAAATGCAAAATTGTAAATAAAAAAGATAACTTTAAATCAATGCCGAACATTTACAAAGATATACTATTAATTTGGGATGAACTTGACATTACTCGCCACACAGATCCTGTATGAACCTCTCCATGACAACTCGACAATAGGCAGCACACAACAGAAACAAATACGTAGAGAAGGACTAAATTTAGTCAGAGACATATGGGACTTGGGTACGAACGACTTTATGGACTTCGCTGGTTGTTCAAGTAGCGCGGCATTTTATCGCCAAATAAAAGACCTACAGGACAACTTTCCGCGACCGTTATTATGGACATTAACGAATGAAGATCCATTTGATGGTGACTTAGACGCCATCTTTCGTATCAACGTAGGTGATACGAACAAAGACGTGACAGACGCGAACACTAAAGACATATACACAGTTTTGTTACTACGAACTTACAAAGACGCATCGTTTAAGACCAGATGGGAAACAATTTTTACTGAAAGCATAAATTGGAAAAATGTTTGGCAGACACTAAATTCCGGCTTAATTAAAAATTATTATTTTGATTTAATTTACAAAATGATTAGAAACGTAATTGCAGTTACAAAACATCTCTATGATTGGAAGATTTACACGCCTTTTTTCAACCTGGTCATAACAAAGAGCTACTCTCGGATTACTAAAAGCGAAACCTATTAGCTCTCCTCACTTTCCAATTAGAACGACCATCAAAATTGCGCTAAAGCTCCCTCATGTAAACGCGCACCTCTTTCTCTTTGGCTTAATCCTACAGGACATTCAAAATTCCATAGCACCAACCTGTCTCCGCCTGTCACCAATACTTGGACTGCTGGTGCTCCCTTGTACTTGCCAGTGCAGGCGTTCCTTCTTTACCCCCCCCCCCCCCCCCTTGTCCTGTCCCGGACAGAGAGATCCGGCCAAGGCCGGTCCCTATGTCCAGTATAGGCGTGCACTAGCTTGCTCTGAATGTGCACGTAAAGTCCTTTTTAGCCTTTAGCCTTTTTTCACTGCAACAAAACTAGAATATTCATTAAACAAATCGAACCGATCTTTGAAAACCGTTTTGACAACAAATTCAGATTAAATCCATATAGAATGATTTTTGGAATCAAACATAAACCTGGTTACTATGCGTCGAACTTAAGGATCTGTCTCTGGAGTAAAGATATAAGGGTAATTTGGACTACACGAAAATTATTAGAGGGTGATAAGCCATGTAATAAATTGGCACTTTTCAAACATTTAGTATATTCAAGGGCTGAAACAGAATATTTTGCCGCATTAGAACGGCCCAATAGAAGAGAAAAATTCTTAAAACATTGGTGTTTCCAAGGGGTTATTGCCTTGTGCAATGACGCCTTCGACATTACATATCAATTATGAAAATTACTGGCCAATTTTGCACAAAATGTAGAAAACATAGGCCTGGACCTCCCGGCTTGTAGCTTTGGAGGCCAGGCCCGCAAACCAGGTTAGAATTTTTTAACCAATCAATTTTAAATAACATACACTAAAGTATAAATGAAAACAAGAACACAAGCATGCAGTAAATATATTTTATTATGATACAAGCATAAACACTTTTACTGTACATATACATTTAGCATTTGAGGAGAACCTGGTTAATTGTAAATAGGTAGGATATTGAAAAATAAATGGGGTACCCGGCAAATCGTCCGGAAATGCCCGAAACGTAAAAAGAAAGATTTTTTTTTAAATACACGTTCCATTTCTTACACACCTTATAACAACATAGGTCATGACTGAGTTAACTGCTAATTCTATACATTCTACCTAGTATGCAATAATGGACTCCCCTTCTATTAACAATTAAAACACAGGAACAGAACATATATTCACATTTATTCAGTTGTTAACAATTGAGACCCTTTTAGAAATAAAACCGTTTATGATGTAAAACAAATAAGTCGCCACTGATTGAAGTTCTAGTCATTAAGAGTAGAAGAAGAAAAAATTGACAACTATGTTACCTTGTCAGTGTTATTTTTACAACATCCCTACTATTGGCTGAATATCTTCTGGCTATTTCTGCGCTACGTAATTGTTGAACGACCCTAACCAATCATTGTCTAACTTGGACAAACTAGACTCTTTAAAAGTAAAACCGGCCTCGGTGGCGCAGTGGTTAAGCCATCGGACTACAGGCTGGTATGTACAGGGTTCGCAGCCCGGTACCGGCTCCCAGCCAGAGCGAGTTCTTAAGGGCTCAATGGGTAGGTGTAAGGCCACTACACCCTCTTCTCTCTCACTAATCACTAACAAACTAACCCACTGTCCTGGACAGACAGCCCAGATAGCTGATGTGTGTTCCCAGGACAGCGTGCTTGAACCTCAGTTGAATATAAGCACGAAAATAAGTTGAAATGAATGAATTAAAAGTAATAGTTTGTTTCCGTATGTACGTGCGTGAATATATATTTTTACTATTTTGAAATATAATTCCGTTAAAAACAGCTTTTAGGTGTGAACAAAATAACTATATGAATGGTTATAAATCGTCTTTGAAGATTAAAAAATACATTAACATTAATCTTAACTGTAACAAAAATAGATCTGATGAAACAAATTAAACAATACTATCAAAAGCAATTTGAAAACAAAACATGTTACGTAAAAGTGGCAATATGTAGCAACCTATATAACAATACTTATTTAGATTTACTACCCACACAAAATAAATGTTCTGCAATTACAAGACTAAGAACAAGCTCACTTAATTTAAATATTGAAATTGGAAGATAATTATATACATCCCAAAATTCCAAAAAAGAAAAAATATATCCTCCCCCCCCCCCCCCCATGTCCAAACACTTTTCTACTACATTTTAATCAATTTCATGAATTAAGATAGCTATATTTAAAAGACTTAATCATTAAATATAACCACGCACATAGTCATAGTATTGTACTAATTTAAATAAAAACAGTCAGACAAAATAGTATACAGACTTAATTTGACATGTGTCATTTCAATTATATATTCATTAATGTTAATTAACTTGATGTATATTTATGTATATGCATTGTAATGTATTTATGAGTGGAACACGCTGTGAAATGATGGGCAATCCAAATAAACATATTCGTATTAGTTTTCCTATTCGCAGAACTAACTCCATTTATGTCTTATTACTTCCAGATTCTGGAAAAGGCTGACGAATTCTTCAGGAAAGTAGACGTCACGTGCGTTATGATGGAATGGGAATGTCACCCCAGGAAGCCGAATGCATATCAAATGATGGTCTTCATGGCCAGACATCATATGTTGGCCTTTGACCCCCAGGACATGAGCAAGTCGCAGGATGCTTACACCTTCGACATATAGCCCCGAAACGTCCTGTGGCGAAAAGTTCGTGATTGTGGACTTTGGACGGACTGAACTCCTAACATTAATAGTTTATTTATGTGTGTGCGTGCGTGAATATGGCTTTTTTTTTTTTTTTTTTTTCTTTTTTTTACAGTTTTCATATTATCGGACAAAACTGATCAATAGTATTTCTTCTTTGAACTGATTTGGATATATAGCTCAGCACACTGCTTTCGTCGAACTATAAAATCTGCACGTAGTAGAGACTCACGTAAATACAAATACACCGGTCATCTGTGGCGTAGTGGTTAGGTCATCTGTTATCTTCCAACACCACACGTTGATAATAGCAGATTGTGGCACGACAGCATTGCCATTTCAGGGCGGTAGCTAGGATTGTGTGTTTGGAGGGGGGGGGGGGGGGCAACTGAGTAGTTAATAGTCTAAAACTCCTTAAACAGTTAAGAAGAGAATTTTCTTTAAGTTTCTATAATGCTTCTGGAGGGGGGCAACTGCCCCTCCTTGCCCCCCCCCCCCCCCCTTCACCCGCTAGCTACGGCCCTGCATTTCATCGCTTGCTATGCAATCGGCTATTCACGTACTAGGCATATCGTGTTGTGTGGCGTCGCCTTTAGGATGCGTTGCGTCTTTTGCGCCACCCCACGGACAGGATAGTAGATACCACGGCCATTGATATGCCAGTCGTGGTGCACTGGCTTGAACGAGAAATAGTCACTGACGGCGATCCATCTCCGACCGGTCGCGCATGTCTTGTACCAAATCAGTCCACAGCGAGTTCCGGGTCAAAGTTCGTGTCAAAGATTTCTGATTGGTAGAATTATTATTTGTGCAAATACTGTTATCGACGGTCAATAAATTGATGCACTTTTATTTATTGTGCATTTGCTATGCAGTTTGCATACACTAGAGGATAAAAACTATGCAGAGTATATCAAGCAAAAGAAACTGACTTCGAGTAGAAATGAGTGTTGCTAATTATTGGCTCAATGTGATATTCAAAGTTTAACTCGGTCGCTCGTTTGTATCATGAAATATTCATATAGACGACTGCGGCTTTTGTTTTTCTAATTTGTTTGCTTTTGTTTTCTTTGCTTTTTACTTTTTTTTGTTCGTTTGTTTGTTTTAGCCTCTGATATTAATCAATAAACGAAGAAAAGAAAAGCGAAGACGGCGAAAAAATCCTGAACACTTTGTTAAAGTTAAAAATCAAGTTTGTTTTGTTTAACGACACCACTAGAACAGATTTAAAAATCATCGGCTATTGGATGTCAACTATTTGGTAATTTCGACATAAGGTCTTAGAGAGGAAAGCCGCTACATTTTTCCATTAGTAGCATGGGATCTTTTATATGTACCATCCCACAGACATGATAACATACCACGGCATTTGAAAAACCAGTCACGGTGCACTAGCTGAAACGAGAAATAGCCTAATGGTCCCACCGACGAGGATCGATCCCAGACCGACCGCGCATCAAGCGAGCGCTTTACCACCGGGCTACCTCCCGCCCCCGAACACTGACCTAAACCAATAATATTTGTTTGAGGGAAGGTTGCACTTGACCCACACCAATATTTAACCAATATTTTAAGAAAAGAGTTAGCTACAGTCCTTGGCAGTCAGATGTCATCTGCCAGCCTACAAAAAAAGCCATACCAAAATAGTCGTTTGAAAGTTAAAGTTTCTTTTGTTTAACGACACCACTAGAACACATTAATCATCTGCTATTAGATGTCAAACATTGGTAATTCTGACACGTAGTCATCTGAGGAAACCCGAGAAATGTTTTTCCAATAGCAGCGAGGGATCTTTTATATGCAGCTTCCCGCAGACAGAAAAACACATACCATGGCGTTTGGCCATAGTTGCTTGAAGAACGCTTTAGTGATCGTCCTACATGTCAGCCCTCTCAACTGTTTGACATCCAGTAGGCGATGATCAATAGACAATGTACATTATTAATGTTAAACAAAACAAACATCTTTTCTTTGCGGCCATTGTACCATCTCTGGCAAATATCGATCGTATTCAACGGGACCGTTAGGTGTGTTTGGTATCGACGGGAACCAGTCTGTCAGGTTTGACAACGACAATCCTTTTATTGGTTGCCATGTGTTAAATTGTGTCACACGCGTCAAATTGAAAAGACGGATTGATTACTTTCAGACAATGCGATCACATGCATATATACTTGATTGACCTTCAGAAAATGCGAACACATATCTTAGGAAACCAGATAGCAATACGGAAAGTACGATCCTAAAAACAATAATTAACAGACGACCAACACTATATAGTTTTCGATACGTTCCCCAAAACACAGTGCACATTTTTAGGCCCACTAAAAAGACAAACATACACTCACACTTGACACAAATCCACGCCATTTCTTTATTATTTGAAATAATATAAGCCAAAATATTTCTACAGACTTATTAAGAATAGATGCACTTCCACTTATTGTCCGTTTGCGTCAAAAGAGAACCGATGTAAAGCCTGGTAACTCCAAAATGAATAACGGTATACTTAATTCTAAAAATCGTATTAAAAGGGCATTCCTGAGTTTGCTGCACTATTTAAGATGTTATCGATTAACAGAGAGTTTTTAAGGGTTGTAATTATATATCAAATATATTTTTCTGCATAACATATTAGTGGCTGTATATTAAACGTGTGTCTGATCGTTTTAATATTTGTACTAGGTTAATTTCATTTTATGTCCTAAAATAAAAAAGTTCGTACGTACGACATTATTTTACAACAAAATCCAGTTTGGGCTTCTTACAAATATTAAGACAACCAGAAACACATTGAATATACAGACATTGATATTCTAAACAAGAAAATATATTTAATATGTAAGTTTATTCGTAGAAAATTTTTATTTGTTGGAAACATCTTACAATGGAGCAAAATCAGGAATCACGTATAACATTTGTTTTATGCAAAAAAAAAAACACACAAAAAAACAACAAAACAAATCTCAGTGTAAACAAGATGTTTCTTTACAAATTGCCATCACCTTGCATAGGTTAAATCACTTTTGTATACCTGGATCAAGAAAGAAAGAAAGAAAGAAATGTTTTATTTAACGACGCACTCAACACATTTTATTTACGGTTATATGGCGTCAGACATATGGTTAAGGACCACACATATTCTAAGAGGAAACCCGCTGTCGCCACTACATAGGCTACTCTTCCGATTAGCAGCAAGGGTTCTTTTATTTGCGCTTCCCACAGGCAGGATAGCACAAACCATGGCCTTTGTTGAACCAGTTATGGATCACTGGTCGGTGCAAGTGGTTTACACCTACCCATTGAGCCTTGCGGAGCACTCACTCAGGGTTTGGAGTCGGTATCTGGATTAAAAGTCCCATGCCTCGACTGGGATCCGAACCCAGTACTTACCAGCCTGTAGACCGATGGCCTGCCACGACGCCACCGAGGCCGGTATACCTGGATCAAGACCAATAATGGCACATCCAGGTAAACTAGCAGACTTCTATATTTAGTCTCTGTGTACAGCATTATCGATTACTATAGTCGTGTTGAAAACGTTACATTTAATTCCTATTCAATCCTTGTTTCTTTGCATACCGGCCTCGGTGGCGTCTTGCTTAGGCCATCGGTCAACAGGCTGGTAGGTATTGGGTTCGGATCCCAGTCGAGGCATGGGATTTTTAATCCAGATACCGACTCCAAATCCTGAGTGAGTGCTCCGCAAGGCTCAATGGGTAGGTGTAAACCACTTGCACCGACCAATGATCCATAACTGGTTCAACAAAGGCCATGGTTTGTGCTATCCTGCCTGTGGGAAGCGCAAATAAAAGATTCCTTGCTGCCTGTCGTAAAAGAGTAGCCTATGTGGCGACAGCGGGTTTCCTCTAAAAACAGTGTCAGAATGACCATATGTTTGACATCCAATAGCCGATGATAAGATAAAAACAGTGTCAGAATGACCATATGTTTGACGTCCAATAGCCGATGATAAGATAAAAACAGTGTAAGAATGACCATATGTTTGACGTCCAATAGCCGATGATAAGATAAAAACAGTATAAGAATGACAATATGTTTGACGTCCAATAGCCGATGATAAGATAAAAACAGTGTCAGAATGACCATATGTTTGACGTCCAATAGCCGATGATAAGATAAAAACAGTGTCAGAATGACCATATGTTTGACGTCCAATAGCCGATGATAAGATAAAAACAGTATAAGAATGACCATATGTTTGACGTCCAATAGCAAATAATAAGATAAACAAATCAATGTGCTCGAGTGGCGTCGTTAAATAAAACAAACGTTTCTTTTTGTTTCTTTGCATATGCTTGAAAATAAACCCAAACCCCGACTTACGTTATATATAATTCATCATCGAAAATGGACGAGATTTAGTTATTTGAATTTTAAACAAATCTCTGTATGTGTTGAATGAACGTTCGTCTCGCTATCAATACCTAAAGCTATTTGCATAACAAAAGATTAGGAAAGTTATTGTAGCTTGTGTCGTTGAATGAATGATTGAAATAATGTTTAACGACACCCCAGCACGAAAAATACATCGGCTATTGGGTGTCAAACTATGGTAATGCAAATAAATAAAGTGATGATCAACATGAATATAAAAATAAGACTTAAACAAAAACAGTGTAAAGAACTGTGCAGAAACACAAATATCACAGAATTTTACGGATACTGAATTCTACTCAAAACTTCAATTTTGTGCTGTATTGGCCATTCTCAACGAGAATGTTACACCCCTGCACCACGGTGAGGTTACAGCACACGCAGGAGCGTTGAATTAAGGTCATGTATGTTTTGGAATGTTGAATGCGTACCAGCTTCTTGTGCGAGTGCGAATAATTTTTACATGCTCATATACCACTAGAGTTTCGAGCATGTCCGTCCCGGGGCCTGTCTCTGGATAGCCAGGGGCTTGTCCCGGGACAGAAAAAAATTAAGCGGACAATCCAAAAATTAAATAGTGGGTCTTTAAAATTTTGATGCGCATCTCTAATGAATATAATTAATAAAGAAAATTCTACTCATTAAATTTGGTCGCTAGATTAGATCGGGTGGTCAAAACGAAATTAGATAAGATCAGTGGCCGGAATCGGCATGGAGGGGGGTGGGTGGGTGGGGGTGGGGGTGGGGGGGGGGTAGAGTTGAAAATGGTCAAAAAGTTAATAGAATTTAAATAGAAGGAAAAAAGTTACAAGCCAAAAATAAAAATAATTGACTGCTCGGTCGAATATTTATATAATTTGGAGCATTTTAGACGGACAGTCCAAAAGTAAATAAGAGAAGGAAGAGAGGATCGGACTATTTAATAATATTTAAAAAAGAAAGTAATTTCGACATAAACGTTTGAACGAAGGTCTAAAAGTTTAAAGTCCGATCTATATGTCCACGTGAGTGGCCTCGTTAAGACCGTTAGGGTGCACAGCTTGTGGAGACGAAATGGGTTGCATCCCGTCAAGAAAACCCCTAAATTGACAGTCAATAGACGTTGGAAGTGTAGTGCTGTGCTGAAATACAGATCTTGAGAAGCCGGATCCGTTTGAACGAGAGAGAGAATCAGACTAGGGTATAGTCCAGTCGTCATGGGTTGGTACAGTGGTGCGGACGGGCCCGACTCTGGAGGATACGAGATGGTATCACAATAAAACAAAGTAAAGTCTAGAAAAGAGTAGTAGGGGCCGACCCCGCTTCCTATTTCTTCTTAGAGTGGGGCGGTCAATCTTCCAGTGCTGCTAGGACAGGCTCGGACATGTAGAGACTAAACGCGAACAACCGTGGCGTTCTGCAGAATGGTCGTCATACGAGTCACGAAACAAAAAAGTCAACATAGTCCGACCGAGAAATGACGTGGAGGCAAGGAATCTCGCTAAAAAAGAATCCAACCTGGTGGTGCAGACTGTCGAAACGAGAAGCGTTCCAGCGTTCAATCAGTTCCAATGGCCGCATACATCCCAGTAGAAAACTTCACTTCGCTGACAAAAACAACGAAGTGAAGGATCCCTAAGTCGAGTCGCGAAAGCACGTGCAGTGTGCACAAGCGAAACAAACACGTCTCACCGCGTCGAGCTCCAGACTGGGGATGGGCTTTTTGTAACTGTTTCTTTAAACATACTCGTATACGTAAGAAATACATGTAATCATTCAATGTACATGCAGTATATTCAATCAATTCTGCAAATAATTTATGTGAATTTTATTTTATCAATTATATAAGTACGATCGTACTTGATCTAAACAACTTTTCTGTAGTATTGCTGTATCCTAAAACTGTATCTTTACCGGACGTGAACGACTTCGATTTAAATCTCCATATCCTAACTACACGCGTACAACAATGAACAGTGAACATTTGATTTAACGTATTTTCGTGCTTATATCCATTTAAGGTTCAAGCACGCTGTCCTGGGCACACACCTCAGCTATCTGGGCTGTCTGTCCAGGGCAGTGGGTTAGTTGTTAGTAGTTAGTGAGAGAGAAGAGGGTGTAATGGCCTTACACCTACTCACTGAGCCCTTAGGCCAAACAAAAAAAATCGTTTGTTTCCGGTAACCCGACCGACCCTAAATTTTGCCACCGACCCTGAACTTTGTTTTTTTGATGGGGTGGGGTGGGGTGGGGGGAAGCGCACAGAGAAGTTGTGGTCACGGATCGACAAAGCAGACGACAGAAGTACTCAAGTAGGATAACTCTTACACGTTAGTGTGTGTGTTAAATGGAGGTTGAGGGGGGTGTGGGGGGGGGGGGGGGGGGGGTGCGTGGCGGGGGGGGGGGGGTGGCAGCAGCGATGGTTTTTATATACCCTCACCCCACTTTTTGGCACCATCTTACGCCGTGGCATGGACCCAATCACTGGCGTTGTTAGAGACTGGACCCAGACTAGACATGCCTAGACGTTGAATGGATATGAGCATAACTAATTTGTTTGAAATTGGAATCATTAAATAACACGTGCTCTTATTAGGTACCACAGTAATTGGTGACACACGAGATCGCATGATAGTACGGTAACGTGTGTGGCGATTAAACGGCTTTTATTACAAACTGCTAAATACTGTAGGCCTATAGAGGTAAATATATCGTATTATCGTAACTCCAGTCATCTCATACATTGTAGCTTTATTTTCCAAAAACAACAACGTGCGATCTCAACAAAACAATCAAGGATTTCTCGATACCACATGCACAGACTACAAGTCATCGCGTTTTGTCCGCATGCAAAGGTGAAGGTCATTTGAAGAAGACGTGGTACAGTTTTCGTTGTTGGCTACTGCTTAGGCCTAGCACCCAGAATTTGTTAATATACACGGGTGTAGCCTGTAGGAAGATACCAAAAAGTGGGGTGGGTGGGTACACACACATATAAAATTAATATATAAACCGTCGATGCCGCTTCCTACGCCAGTGATGCATGGGTAATAATTAAATAAACGGAATATTCAAGAATAACCACAAACATTAAACAGTTCACATTTATTTCAGTGTTTCAGTTATTTGGGAATAAATTAATTTGAGTGATTTTAGCATGGGTCCGTTCAATAGGCTAATACACATTAAAACTATAAGTCCGTACCACAGGGAACGCCTTAGCCCGAGTACTCTGACTGTAAGAGAGCTAGACGGACATTTGAACATAAACACGCTCTCATTATTTATGTCCAAATGTCCGTCTAGCTCTCTTACAGTCAGAGTACTCGGGCTAGGAACGCCTTTTTTATTACTATGAAATTTACTACAAATTATTCATTTCTAAGCCGATTGATTTGTAAATTGCACACAAAATTAGTATTGTTTTGTTATTTCCAATACAAGTTGGACAAATCTGTGAAGTTTTTGTGTAGTCATCTACAGTAACTGACTGGATAAATCTGTGAACTTTTTGTGCAAACATCTATTGACCAACTTGGTCAAATTTGTGCAATCATCCTCTGACAAAACTGGACAAAGCTGTGAAGTTTCTGTGCAGTCATCTACTGACTTTTATTTGTGAAAGGAATAGTTTGAACTTTTTTTGTTTTCCTGTCTTTTGAAAATGGCATGTGAAACTTAAAACTGACATTGACAGTGAGATTGTTTTTATTTCTCTCTGGCTGCAAAAAGTAAACTAAGATTTTTCAGACAGCTTGCCTTTATGTCTTTCATCTTGAGACTGAGTTTTTCTCTGGCAAACACATTTAAGGTAGGGTAACCTTTCTTTGAACTAAAACAACTCGCTCTGGGTTGGAGCCAGTAGCGAGCTGCGAACCCTGTACCTACCAGCCTGTATTCCGATGGGTTAACCACTGCGCCACCGAGGCCGGTACAGTGAACAAACATTATTCCCATGACTCTCCGTATCAATCACTATCAAACAACCTATCAATTGAACAAATATAAATGTATCTTATAAAAAACGGACAATCAATAGGGTTGAAAATAAGCGGTTGTCCGTGGCGACCATTATTGGTTATTTCATTTCAACTTATTTTCGTGCTTATATCCAATTGAAGTTCAAGCACGCTGTCCTGGGCACACACCGTAGCTATCTGAGCTGTCTGTCCAGAACAGTGGGTTAGTTGTTAGTTGGTTAGTGGTTGGTGAGAGAGATGAGGGTGTAGTGGCCTTACACCTACCCATTGAGTCTATAAGAATTCGCTCTCTGGGTTGGAGCCGGTACCGGGCTGAGAACCCTGTACCTACCAGCCTTATGTCCGATGGCTTAACCACTACACCACCGAGGCCGGTATTATTAGCTAAGGGATAGGGCGGGATTTAGCTCAGTCGGCTGAGTTCTCGCTTGAGGTGCTTGCGTCGCAGGATCGAACCATCTCGGTGGATCCATTCAACTGATTGGATTTTTTTTCTCGTTCCAGTCAGTGCACCACAACTGGTAAAAGGCCGTTGTATGTGCCAAATATTTGACAAATGTTTGACGTCCAATAGCCGATGATTAATTAATCAATATGTTCTAGTGGTGTCGTTAAACAAAATAAATTTTAAATTTTATTGGCTAAGGGATTTTAAGAATTTTACAAAGATAGTTCGTTGGACGACCATCGATTTTAGGGTCTGGCTGTTGTGGTGACGGTTAAAAAAGGAACGCATTGAAACTGAATCGAATGTGACAAAACACACTGCGTCTGTGCTGACGCGATATACACATGACAGCAGAAGAGACAGAGCATGGAATAAGAACATGTCAGATCTAAAGTATTGACACCAATACAAAACCTACATGATGACATAACCGTCCAAAGATTACTGTAATAAACAATAAGTACGCTCTTATGCTTTGTAATATGATAAAAACATACATAGGTTATTTTGGTAAAATGTTTGTTTTGATTTTTTTCCACAGATTTATTTTTCTTTCGATACGTATTTTATTAGTAGCCTACTACTGTAGCATTTACAATATCCAACTTAAATAGCGACCGCAGCCGCCGCTAGGGGCGCAGCTGCGCCCATATTCCGAAATGTCACGAGTTTGGTTCACAATTGGTAGTGTTGTTCAAGGCCAGAATACGCTTATTTTGATGACGATTTTGCAAGTTTTTTTTGTTGTTATGACAAGTACACACCTTCCGATTGATGTATATCCTGTTTCCGAAGTTGAACGACTACAAAAAGACTTTTTTTGAGGCAAGTGAAACTTTGAATACGTCTTATTTTGCCCCAAAAATGGCGATTTCACTGAGATATTGATAGATATATATAGTAATATAATAAAACAGCATAAAAATATTTTTTTGGTAATTTAAAAAAAAAAGCAATTTAGTTTAATTCGACATCGAAAATATTTCAAGGGAGGTAACTCTGAACCGCTGACACGCAAAAGCGAAAATACAGAACTTCACAGCAGGGACACATTTTGATAAAATTAAACGTATTTGATGCTTTGTCATTATTTATCCACCCATTATTAACTTTTTGGGTAGAATATATATCATACTGAAGCGTTATTTTTAGAAGACAATGCATATTGAATTAAAAATAACTTAAAATAATGTTTTGCTTATCACGATGACTCAGCAGTTTTTGATAGCTGAAGTTGATTTTAAAAAACATTTTGATAATGCATAACTATTCAAATATAGACATGTAAATCTATTTTCATGTAAATAATTTGAATGAGTTTAGCATATGACTGGATCAGTTTTATATAAAAGAATAGTATTAATGCAATGGAAATAAATTATTAAGTATAATACAGAGAATTTGTACTTTTTAAGTCTGTTATATTTGTAAATACATTTTTTAAAGAAAATGTTTCAGGTAACATAACTTCTCACATTGTGACACAAACTTCAATTTTTTGGTAACCAAGTAACATTAAATTCTAAGTATAATTATACTTTTTCATCACTTCATCAATGAATATTAAGTACTGTTAAAAATGGTAAAGAATTAATTATTTGTAAAAGATACTAAAGTGTAAAGTAGATGAGATTTGCATATTTAATACAGGGAACATTTGTATAGCATCACGATCGACTGCAAGTTTCAGATATATAGCTATACAATGCTAAAACATTAAATAGTAGTTGCTAATCAATTCTTAAATTGATAGCACTGTCACTAATAAACAGTTTAAAAACAAAATGTTCTCTGTAATAATTGTTTTTTTTCTAATCAATATTACAGTTGCGAATACTTCCACATCAGCTAAGGACTAACAGATGATCCCACAATGACACGTTCTGATCTAAGAAGTACACTTAATATTAGATTATGACAGTGTATGTTACTCTCACAGTTACCGTATCTAAGATATGCACCTCTACATTTATGTGCAAAATAGTTGTACACATTCCAATAAAATCCTCAATTGAAGTCTCAGTCTATTTATAAATAAGAAAAAAGATAACGTCTCACGATTTAATTCTATTAATACTGGTAATCATATTTTTATTTAATGAAGAACTCTGCTGAACATTAAGTTTCTGCTTAAAATTGGCATATGTGAGGTGGTACTATTGGTAACCATTTGTACAGGTGAAAATAACTACATACAGAAAAAACATTTGAAGGTGTGTTTCATCTGATGTAATGAATATTTCTATTTACAAATATTATGTCAAACTAATTACAATATTTGAAACAAAAAGATAAATAGCCATGGTCATAATGGGTATTTTTCTTTATTCCAGGAAATTTGTAGTCTCTGTGCGTCTATGGAGAAACCTGAAATGGAAACGGAGTGGGAGAGTACACGTGGTTATGAGACAAAATTCAGTAGATTCAATTATACTTCAAGCTTGATGCTGTTATGTTTTCTGTTTCCAACTGTGACAGAACCTGGAACAGAAATGAAGTGTGTGACAATAATTCATCAACAAATTTAGACTAATACTCTTTCATGGATGCTAAATTTGGTAGATCTAGCCATAATCTTTTTAATTATAATTCAAAGTGGTATATAGTTATATTTATAATAATTCATTGTTTGAATTTGTTTTTATAAAGCACTTTATTGAACCAAAATAATCATAGCTGCATTTAGTAAATTATTTAGCACACATGTGTGACTGCTGTCTCATGCCTTAAGTGTTTCAGCTGCTAAAATATGTTTTGGGGATATTTTTTCTGGATAGAAATTTACCTTTCTGATATTGTACGAGTGTTTGGACATTCCTTTCAAAGGTGAAATATGGCTACTTACATTGCTTTGTTTCTAATAATGATATTGAAGGTGTAAAGTATGTAAATATTTATGTAAGAAATTGATTAAACATATTGGCCAATCATTGTCATTCGTCGTGTGATAAGTTTTTACTGGTTTGAGTTAAAAGACTGGTACATATATGATAAGTTTTATTGCATCTTTTATTGAAATCTTCAAGTATTCAATATTATTATGAGTCTAGGTAAATATATATATATATATAGATATATATAGATATATATATTTTTTTTTAAATATTTTGAAACAAGAAGCTTATTTTTTATGTAACGTGTATCCACTTTCCATCTGCGATCTTAACCTTTATGTTTTCCTTTTTATTATTGGTCTAGATGTACATTATTGTATCAGCGTAAATAAATGTGAACTGAAAATGTTATTCTGATGTAACATTTGCATCAATTATTACGTCATTAAATTACGTATTCCAAGATTTCTGTGTGTTTTTGTCATTTTGGAGCGGTTTCGAACCTACCCCAAGAATACATATGTTATCAGAAATAATAGTAACCCTTTATATTTTCACTTGAAATTTTCAGAGATGCAACATTGATAACTGCTTGTAACATCTATAAGCTTACAACAGAAATTTCTCTGTTATTTTTTGGTTTACAAAAGTGGACGTAAATGACAATTAAAATCGTCATCTCGGCCATGTTTGGTCACAGAAGTACAAGGCTACTACGACTTTATTTTGCTTCATTTGGATAATATAGTGATGTTTTTTCAATAAGAGCAACATATTTAATGAAACTATGACCATAAAGAAAAAAAAAAATTAAAATTTTTTTTTTGGTCTGCGGTACCTAACTTAAACGCACACATGTGCGTACACTAACACGCGGGCGCGCGCGCACACACACACACACACACACACACACACACACACACACACACACACACACACATTATTACATTTTACTAAGGCAGAACATATTAATTTTGAGACTATTGTTCGTTTGCTATTGTCCGTTGGCATGTAACTTCAAAATGAATAAAGATAAAATGCATATAAAAAACATATTAATTTATTAAGTTTTAAAGCCATACCCTATGAAATAACATTTCTGGGGTAAAAGGTCAGTGTAAATTAAAATGAAAAATCTTTACAAATTACCATCAACCTGCATAGTTAAATATCCTTTTCTGATACATGTTTCAAGGCAATTGATGGAACATCAAAGAGACATGTAATCTGAACGACAAAACCGTAATACATCATCAGGGCCGTATCTCTTACAATGCAGAGTCGAATGGGTATTTGGCAAATTAGTGGATGATTCCATGGATCTCCTTCTAGTGCCTCGTCTATAGGAATACAACACTCACGAGGAGATCCTTTACTTAAACTTCCATCCCTCTTGCATCGCCAAAAAGTTTATTACATCCCTCTTACATCGCCACAAAGAGGACTGCCACTTCCAGACATGTTTACTAAAGCACGCGCAGTGGCATTGTGCTCCATTTTGGTCTCATTTGACGCAAACTGACACGTGTTTCGGGGTTTGTGTTGAATATTGCATTATTGCATCTGAAAAAGTTGCACATGTAGCAAATGGAACAAATTGGGTTTTTTGATAAACGCATACTTTGTGACTGTTAAACATTGAAAATCAGATGGTAGTGTGTTTGAAAAAAAAGTATGCCTTTGTTCAACAATGTTTAACTATTGTTCTAAAGTATATATGTTTATATATATATATATATATATATATATATATATATATATATATATATCTATATCTATATATATATATATATATATATATATATATATATATATATATATATATGAATTAGGTTTAAGTCTGAAGGAGACGCTGCAAAGTACGTTGAAGAATTCTGGAGACAAGTTAGGGGACATTGAACATTTAGTGGACAGGTTGTCGCTTTACATTTTGCATTCAAAAAGTGGCAATACGATTAAAAACTATTTCGGATGTTTCTTGAAATTGCAAACGTTTTATCGTTTAAAAGGTATGTCTGTTTATGTTATAAATCCACCGGCCTCGGATGCGCACTGTTTAAGCAATCGGACTACAGGCTGGTAGATACAGGGTTCGCAGCCAGGTACCGGCTCCCACCCACCTTAAGGGCTCAGTGGGTAGGTGTAAAGCCACTACACCCTCTTCTCTCTCACTAACCACTAACCAATTAACAACTAACCCGCTGTCCTGGACAGACAGCCCAGATAGCTGAGGTGCGTGCCCAGGACAGCGTGCACGAAAATAAGTTGAAATGAAATTTACAAATCTGCTGGATTCTGGAGCCACCTTTGGCATCGTCTCATCTGCTTTGAGTGTGCGAGTGCGAATAATTTTTACATGCTCATATACCACTAGAGTTTCGAGCATGTCCGTCCCGGGGCCTGTCTCTGGATAGCCAGTGAATTGCTCCGGGACAGAAAAAATTAAGGGGACAATTTTGAAATTTACATCCAAAAATTATCTAGTGGGCCTAATCAAAACAAAATCTACTCATTAAATTTGGTCGCTAGATTAGATTGGGCGGTCAAAAAGAAATTAGATAGATAGATAACTAGTTTAACAGGGGGAGGGGGGGGGGGGGGGGTGTGTGAAAATGGACAGAATTTTGAAAATAGCAATTAGTAAAAGAAATTAGTAGCATAAACAAACAAAAAAAAACAAAATTTACAAGCCAAAAATAAAATGAATTGACTGCTCGATCGAATATTTATATAATTTGGAGCATTTTTGAAGGACATTCCAAAAATAAATCGCTTGGCGGTAGATCTTCTGGCGCCGGTGGGTCACGATGAGTCCCGTCCTGTTCTCTCGTAGCTTGAGTGTGTGGAGCTCATAGTGGCATCCGTCTGGTACTGATTTCCAGTTCTGGTTGGAAAACCGGCCCCTCGGCTTCGCTGTATCCGTGGTGTCACCCTGCACGTAGTCGTGGAACTGAGCCTTGAGTTTCCCCAAAGCCAAGTGCCAGTCATCCTTGCGTGCAGGGGCGTGGGGCTGTCGCGCTGGCTGGACTGAAGGAGATGTTGCCTTCCTCTTTCCAGCCGCCGTCGCACCAACAACATCCACATGCGACTCAACGGGAGCGGTCTGTAAAGTCGACCGCTGCACCGGAGCAGGCGTGGGCGTAGAAGTCGACACAGGGCCATGACGGTGTCCAGCAAGCCTGCCGTAGCGTCGAAGGAAGTCTCCGCTGGTGGGGTCGTCTTCCTCTTCGGCGAAGTAGTGAGGGGCGGCGACGCAGAAGGGACCGCCGCTGGCGGTTGAGCAGCCCGCTTTGACCCCCCCCCCCTGTGCCGTCCCTGGCGCACGTTCCTTCATCCTTCCTCCTCTTCTCGTCTTCTTCTTAAGAGTCCGCGTTGCCGTAAACCAAAGTCACGGTCGCCCGGTATACGCGACGCGGAACTCCAGCAAAGTCCCAAACGAAGCTATCATACCTACCAGGTGGGGTGGGGTGGGGTGGGGGTTTGTTGATTGTATGGAAACTGGTCATGCTTATTTAGAAACAAGTAGCGACACTAGATACCTGGGACCTATGGATCTTGAAATCTGAACGACAAAAATTTCATGGGCTACTCTTTTCGATTAGCAGCAAGGTATCTTTTATATGCACCATCAGACAAAAAGGATAGCACATACCACGGCCTTTGATATACCAGTCGTGGTGCACTGGCTGGAACGAGAAATAGCTCAATGGGCCCCCCGACGGAGTTCGATCCCACACCGATCGTGCATCAAGCGAGCGCTTAACCACTAGGCTACGTCCTGCTCCATTCCCATTATAAAACATTCAGTGTAATCTCTAACCAATGAATGACCGGCCTCGGTGGCGTCGTGGCAGGCCATTGGTCTACAGGCTGGTAGGTACTGGGTTCGGATCCCAGTCGAGGCATGGGATTTTTAATCCAGATACCGACTCCAAACCCCGAGTGAGTGCTCCGCAAGGCTCAATGGGTAGCTGCTCCGCTTGCACCGCTCAGTGATGGGTAGCTGGTCAACAAAGGTCACTTGCTATCCGACCAGTGGGAGCGCAAATAACTGCTGCCTATCGGAAGAAGCCCATGTAAAGTTTCCTCTCAAAATCTGTGGTCCTGAACCATTGTGCTATAACCTGCCTGTTGAGTGCGTCGTTAAATAAAAAACTTCTTTCTTTCTCTAACCAATGAAAGAAAGAAAGAAATGTTTTATTTAAGGACGCACTCAACACATTTTATTTACGGTTATATGGCGTCAGACATATGGTTAAGGACCACACAGATTCTAAGAGGAAACCCGCTGTCGCCACTACATAGGCTACTCTTCCGATTAGCAGCAAGGGATCTTTTATTTGCGCTTCCCACAGGCAGAATAGCACACACCATGGCCTTTGTTGAACAAGTTATGGATCACTGGTCGGTGCAAGTGGTTTACACCTACCCATTGAGCCTTGTGGAGCACTCACTCAGGGTTTGAGCCTGGATGGAGCACTCCCATGCCTCAGGGTTCCGGAGTCGGTATCTGGATTAATAACATCGGCCATGGGCCTCGAATGGAATCCGAACCCAGTAACCGTCGGCGAGGCGAGGGGGGGGGGGGGGGGGGGGGGGGGGTCGGAAGGGGGTTTGTCGTCCGAACCCTCCAACAAAAGCTGAGGTCCACATTTCTTCTTTCTTTCTTTTTTAAAAAACACTGCACAAATAGTTCTGTAACTTTTGCAACTCTCCCATCAAACAATATTTGCTTGTCTTCGTCATTTAGCAATCCCCTTACCAAAGCTGATTCGGAATTTCTAACTAATCTGGTGGGGGGGGAGGGAGGGGGGAGGAACCTACATGTAGCACAAATGGTTAATTGTATTTCTGCTATATTGATGACCTTGTAGCATTCGATAATTACATAACAATGACAGCAGTTCACCTTCCATCCACGGAGTTAGAAGTAAAAGGTTAACAACAGAAAATAATCCTGTCAGGTCAGGTCAGGTCAGGTCATTGGTTGTAACGTGCACATTCAGAAAAAGCTGTTGTAACACACGCCTGTCATGGACGCAGGTGTCGACATTCGCCGGCTTCTCCGTTCAAGAAAAGAAAAGGTTTGGGGTGGGTGGGAGAGGGGTCGTCCGTGCTGGCGTGTGCAAGGAAGTACAAGCAGCTCGACCATGGTCGGTAGCGGGCGGGGGGTTTGGTTTTTGGTGCTCTTGAATTTGCAAATGGCTCGTAGGATTAAGGCCAATTGAGAAAATGTTGAGTACTTTTGTACGGTAATTTTCAAGTATTTCATAATGTTTTGTGGCTAAGATGTAGACTTAGATGCCATTTGGATGATATGACGCATCGATAACAACAATTAAATGGGATGCAATAGTTTATGCAATACCTTTTGCCGAAAACCTTTGACTATACCTGTACTCTTAACGGGCTGCTCGTGTTGGAGGTGATTCGTGATGATACAATTTTATGAACCTTTCGTGTTTTGTATATGTGTTCATTATCAAAGGAACTGGTCATGGTTCTTTTCTCAGTTTTCTGTTACTAAGGTTATAATAAGCAATTGCCGAAAATATTTAACATATACCTCGGGTGAATTCCCATAGTCAATACCTTTAACACCTGTTGTGTGCAAGAATTTGATTATCTTGAACACAATTTAAAAAAAAAATAATAATAACCTTAATAACAAAAATATCTACAAAATAGTCGAAAATCGTTGTTTTAAAATATCAAATTTTAAGTTTCCGATGCCAGGAAAACGCGTTTTAAGCTTTCAGATATTACAACTTTTCCGGGGAAGCATCCCTCGGGAACACAATACAATCAGTTTCATATCCAAAAGGCCCAGGCAAATACCTAGTCGAACCCTGCCATTCGACATGCCGGCTACGGGCCTGCTAACCACTAACAGTTAAAAACTAACCCACTGTCCTGGACAGAAGACAGCCCAGATAGCTGAGTTGTGTGCCCAGGACAGCGTGCCTGAACCGTAATTGGATATAAGCACGAAAATAAGTTGAATGTATGAATGAATGAAGTTGTCTTGACTCAAGCAAGACGTGACTGCTGCCACCTCCGATGTTATTCAGCATTTATCTAAGGTTAATCTTCGTTTTGTTTAACGACACCACTAGATCACATCGATTTAGTAATCATCGGCTATTGGGTATCAAACGTTTTGTATTTTTTACATATAGGACTCTTAGAGAGGAAACCCGCTACATTTTTCTATTAGTAGCAAGGGCTAATTTATATCCACTATCCCACAGAAATGGTAGCACATACCACGACTTTTGATATACCAGTCGTGGTGCACTGGCTGGAACGAGAAATAACTCAATGGGCCCACCGACGGGGATCGATCCGAAACAGACCGCGTATTAAGTGATCACTGTACGACTGGGCTACGTGCCGCACACTCAGCATCTAAGGGTGCCACAACATCAGAAATAAAATAAAACTTTCCCTTTTATCAAAGGACAAATCGCTGCCATTTATTGTTTCAAAGAGTGTAATGTACAAGCAGAATGTGTTATTTATGGCGGGGAATATTTGTTGTGACGTCAGCCTTAGGACTTATGACGTCAACCTGGGGGATGTCATCACTAACTTTTGGGTCAATAATAATAATGAATGAATGAATGAATGTTTAACGACACCCAGCACGAAAAATATATCGGCTATTGGGTGTCAAACTATGGTAAATGCAACAACAATAATAATAAAATCCCAGCTGTTCTTACTGGCAGGGCCGTGTATCAATTCATATAAACGTAAGCATTGATTTTATTACGAAACGATATATTTTCCAGGCGAGATGTTAGGAGATTAATTATTATAATTATAGGGCGGTGACCCCAGTATTCGACAAGTACCCAGTCACAGGTACCCTCAAACAGAAACCCGTAATACAAATGCTATAGTTACATATATAAAGGACATGGTACAAGAAAAACACTGATGTAGACAAATTTATTTCACTGCTTTAATTCATTGCGTTTTAGCAACATTTATAGCATAGACAAATATTCAAAATAATTGGTACCATGAATATCTCGACATTTCTTTCATTAAATTAATAATTCATAGAATGAAAGTTCAATGGAAATAGAAACAGAGCAGAAAAAGCATTCGTTTCTGGGAACATATATCACATTCAAGATGTGCAGAAATACCAGAAAATTAATTAATACAGACATGTTTCGTATTGTCGGTCGGTGTTACATGGTGAGGTACATTGAGCATTTATTAGCGTTCGTTTTTGGTGAGGAGGAAAATACACAAAAATAATGAAAGAGAGTTGTCGGCCTTGTGAAAAAAAAAAAAAAAAAATTACGCATCTTGTCTAGGATTTATAAATCAAGTGTAAACTTACGTTGAACAAATACAGGTAACTTTATTACATAAATACTATGTTTTAATGAAAACATAATCATTTACGATTACAGTAATGTGCAATTTTTCGTTCTTAAATATGTTGGGGTTTTTGGGTGAAGATTTCAAAAAAAATTCTGTCGAACGTGTCTTATCTTTACTCTTTATTACATAACGTTACTATGATATATCTGACGTTGTTTGGGGATACCTGTGCATTTTGTCCAGACAGAAATCTTGAAAAACCCATAACAATGACACAGATTCCACATACTAGATGATAACTATGTCACCTATATCGACTTCGCTGAGATCGCATAGGGCAAAAAGCATGTAATTTTTGTCCGCTGCCATTTTAACTTTTTATGGAATATTCTCCAAGAGGGGTGACAGAATATGACTTAATCTAACGTCATAACATGCTGTGATATAAAAGCAAACGTGATGACGTCATATTTTTATTTATTTATTATTAATCTGTTTTGTTTAAAGATACCACTAGAGATTGATTTTACATTGATTATGTCACACACTTTGGAGGATTTCAGCCCTCTTGAAGAGTATTCCATAAAAAAGCAAAATGGCAGACGGCAGAAAACTGTAATTAAAGGTAGGAGAGTAATTTATCGTAGTTGGTTCGGACTTTTAACTCAACGAGTTTGTTTATAATTCTGCTGTAGAGATATTAATCATTATAACCAATAAATATAATTTAATTATAAACAGCCAGTGTGTTATTCTATCCACTCAAATGTATTGTGATAAACTGTGCTGGTGGGTGGTTTCACGCAGTGGCGTAGGCAGGATTCTGTAAGGGGGGGGGGGGGGGGGCGCCTGGCAGCCAAGTAAACAATGATATCGAGTACGCTTCTGATCACCCCTAATTTCCCGGCATTGGGGGGGGGGGGGGCATGGCCCCCTGCCCCCCCCCCCTCGGCTACGCCACTGGTTTGACGAGGAGAGAAACCCCTGTAGATATATTTATAACCTCCCTCATACCCCTAAACCGTCACAGAGCGCATAATATTATTTTTTATGTTTAGTTTCGTCATTATGCATTTTCAAATACTAGTATCGATATTTTATTGCCGCAGTACAGGGGCGCAGAAATAGAAAATATTTAACTAACCCGCCGGACAAGTACCAACTAAAATTACTTACTAGCCTGCCATAAATTCTACTAGTCCGTCAATCTATAGAACAATATATTAATAACAATATTATAATATATACTCAAAAAAGTAGGAGAACTCTAATAAGAATTTACAATTGCCAAAATTGTAAGGTATATTAGCTGTGGGGAATGGTTATATGATAATAGTGAATTAATTGGGCAAACATTACAGCCGGTAGTTCAGTATTACAGAAGGTGTTATGACCACCGAAGATCTTGAAGGACGATTGGAGTTAAAAGTGGAATTTGAAAGTGGGTGAATGAATGAATGAATGAATGAATGTTTAACGACACCCCAGCACGAAAAATACATCGGCTATTGGGTGTCAAACTATGGTAATGGAAACAAATAAGGTGATGATCAACATCAACAGAAAAATTCAAGATATAAATAAAAACAGTGTAAAGAACTGTGCAAAATACAAATATCACAGAGAGATACTGACTTTTACTCTAAACTTCAATGTGTGCTGTATTGGCCATTCTCAAAGAGAATGTTACACCCCTGCACCACGGTGAGGTTACAGCACGCGCAGGGGAAAGTGGGTGATACAGCCACGATGTGTCAGACATTTATTCAGTCGACGAGGCAGACTGCGTATGAGTCTCCCAATGGCCTTTTGAGGGAGTCTGTTCCACGCCTCTTGCAGCGCCTCATCATGTTCCGCTAACATGGTCGTCGGTCTTTGACGTTGACGCATCATGTCCCAGACGTGTTCAATGGGGTAAAAATCTGGGCTCATTGCTGGCCATGGCATTCGATAGATGTGCTGCTGGAGGTAAGCATTGACGATTCGTGCATGGTGAGCACGGACATTGTCGTCCTGAAAAACAAAACGTCGGCCTACACGCCTAGCAGACGGGACGACAAAGGGTGTCAGTATGTTGTAGCGGTAGTACTGCCCAGTGCTCCTTCCTAGCACAATATGGAGGGGGGTTCTGTCAGTCATAGTGATACCACCCAACACCATAACCGATCCACCGCCAAATCTGTCAAGAAATCGCATTGTGACGTTGGCGTGCCGTTCAAAGTCAATAGGAACTCATCTGAAAACATGACACGTGACCAGCGACGAATACCCCATTTCTGATGTTCCGTACACCATTCACATCTGTGGGCAATGTGACGATTTGTCAAGGTAGGCACAACCCGGGACCGTCGAGCATGAAGATGGGCTGCATGAAGACGATTTCTAATGGTCTGACTCGTAACTCGGACACCAGTAGTCTGATGAAGGTTTGCAACCATTTGATTTGCCATTTGAGCTCGATTTCTTAGAGCTTGGTTACGGATGAATCGATCCTGCACTCCTGTTGTTGCCCTGGGACTACCTGAACGGGGTCGATCGTCAACATTTTGGGTTTGTTGATACCTGTTCCATAGTCTGCTAATCACTGACTTCGAAACATTGAAGGTATTGGCCACTTCACGCTGACTTTTGCCCGTTTGCAGCATGCCAATAGCCCGTAGACGCTCATCGCGTTGAATACGCCACATCGCAAATTCAAACAATAAAAATTACTAAAAACAAAGCAATAACAACTGCATGATCAACAGAATAAAAAAGGTCGATAGAAATAATGTTCCACAGTAATTAATTGACCTTCCGAGAATGACACCCCACGCACGTGTACGGGGCAACTGCGTGATGCACGTGCAAGGTGTGGAATGTGTTTCGGTGTGTTGATCAACAGACCTGAACGTTCTTTACTGGGATGTCTGTAGTCTGAGTATTGACAAAACATTATTAATAACACTTCATAAAATTAAGTGATCAACATGATGATGATGTCATCAAGTGTCAAACAAAATCAAAATGACCGATAAACCGTCGGATTGGTAGTTTGATTTTGTTTAAATCGTCCGAAAGAATTTTTACTCGCATTTGGCGAGCGGGCGAGTACTTTCTGTAGCCCTGTAGTACATTTTAAGGAAGAACATTTGTATGTATGTATTTAATGACATACTTAATTTCTTTACAGAAATATTTAATTCCCAGACGCAAGCCCTGAAATAATATTGTAACAGATCATGGCCATGATCAGGTACATCAAGGTATGTGTTCTCTGCTTGTGTTGCTGTGGGTGGTATTTATCATGAACATTCTACATCCTCCGATTGACGATGCAAAATTGTCTCAGATAGTGACCAGGTATTCTGCGTCCATTGGCAGACTTCTCAACAGCCGTCGAACTCTTGTGGACGATCAGTCCAGGATTTCCATAGCTGTGGACCCTAAAGTCAAGGACAAATCGACGATTGCTATCTATCGGGATGAGGTGTCGTGGAAGTCTGACAACAAGGTGTGCTCGTCCAAGGAAACGTTCAGGAAGGTGACTCTAAAGAGCACTTCAGGAAATATTCCCATTAACGTTAACGAAAGCCCTGACGGGATTTCTCGCGAAATCGTCAAGGACGGCTTTTTCGAGAGGGATTTAGAAAAGCCGCTGTACAAGTGTTTAGACGAGGACAAGGATCTGGTATTCTTAGACATTGGTGCCAATGTTGGCGTCTTCAGCCTGTCGGTTGCTAAGAAAGGTCATAAGGTCATAGCGGTTGAAGTGTTGCCAGGGAACGCGGCTCGTTTGTGTAGAAGCATCAAAGAGGCCGGATTTGAGGACAGAGTTACCTTGATAAACAACGGACTGTCTGACAAGCGGACTATGATGGAAATCGTCCATTACAAAGGCCCGCCCGTATCCTCTCCACCATGTATACTATATATTCTATAACTTGCCCATGATATCCATGTCATAAACTCATGTGATGATTTAGTGCATTAACCCGGTTAATAATGATATGCAACTGTTCAAGGTCTGTAGGTAATGTATTGCTCTGGGCCATTTGCTTACAAGCCAAGGTATACGGTTAACTCCCTCGTGTACCCTGGCGCGCAAGGAGTTCGCTTGTTGGTTTTGCACAGATCCATGTTTGAAGGCTAATCATTTGAAATAGGAAGTAAATTCTTAAGCTTAGTGATAGCCAAGAAGTTATTTTTTAAAATGGCCATTGGTTTGTAACCAGCAGTGCAAACGTTTAAGCTGTAATGAGGTTTGATATTCATACACCGGGTTTTCCTTGTGACAAAAGTGGGGCGCGATCATTTTGGATAATTTTCAAACAAGATGATTTTGTGAACAATTTAATGGCTAAACCTTTATTCAAATGACGGTTTTTATAAGGTTTGATGAGCAAAGTTTCCATAAATATATGTGTGATACCCGCCAACTCCCGCTTGAAGGTGGTTTGTATGGGTGTAAACAGTGTCACACATGCACCCAAAATCATGCAGTGTTGACACATTATGATGAAAGTAACACAAATATTTAACTAAACATATTTTAAATAAGTCCTCTTTATAATTATGACCCTTTTTGTAATTTCCTTAAGACTAAAAATACCTGTATCTTTCTTTATTTATAAACCATAGGTGGGCATTTAGGATGAAGAGTTCCAAATAACTGTGGTCTGCTACCCAAGAAGACCTGTATACCTGAGCGTAACGTTTTCAAATATTTAGTCAAGATGTGTGACATCAAACTGATTTGTGCTAATCGTGATGGCGTCATATTACCGATGACGGCGACTTTAGTTCTGTGATTTACTGAAAATTGAATTAAAATGTTATTTTAGAAGTGTCATAGGATAAATAAAATTCGCTACTGGTGTTTTTTAATATGTAAAATATGACCCTCGTCTAGTTAATCGGTATTTCTCTCTCTCTCTCTCTCTCTCTCTCTCTCTCTCTCTCTCTCTCTCTCTCTCTCTCTCTCTCTCTCTCTCTCTCTCTCTCTCTCTCACACACACACACACACACACATACACGCACGCACGCACACATTGCAGGGACAGATTCCATATACTACACGCACACGCACGCACACACACACATTACAGTAACAAAGATTACACACACACACACACACACACGATGGTTGACTGAGTCTATGTGAGGCTAAGCCTATATTCGTCACATATACGTATACGTATACGTGTACGTATCTCTATACATATACATATACATATACATATACATATACATATACATGTACGTATCTCTATACATATACATATACATATACATATACATATACATATACATATACATATACATATACATATACATACACATATACATATACACATACACATATACATACATACATCTCTCGACAGTCCATTTGGACAAAACCCACCGACTCATATTAAACAAAAGATTAAGCTTTGTTCATCTTTTGATTCATTTGACACAAATATAACAATACTACCGTCTCTACGTCCAGTATATTGTTTATTTTAATTACTTTTCCAGTTTTCTGGTGCCTTGATATGCGGATTGTGATGTAACTAGCAGTTGCAGTGTGTCATTAGTGGATCCATTAGCAATTGCAGTGTGTCATTAGTGGATTCATTAGCAATCAACACAACCAATATTTCAATTAAAAACCATTCCTTTGAAGTGCAATTAGAAATATTTCAGAGTAGTTTTTTGTGTGCAGAATTCCGATTTGATATGCAGATCAATTGTGATGTACTTAGCAATTAATGGAAGCCATCTACTGCTGAACATATCTTTGCAATGTTTTGTTAGAGTGTCATTAGGTGATTCTTTATAAATAAACCCAACCAAAATTTATATTAAAAACCATTCCTCTGAAGTGCACATAGAAATATTTCAGAGTGGGGTTTTGTCCAGAATTCTGATTAACGAGTGGGCTTTTGTCCAAGTGGTGTTTTGTCCAGAATTCTGATTAACGAGTGGTCTTTTGTCCAGAATTCTGATTAACGAGTGGGGTTTTGTCCAGAATTCTGATTAACGAGTGGTCTTTTGTCCAGAATTCTGATTAACGAGTGGGCTTTTGTCAAGTGGTGTTTCGTCCACACACACATATACGTATACATGTGTGTGTTGTGTGTGTTTGTGTGTGTATGTGTGTGTGTGTGTGTATGTTTGTGTGTGTGTGTGTGTATTTATATACTCAGTGTATCTACTGAAGGGTCACTCATACACATGTTAACGATACCCGTCCAGCACACTAATTATGAAAGAAGGAATGTATGGCCTTCGTGGATTAGGCCCAGACTGAGGTTTCCTAAGTAGCATTTGGATTTCAATATGAGTAACGGTACTTCCGGTTAGAGGCCAGAGAGAGAGAGAGAGAGAGAGAGAGAGAGAGAGAGAGAGAGAGAGAGAGAGAGAGCAGAGACGGAGGGACGGACGGACGGACGGAAGGAAGGAAGGAA
The DNA here is from genome assembly GCF_016097555.1 of Gigantopelta aegis. Taxonomy (NCBI): domain Eukaryota; kingdom Metazoa; phylum Mollusca; class Gastropoda; order Neomphalida; family Peltospiridae; genus Gigantopelta; species Gigantopelta aegis. The sequence continues at coordinate 24,107,611 of NC_054699.1, read as the reverse complement.
GGAAGGGGGTATCACCAGAGTGTTTTTTCTTTTTCGGTATCGTCAATATCATTTATTAGGAATAAAACTTGTATTGTGCGAGGTATTGTCAATATCATTTATTAGGAATATTGTGCGAGCCTTTCATTTTTATTCCCAATATATGATATTGACGATACCGAAACACACGAGGGTAATAATCTCTTTATCATATATCACAAGCTTAATACAACGTGTTTTTCTAAACATCAGTCTGGGATCGATCCCCGTCGGTGGGCCCATTGGGCTATTTCTCGTCCCAGCCAGTGCACCACGACTGGTATATCAAAGACCGTGTTATGTACTATGCTGTCTGTGGTATGGTGCAAGATCGCTTGCTGCTAATCGCAGAGAGTAGCCCATGAAGTGGCGACAGCAGGTTTCCTCTCTCAATATCTGTGTGGTCCTTTATCATATGTCTGACGCCATATAACCGTGAATAAAATGTGCTGAGTGAGTCGTTAAATAAAACATTTCCTTCCTTCCTGCCTTCAAATAGCCGATGAAACATTGTTTTTGTAGGCGGAGTCTACATCCGGGAATCTCTGAATGCCACGAAGAACACGATGTACTCTATCTATTTGGATGACCTACTGGAGGTGTTGGACTTAAAACGCGTCGTCATGAAGATCGACGTAGAGAGACACGAGGCCAAGGTATGTAGATAAATATCACATTCCAACTACACACTTCCATGGTCATGAAGATCGATGTAGAGAGATACGGGGCCAAGGTATGTAGATAAATATTATATTCCTCAGCTACTAGTCCCCCGGGCCAGTGAAAATATTTCCTAATGTCTACCACTGATGATAAATATTATATTCCACTTAGGCACTTCTATGGTCATGAAAATCATCGTAGATACACGAGATCAAGGTATGCAGATATACTAGTATACCATATTTCACGAGACCAAGGTGTGTAGATAAATATCATATTCCACTTACAAGCATCCATGGTTATGAAGATCATACTAGAGCCACCTGGCTATCTTCTGACACTTAGTACGCTTCTTATTGTTGGACGGCTCCTAACCAGTGGCTGCCTAGCGAATTGACGAACTAATATGATTAGATGCAATCGTCAAGCTAAAAAACGATAAAGACACACTGAACTCAATAATTAAACCGCAATAATTTATAGGGTATGTAATTAATGTATGTACTTGTTCACAAAAATATAAATATGATTTTTATATTTTCACTCAAACTAAAATGTTGTTGAAATATGAATTTACTAATGTAAAACTATTTTATTTGCCGAAAACCTTTTAAAATGGCTAAACAATCAGAATAGTTCCGTGACTACGTTTATAGCGTATTGCTTTCAGATTCTGGAAAAGGCTGACGAATTCTTCAAGAAAGTAGACGTCACATGCGTTATGATGGAATGGGAACGCCATCCCAGAAACCCGGATGCATATCAAATGATGGTCTTCATGGCCAGACATCATATACTGGGATTTGACCCCCAGGACTTCAGCAAGTCGCTAGATGCTTTCACCTTCGCCAAATGGCCCCGAAACGTCATGTGGCGTAAGGTTCGCGACTATGGACTGTGGACAGCTAGATATGAAATTAATAGTGTGTTTGTGAGTGGGCATACTGGAATATATATCTTTCCTATTTTCTCAATCGACCGAGAGCCGTTTTGTTTTTGTTTTTTTCTTCCTTTTTTCAAATTTGGATAAATAGTTTACCACACTGCTTTCCTTATACTATAAAATCTGCACACATCACAGACTCCTGTAAATGTAAATATCCCAACCTCAGTGACGTAGTGAAATCATCTGCCTTAAGGCAACGCCAAACGATACGGGTGTCTCGTACGATAATAGCGCTGATTGAATGTTTAACGACACCCCAGCACGAAAAATACATCGACTATTTGGTGTTCACCTTTAAAGGAGCATTCCTGAGTTTGCTGCACTTTTTAAGATGTTATCGACTAACAGAGAGTTTTTAACGGTTGTAATTACATATCAAATATATTTTTCTGCATAACATTAGTGGCTGTATATTAAACGTGTGTCTGATCGTTTTAATATTTGTACTAGGTTAATTTCATTTTATTTCCTAAAATATATTTTTTTCGTACGTACCACATTATTTGACAACAAAATCCAGTTTGGGCTTCTTACAAATATTAAGACAACCAGAAACACATTGAATATACAGACAATGATATTCTAAACAAAAAAATATATTTAATATGTAAGTTTATTCGTAGAAATTTTTTATTTGTTGGAAACATCTTACAATGGAGCAAAATCAGGAATGTCCCTTTAAGATGCGTTACCGCTTTTGCGGCAATTAATAAGCTGACTACAATGCATTTTATTTGAGACATACTAAAAGTAGACCTATTTTTGAAATTATTTATAAGAGCTATTTATTTGTTCATGTTTGTTAATGCCATGTACTACTCTAGTATATGGTGATATATCATAATTATGTATCCACATTTTATAAGACCGTGATAAGCATTATTTTGATCAATTGGTGGTATGGTCTGTTGTCATGTTCACAATTTAAATATGTTAAAAGAGTTCAATCACGGATTTAGTGGGCCTTGTTTCTCTAAATATGCATTATAAATGAAACTTACATTCATTTGGAATACCAAACCTAGTTATTGTATGATCCAAAATATTTTAATTGAACTACGATCGAGGGAATTCCATGATACGCTTCTTTTTTTTTTTAAATTTGGAACTCTTATTGTGATGAGACATGAAAAATACGGAAACACAGATTCGTAGTGATGAGGATATACAACAACCGTATAATGTATTTTTGAATTTTATATAAACGATCGCCGTGTATAGAGACTTGGCAAATGAGGGCCGGCTATATACATGGCAAATAATAAAAAATATATTATTTCATGACGAAAATAACCGCGAATACGCTTGTCACGGGGATCCTATAATACCCGTAACTGAATAAAACTCGATTATCCAAATCTCTCTCCTAACTGTATATCTATTAGATCTCTCTGTATGGGGCAGTTATACCCGAGTGGCTCGGCTCTAGGTATAATCAGAGATACGATCTTATATAAAGTAATATAGCACGTTTAGTTCACTAGAAAACACAACAAAACACAATACACTTTGGAATCTGTATTAACCTTAAGCTGACAAATATATTTGCCGCAGTTAATGGTTTACAACAACAATAATAATAACAACCCAGAACTAATCACTTAATTAGTTAATCACTAGGTGTCTAGTTTACACAATATTCTAATCACTTCACCGTGATACAACACACACACGTGTGATAATTGAGAAACGCTTCCAGGGGAACTTAATTAATAAAGGAATTACAACTCTATTCCTAACTGGTTAATTTTTAATTAACCCTTAACTACTCATTCAGTAACCTTGTAATACAGACTTAATACTGGTACCTATCACAATAAAGACAATAACCTACAGTTTACCTAGGTCCTCTAGGATGACTGGCTTAGCTTTAATAATTTTAGAACAGTGAAGCCTGCAATTTACTTCGTCAGTTTACCGGAAACACTGTCTAAATAATATTGGTATAATACAGTATTAAAATATTTAAAGTCACATCAATCACATCAAGGTTATACAACAGAGCAGAAATATATCTTTACCAAGTCCAAACGGACGCGTTCCCCGGAAGACTTCCAATATGTTTCTTCCCGATATCTCTAAAATCCTATCTATTTATTACAAAACCGAATATCGCCTGGGGGCACATCGCGATTCACATGTGAATTTTCCACAGCGACCAATGAATGAATGAATGAATGAATGTTTAACGACACCCCAGCACGAAAAATACATCGGCTATTGGGTGTCAAACTATGGTAATGCAAATAAATAAAATGATGATCAACATCAATATAAAAATTCAAGGTTTAAAC